>NC_056729.1:675845899-676168399 GCF_019279795.1 Protopterus annectens
TATATATAATGCAACCGACGCCATTTTCTCCAGTCTTTCTTGCCGTGCGGTGCCCGAAGCAGAAGCAGTTCGCAAGTGCCGGTCAGCCGACTCCTGAGATTTTCTAATTCGAATTTCAGACCGAAGTCTTCTATAAAGCTAAGTACCCCGTTGGGGAAACTTTTCTTGCATCAGACCGATGTCAGAAAAAGTTAACAATTGTATTTCTTGTGGGAAGCAAATACCTCATAAGGATTTTCATTCTTATTGCATACCTTGCCTAGGCCCAGGCCACAACGTCACTTCTTGTCGGTTTTGTGCTAGGTTTAATAAGCGTACTATTAAAAGACGCTTTGATTTCGCACGACATTACTTCGGTAGGAAATTTAACTGCAACATGCCATCGGAGCAACCGACTACCAGCGTGTGCAAAAAACGCAGGGATAAGGACAGGCAGCCCAGGCCTAAGCCAGATTCCGAGGCCTCGGCTCATCCGGTCTCCGGTTCTCCGGTCCTCAGTGAGGCTCCGACGCAGCCCCTGACTACCGCAGATCTGGAACCCGAGACCGCTATGGAAATTTTGATGGAATGTACTAGGCCGACGCAGCCTTTTACTTCAGGCCCTTCCGACGACTTTGCTTCTAAAGACGTCGGTGCTACAGATACGCCATCGGTTTCTGAAGGCATTTTCAGACCGACGACTCTCAGCATTAAAACGTTTTCTAAGTCAAAGACTCCTTCTAAATCTAAAAGGACTGCACTTCAGTCTCCTGTTCAAGGCCCTATGCCTAAGAAACAGATGCTCAAAATGGCTGAAGGTTTGATTTCTTTAATCAGGGGTTCACAGGCCCCTCCTGACAAAAGGCCTAGACAAGAGGAAGATTTTGCTTCCTCTGAACAAATGTCCATTTCTTCAGACTCCTCTGAGGACCAAGACTATTCCTTCTCTCCTTATGAAGATTCTGATGCTGAGGACTCTATTCCCTCAGCTTCTCCTCCTGAAGACTATTCCTTTGGGGGAACTTTACACATATGAGGGAACATTTTCACTGGGAAGGTCAAGACTACTCTGATTCAAAGAAAAGGCTCAGAGAGTTTCTTTTACTCCCACAACACAGACCACTTGCCATCCCACCAGTTTTGGACATTGTGGATGATGTCTACTTAGAATCCAGTTCCAACCCAGACTCTCTACCTCCTGCTCCGGCTAAGCCAGACAGATATTACAGAGTGCCTGATTCCCACAAATTTCTTTACAAAAGCCCAGTAGCTGACCCAGAAACTATCTCCCAGGGTCCCAAGGGGGCTAAGGCTTCTATGGCTAAAAACCCAGTACCTTCTGAGAGGGATTTCAGAGCATTAGACAGGTGGGGGAAAAAGGTTTACACCTCAGCCACACTAGCTATGAGGGCACTGAATTGTCAATTTCATATGCTTAAGTATCAGCAATTTCTAATCTCTCAGTTAAAGCAAAGAATAACCACTCTCCCTCAACAATCTGAATTGAAAGAAGTACAGGATCTGTTGCATGCCACTGAGCAGGTGGGCAAACATAACTTACAATGTGGGTTTGATTCTTTGGAGGCCTCCTGCAGAGCAGCTGTCACTGGGTCTGTTATACATAGGCATGCTTGGTTAAAGGAACAATCTCTGCCTGATCATGTTAAAGCAAAACTACTAGATGCACCCTTACAGCAGGATGTTCTTTTTGGAGTTAAAGCAGAAGTTTTAAAGAAAGTGGAAGATAAGGCAAAAGTTATGCAGACAGTCAAAGATTTCCTACAAGTACAACCCCCTCGCTTCAGCAGAAACTGGCCAACAAAAAATTGGTCCTTTCCAGCCAATGACAGACCACAGAGGGGTAAATACAGATGCCCAAGGGGCAGAGGACAACCACAAGCCCAGTATAAACCTCGTCAATGGGGCACTACAACACAGAAGGGAGGAGAAGACAGGTCTCAATCCACCAGAAGGCAAACCCAATGACTTGCACCTCATCTGGCCAAGCAATACTCTCTTGGCAGCCCCCTTGGGGGAAAAACTCGCACTTTTTGCAGACAGCTGGCACATAGTCACAAAGGACAAATGGGTCCTAGACATAATTTTACGAGGCTACAGATTCCACTTTCACACCTTGCCAATGAAAAGAGGAATGCCAAACCTGCCACAAAATCAATAGGCAGAGGCACAAAAGCAAATTACAGCTCTCATGGACATGAGAGCCATTCAACTGGTACCTACTCGAGAGCAAGGCCAAGGATTTTACTCAAAACTCTTTCTAGTGTCCAGAAAGGACAATGCCTGGAGACCAATTCTGGACCTTTCAATTCTAAACACTTACTTACAAGTACCCATATTCAAGATGCTAACACTACAGCAGCTACTTCCCATGTTGAGCAAGGAAGCATGGCTAGTAACGTTGGACCTCAAGGAGGCATACCTGCATGTCCCTATCAGACAAAGGTGCAGAAGATACCTCCGTTTCATTGCAGGTTCAACCCATTACCAATTCTCTGCACTGCCCTTTGGCTTATCTACTGCGCCCAGAGTTTTCACAAAATGCCTGGCACCAGTAATTGCATACTGCAGACAAAGAGGAATTCAAATATATCCATACCTGGACGACTGCCTCATCCAAGCAGAAAGCAAAGACATTCTCTTACATCATCTGGCCTTTGTAAAGCATCTACTAAATTGCCTGGGGTACACAGTAAACGAAAAGAAATCAAAACTAGTACCCTCACAAAAAATGACATTCCTGGGTGCCAGCTTGAATACAACGGCCCAGAAGGCTTATCTTACACCAGACAAGCAACTACAATGCCCCGTGGCTCTTCATTTTAATAGATGTCATGATGGGAATATAGAGGGTCTGAAAGCTACTGTTTTAGAACAGATTAATATGCCATATTTGAATAAAGAAATGTATAAGTTGATACTTTTACGGAAAGAAACTGTTTTCATTTTAAAATATGATACACTGATTCCAAAGGGCTTGAATACAGATTGCTGTTGGAAAAGTGTTTTGTAAAAATAATGTATTTTCACTTTAAATATATGAGCGTTTCTTTTAACAATTGGATTAATTAATTAATTGTTTGATTGTTTTATTGAGTAGAGCTGATAGTATAAAAATGTTTTTTTAGGTTTTGTATGTTACTCCTTGAAGGCTTACTCTTGCCGAGGCGCTAGAGGAATAAATTCTTTTTCAGTGGCTATTGCTGTGTGGTTCGTTTTTGTGGTGTGAAGCAAATTTTTCTGGTTGCTGTGGTTATTTCTACAACTGACTCAATATTTCAAGACAATGGCAACAAAGACCCAATTAACTGCAAGAAATATTCTGCAGGCTTTGGGCTTCATGGCATCTTGCATACTACTAATACCATTTGCAAAGCTGCATATGAGGAAATTACAGTGGTACCTAAAAAGCGTATGGTCTCAACGCAGCCACAGCTTGGACACAATGATATCTCTCATTCCCTGCCTACAGCAGGAATTTCTATGGTGGTCACAGGCATGTCACCTCAACAAGGGTCAGCCTTTCACCTTGCCCCCAGACAGGCAAACTATCACAACAGATGCTTCAGACTACGCCTGGGGGGCACACATGGCAGGACAATGCATTCAAGGCCTATGGACTGCAGATCAAAGAAATCTGCACATAAATCAAAAAGAGATGCTAGCTGTACAGAAAGCTCTGACAGCCTTCAAGGATCTATTACATCCAGGACAACTTGCAATAAAGACAGACAACACCACAGTAATGTGGTACATAAACAAACAAGGGGGTACACATTCCTACCCTCTATGCAGGCAAGCAATGAACTTATGGAACACAGCTATGGCCTACCAAGTCCAGTTACAAGCTCAATTCCTGCCAGGACAGAAGAAATTGGCAGATGACCTCAGCAGAAACATCAAAGATCCCCACGAGTGGAAACTAGATCCACAAATATTTGCAATGATAACTCAAAAATGGGGCCTTCCAAACATAGACCTGTTTGCCAGTCCTCAAAACTACCAACTGACAAAATTTTGTACAAGGACATTCCACCATCAAGCTTGGAAAGTGGACTCTCTCTCTTTCAGTTGGAAAAACCTGACAGCATATGCCTTCCCTCCATTACCTCTCCTCACAAAGGTTCTTTTGAAGGTCAAAAAGGAAAGACCACGACTGATTCTCATAGCCCCAGACTGGCCACGCCAGCACTGGTACCCGCTATTGGAAAAATATGGCCCACAGCCCACCATGGATATTGCCTCAAATACCCCATTTGCTCACACAACAAAACAAACAGATTCTTCACAGCCAGCTCAAAACTTTAAATCTGTCTGCATGGCAAATCATCTAAACATCCAACCAGCTGTTCTTTCACAAGCAGCTCTGGATGTTATTCTGGAAGCCAGGAGGCCAAGCACCAGGAAGGCTTATTCGGACAAATGGAAAAGGTTTTGTGCCTGGAACCAAGCTAAAGGCCAAGACACAATTCAGCCTCACATGCCTCACATTCTACAGTATTTAGCTGAGATGTTGCACAAAGGACTTTCCTTTTCCTCAATTAAAATCCATGCTTCAGCTATTTCAGCTCACTACAACACGGATCCACCTTTATTTTCACATCCTCTTCTAAGGCAGTTCCTCAGAGGGGCAAAAAACATTAGACCACCCAGGAGAGCTCCTACACCAACATGGGACCTCAACTTTGTTCTGGAAAAACTAACGCTACCTCCCTTTGAACCAGCTTTCTCTGCAGATCTTCAGTTCCTATCATGGAAGACTGCCCTGCTGCTAGCAATAACTTCAGCTAGGAGAGTCTCAGAGCTACATGCACTAATGGCAGTGGAACCTTTCCTCATTTTTCATCAAGACAGAGTTTCTCTACTAACTAATCCTTCCTTTATGCCTAAGGTGGTTTCCAGTGTAACTTTAAATCAAACCATCCACTTACCCACCTTCTTCCCCAATCCACAGAACAAAGGTGAGAAACTCGTGCATTCCTTGGACATTCACAGGCAGCTTCGTTACTACTTGGACAAAACTAAGGCTTTCAGAAAAACTGACCAGCTCTTTGTATCTTATGCTACAGCTTCTCAAGGGAAGGCTATATCTAAGCAAACCATTTCTAAATGGCTAGGTCATTGCATACGTTTCTGCTATACCCATCATGGGAAACCAGTTCCTGCTACCATTAGATCCCACTCTACCAGGGCAACAGCTACCTCTACAGTCTTTCTCAGGGGGGTTCCAACCAAGGAAATTTTAGAAGCTGCAGCTTGGAGTTCAGTACACACCTTTACCAAACACTATCACTTACCTCTTTACTCTAAGTCCAGGGCGGGCTTCGCCACTGCAGTTCTGCAGGGCCTTATTGCCTCCACTAACCCTCTATGATACCTCCCCCCTACCTTAGCTTTGGGATTCAACCCAAGTGTGATGACTGCAGCAGGGTAACACGATGAACATAGTACAGTTTTGTACCTACCATAAATGTAGATGTTCGAGTGTTCACCCTGCTGCAGTCCAGGTTACCCTCCCTCCATCCCCTCTGATCTACTGGCAATATCTCTTCTATGCCTTACTGATGTATTTGCTTATAGCTGAAGGGATTTTGTGTTTGTGCAGTGTTCACTCCATTTGGTACTAATTCTGACCACCTTTTTGGGGGCACCTGACATCTGGGGCAAGAAAAACTGAAGAAAATGGCGTCGGTTGCATTATATATACCCCTGGCGCACTGACATCAGGGAAGAGGCGACAGCAACTGATGCCGGACCAAGATTTTGGAATTCCGGCCGACTCCGGGACCGCCTGACGACAGGATAACCCAAGTGATGACTGCAGCAGGGTGAACACTCGAACATCTACATTTATGGTAGGTACAAAACTGTACTTTTTGCTGTATCCAGATCTGTTTGTGTGATTCCTGTGTTTCCTGCTACGCTATCTTGTGTTGGCTGGGGTCTACCTGCATATAGTGGGATTAAGTGAACTGGTTAGAACTGGTCTGGCAGAGGGTGTTTAGCTAAAGGCTCAGGGATAAGGGTGGATTAGTCAGTTCCAATGCTTATATTTTACTTTAATTTTTGTGGTATTTAAACCCCGTGTTTGCATGGGTTTGCGCTTGTTTGTGCATCACACACTGCTGCAGCTCTGTTTTAACTCTTTGCAAGGTATCTTAGCTGTATTTTTTCCCTTCCATCACTCCTGTGTAAGTGAGGTCCTCCCTTACAGCTATTGTATTGATTTTATCCAGCCCTACTCACACCTATAGGTACTCTCCTCAGATAGTACCCACTCTACTATCCCTGACCTCTCTTTCACAGATTCTGACAAGCATGGATGGACAATATCCAATGGTTTCTCCTCCTAGTCTGGTTGATATGGGCATCCTGAGACAGTGTAGCAACTGCTTCATGTACATGAACAACCCTGTGCTATTACCACCTAGGAACACAATATGTGAGAGATGCAATTACATTAAGAACCTAGAATGCTTGCACTCTCAGTCACAAGACAGTACATCTGCCACTGAGAAGGTTGTCTGCACAAACACTACAAACACCTCACCTCTAACACCACGCACACCTGTACAACACACTCCCACATATGTGGAGGTTCTCAAGAAAAACATACCTAAACAAAAGAGACCTCCAAGGCAAAAACACACACGCACATCACAACTCACAGCACCAAGCGCCATAGATAGTACACACGCCTGTGTCTCACTGCCTCTAAGGCCCACCCACAAACCCAACATACTAGTCACAGGAGACTCTATTGTAAGACGCACAGATATGACCCTCACCAGGCTAGACAAGGCAAAAGTCACGGTAAGTTGCTTGCCAGGTGATAGAATCCGCCATGTCATGCATGCACTCAGGTCTCTTAACAATAGGTACTGTTTATGACTCTGTCATAGTCCATGTTGGTGTGAATGACTTGAGACCTACCTCTCTGGACTATATGAAGAGAGACATGATTGAGCTCACTGAATATGTGCCCCAGGCAGGTATGTCCCTAGCCTTGAGCAGCATCCTACCATCACCCAGAGTGATGCCCCAATACAAACAGAAAATGATTGACTTTAACAATTGGCTTAGTTACTGGTGTCATTCCAAGGGAATCCACTGACAGCTAGGGATGTCATGATTGACAGACTACAGTGCTTTGCCAGAGATGGCCTTTATCTGCCAGCCCTAGACTTAAGGCTTCTGGCAAGGGCTCTTGCCTCCCCCATAGTGCCCTTTTTAGGCAAAGTCATAAGGACAAAATTACCAACGTGAAAAATTCTTCTAAAAGAAATTTAAAGGTCATGTTGCTAAATGCTAGGAGTCTTAACAACAAACTGCACTCGTTGCAAGCATTCCTCACCATGGAAGATGTTAACATTTGTGCTGTCACTGAAACCTAATTCAGAGCTGCAGAGAGGACACCAGCCTTACCAGGTTAGTCGTTCTGCCATATTTTCAGACCCCAAATAGAGTGCTGCAAAAGGAGGTGGAGTTTGCATATCAAAGGCATACACACCTCCAGGCTGGTTAGACAGTATGACGCACAGGAGACACTCCAGGTGCAGTTAACTGTTGACAAAACACCTATTCAAATCAAAGCTAGTTATAGACCCCCAACCATGACTCAGGATGCCCACTCCACCTATCTGGACTTACTTGAATAAATCAAGATTCAACCCTGATCCTGGGCGACTTTAACTACCCAACCATAGATAAATGAAGAAAAAATTCAGTCTTCAGGGTAAAGTGCCTGTACGGTCAGAAATAAATGTAGTCCACTGAAGAAATCTCGAGGCAACACCATATGTAGCGAAGGAGGCTTTATTCAATAAAACACACAATACCAAAGTAAAAAAGTGAACACTTTCGCTTTCCACAGAACGCTTCTTCAGACTTAATTATTACACACAAAGGTACATCCATTTAGATACACAATGGATTAACTATCCAGCCAATCAAAGAAACATTTTAATTTTCAATTAGCTAATAATTGTAGCTTATATTTATTGTATATCAGATGGCATTCCAATGTTTCTTTGTAATGCCTCATATAACTATACTGTACAACATCAACAGCAAATATATATTATATCAATAGTAAATATATATGTACTGTTGATGTTGTATAGTATAGTTATATGAGGCACTAGAAAGAAGCATAGGAATGCCATCAGATATACAATTATTATTAAAATTAAGTCTGAAGAAGCATTCTGTGGAGCGCGAAAGCGCTCACTTTTTACTTTGGTATTGTGTGTTTTATTGAATAAAGCCTCCTTCGCTACATATGATGTTGCCTTGATTTCTTCAGTACCCAACCATAGAGTGGAAGATGTATTTTAGCCCAAGCACGAATGCCCAGAGATTCCTAGACTTTGTCAGTGCCAATGCATTGGATCAGCTGATCGACACCCCCACGAGAGGTGAAAATATCCTGGACCTGGTACTAACCAACATGAGTAGCCACTGTAACATCCCTATAGTGTCATCCTTCTTGGTAAGATCAGACCCTAAAGCGATCGCTTTCAAGCTCACCATCTCTCCTGCCCCCCCCCCCCCAAAAAAAAAACTTTTCCAAAGCTGACTACAGTCTCCTGAGAGCAGGTATAAGCAGCTTCACAGCCACCGTCCATTCAGTTGGAACTAACACTAATGTCCAACCCTACACCAAAAAAACTATATGAGCACCTACATAGCTGCATGGATTCAGCAATACCTGACAGGACCAAATCATTTTCCTCAAGGAAGAGTAAACCTGTCTGGTGGACAGGAGCAATAAACAAACTCTGTAATAAAAGGAAAAAATTGCTGTCCAAGACCAAGAAGGAGCAGATGCCAAGTTGGAAGCAATAAGGTCACAGTTGAAATCTTCTAAGCCTAACTTCGAGTCCGCATTGGCCACATCCACTAAGAGCAATCTTAAGGCCTTATTTACATACATCTGCAATCTCAAAGGTACCATCCAAATCAGCTCTGAACTTGTGGTCAAGAACACCACATACACAAATGCAGTAGATGTAGCCAACCTGCTGGCAGACAGGTTCAGTGAAAACGTCACTCCCCCTGTCCCTCCCATCAGTAAACCACGACATCCCCAGCACCTGCCCCTTCCCTTCATCACCTGGGAGCAGGTCTTTAATGCCCTCTCAAAGGCAAAAAATACAGCCTCCATGAGACCAGGCAGCATCCCTGGTTGCATCCTACATGAACTCAGACATGAGCTGTCAGCACCATTAAGCACCATGTTCAACCAAAGACTGAGCACTGGCTTCATCCCAGACAAATGGAGGACAGCCACTGTCATTCCTCTACACAAAGATGGAGCGTCCACTGACCCAGGCAGTTACAGGCCCATCAGCCTAGCCTGATCTGCAAGGCCATGGAACGCATTATCATGGACCTTATAAACAAAGACTTTGGCAACCTCCAAACACTTGACCCCACACAGTTTGGTTTTGTCAAAGGGAGATCATGCTTGTTAAACTTGGTCGACTTCTTCAAAACAGTTACCAAAGTCATGGATGAGGGGAAGACAGTACACACTACCCACCTTGACCTAGATAAAGCGTTCGACATTATTCCTCACTCGGGCATAATAGATAAACTCTTCCAGCTAGGCATCAACACATATGTTACCAGATGGGTAGCTAACTGGTGCACTGATAGAACCCACTCAGTCAAAATAGGGGACCGCACCTCTAGTAGTGGACTCGTAACAAGCAGCATACCCCAAGGATCGGTCTTGGGGCCTCTGCTGCCGGGATATATTTTTCTGAGGTGCAAGCCAAAACCAGTGGTCTGTGGCTAACCAAGTTTGCAGATGACTGCAAGCTGGGTGCTGTCTTAAATTCGCCTAGTGATGTGAACATCCTCCAAAAGGGCCTTACCCAAACTAATGACTAGTGCCAGAAGCATGGCCTCAAACCGAATGCCAAGAAATGCATCATTATCCCCTTTGGGGAAAATGGTGCCCCAACTAATTATCACAGTAATAACAATGTGCTAAGCATGCAATCAGTCACAAGGGACTTGGGCACCCAGGTTGATAGCAAACTGACTTTTGACAACCATGTGACTCCATTGTACAGAAGGCTTTCTACATGGCCCACCTAATAAGTAAGGGTATTTCATCCAGGAACAAGGAGGTCATAACATCCCTGTACTCTTCCCTTGTCAGACCCATTACCGAATACAGTGCCCCCTTCAGCATGTACCTTTCCAAATACATGCAGGAGCTGGAGAGACCACATAGGTTCCTGAACAGGAAAATCCAGGGTCTCAAACACCTATCCTATACAAATAGACTAAAAGCCCTGTCCCTCTACTCAGTCTTGTCCAGACTGCTCAGAGGTGACCTGTGTCTGGCATACAAGGCCATCTCGGACCCAGCCTTGATGGAGTTGCTGCATATCCTTAAGTCAAACTCCACTCACGCAACCCACACACAAGGCCTCAACTTGGTCTGTGACATTAATAGAACTTGTTGATGGGATAGATTTGTGTCCCAAAGACTCCCCCATCTGTGGAATAGACTCCCTCCCCATGTCAACCAGAGTATCTCACTAGTCTTGTTTAATTGGAACCTGGATGAACGGATGGAAAACAAAAAATACACTCCTGGGATCCCACCTGTGTCCCTGCTGGACAGGGGAAACAGGTGCTGACTTTGTGGGAACATGGGCAAAATTCTTGGCTAGGCTTATAAGGGCCTCCGGGCCAATAGCCTAGTATCGTCCTATGAACGTATGAACCTAAGAACATTGTAAGATATCTGCAGACCTGGGATGGGAAACATCATTGGAATATAAGGAACTGTTGTGGCAATTAAAGTTAAATGCTGCAAAACCCCCTGGGTTAAATGACAATATTAGTATCCACAGTGTATTGAAGATTAGAAGGGCCAGGTTATTAGCATAGGATTTATTATATATGTTTTTTTGTAGTTATATAACATTACCGTTTGGCGTACTCATTGTATAAAGAATTCATAAATATTTATTAACTTCATTCATTAACTATGTATAAATTTGAAATTTTATATTTTGTTGCAGTTGCATTTTAAGGTTTATATGTACAGCAATTTGTATTTTAGAATTTTAGAAGTTTTAGAAGTTTACATACATATATATTTTTTTAGAATATTTATATAGTATTTATAATATAATATATATAAATATAATGCATTAATTGAATTTCAGTGGTTTTCATCAAGTATATTGTATTGTTTTTAAGGTTGCATACATATTCATATATTAATCTTTTTTGTTATACCTTTAAGAATGTAACCTATTTAATTTAATTTAAATTATTTTAATTTACTCTAATTAATTAATTAGGTGCAGGTCAGATGACCATTGAGTACTATAAATGGGTTAGGGTTCCTCATACACACATCTTGATGAAGCCTGGTATCAGCCAGGCGAAAGCGCTTGTTTCAATTTTGTCTGTCAGTTTTTTTCGCTATTGTCACGTCTATTAAAGACTTTGTGTTGAAGAAATTTCGTGGTTGGCTGTCTCTGCTGTGGTTTACACTACTTCTTGGTTGGTGACTTATTTTATTTCGTATATCTGCAGACCTTACTTCTTCCCTGTCCACTGAGGTCATAATCTTGAGCTTCATCTAATTTGCATATATTTTATTGTGTACTTGTAGTCACAGTTAGGAGGGTAGCTGAGGCTGCAGCTTGGAATTTCGATACTGTTGAATAACAGAAGAATGAAGAAGTCCTGCAACTAAATCTTAGTATTCAGAAACAGCAATGAAATTTATCAACCTTTCTGCAGCTGAAAGAAATGTCCCATTTATAGTGAGTAAAATAAAAGAAAAAAAGGACAGAAACTTGTGACACTTTGTGTCTTTCGGCTTTTCCCGGTTAGGGGTCGCCACAGCGGAACTCCGTTCTGCTAATGATTGGTAGTTGATTTTTACGTGCCGAGTTATCAGCCCTGCCGCACAACCGTCAACTAAGGTACGCCAATTCACGCATGTCTCCAAGCAGAAGACGCTGTAGCTGAGAATCGAACCAGACAGCGTCTTACTGTGAGGTGACAACACTACCGCAGCACCACCACCGCTAACTGGAAGATAGTTGCTGAGAAACCAGAGACTTTGAAAGAAGTAATAATTCTGAGTTTTGACACTATAATTGAAAGGAAAGAAGGTTCTGAAGAGAGTGCTGGGCAATTTAATGTCATCTTATCAGGAAACACAGTGTATTATGACAAAAAGAAAAAGGTAAAAGACACCGCTTTGTATGGCCCATCAGGCCATTTTAGGGTGAAACAAACTGAAAAAAATAATTATATAAAGTGCTATAATAGTACTTAGTACATTAGAACACATTAAAACTTTATTTTTCCAGTTTCTGACAATAGTGATACTTTAAATTTGAAACTTTTCAATTAGTGCTGTGCTACGTTTATTAATTTGCATACAATAGGGTCTTCTCTATGCCCACTGCAGTAATGTTTTATCAAAATGTTCCACACTTTTTAAAATTGTGGAATAGTTACTGAGCAGTGACATAATTCCAGTAATGCCTAACTTCCAGTTTGGTTTTCATAGTGGTCACTAAAAGGAATGGCTTATCGACGGTGCAGTGGTTAGCGTTGTTGCCTCACAGCAAGAGGTTCTTTGTTTTGAGTCTCGGCTGGGGTGCTCTCTGTGTGGAGTCTGCATGTCCTCCCTGTGTTTGTGTGGATTTCCTCTGGTTGCTCCAGGTTCTACCCATGTTACAAAAGACATGCGTTTGGAGTGTTTCTCCCTGGGCCTCCACTGAAAATTGGCTTGTTCCAAGTTGGACTTTCCCGATAAACAAATAATAAATAAAAAATAAATAAATCTTGAAGTTTTCAAAAGTTTGCTAAATATTTAGGAATTCTCAATGTGTTAATACGTTTTAAAAAAAACTTTTATAAAGAAGTCAAAATGAGTGCTAATATGCTGTATGGTTTTCTGCATGTCAGGATTCAGGAAATGGTAAATATAATACAAAAACAGTACTTTTGACTGTTTTTATTTAATTGCTGCTTGTAGCCCTGAGAATTGCAAATTCCGAATGAAATTGCAAAATGTTTTCACTGTCAGAACAGTGTCTGTAAGAGTCTGAAAAAAGATTAAATCGTAGAAATGTTGCTATGTCAGTTGTGAATGCTTTAGAGGCATTTATAGGTTCATAGGTTAGTACTAAGCTAACTGCCCTTGCGAGCCATTTTAAGCCTAGCCAGTTATCCCTTGAGAGACTCAAACCCTGCATCTTGTGTTTGTAAGGCAAACACCTTAACCATTAGGCCACCCTCCCAACCCCATTTGTGGCCTAACTGAGTTAAAATCTAATATTCTTCTGATATAGTTTTCCAGACTTATGTTAAAACATATCTCAGTCAAAAACACATTTGTTTTCAGGAGATAAAGTTGCAGTTTCACACATCAAAATTCTGTAATGCCCACTGTTTTTCCTGTTTTGGAAAATAAGCTGGCATTAGTTGTATCAGTAAGCAAAAAAAAAAAATAAATAAAAAATAAAACAAAGCAAAAACAAAAGTGTTTTACCAGGGTCTATATTAGAACACCCTACTTTCAAAATTTTGAGTGTTCTAATATCGACCCGTTTTCAGCAAAAATATCGAAGAAACAGAAAAACAAATTTTTTCTTAGGGAAAGAATTTGGTTGTCCGTTTCTGTTGCTTTGGTATTTTCAGCGCTGTGGTGGAAAGTTACGGGTCGGTTTCAGGTAAGAGTGCGATTGTGTGGACGTTAAGGATAGGGTGGGGTAGGTGAGTTAGGGTTAGGGCACGGGTGAGGTGACTGTGCGATAGTGACGGAACTTGGGGTTAGGGTTTGGGTTAAGGTAAGTGGATAGTTAGTGGTGTATGTATAGTTTAGTGTAGGGTTAGGTGTAAAAGTTTAGGTGTATGTGTGTGGATTGTTGTTTGTTTGGTGTGCTTGTGTTGAGTGTATGTGTTTTGGAACAGCAAATTTTTTCCCCTAGGAAAAAATTTGCTGTTCTGTATGTTCGATGTTTTAAATTTTCGATTAATAGGGTTCGATATTAGAACACTTGAAATTTTGAAAGTTCGGTGTTCTAATATAGACCCTTTTACCAAGTTTTAATCATGCATTATGACTGTGCATTACCAACACCTACTTGGCTAAATAAAAATGGTTTATAAATATGGGAAAAAATGCATTGCATTGCATAATACTTTGAGTTACGGTACAGTGATGTATGCTTTGTAATGGATTGGTTATAACATGTTAATTTTCCATGTGATATAAAACTGGGTTCACTACAAATGCTTGAGTTCCAAGTGCTTGAAAACCGTTGTGTCGAAGTCAGGGCCTCAACCATCTTGCAGTCTGTGCAGGCTGCCACTCTTGCTCAGACTTGAATTTGAGTTTGGTGAGCAACCATGATGGGAGTGCTGCCTGACTAAAAATATGAATTTGGGCAAGCAGCTGTGGGGAGGGAGGTTTTAGGATTAGAGATTAGGAAGAGAGTGTTAGGTTTTGGAGCAGGAATGGAGTTTAAGGGCTAGAGTTAGGGTTCTGGTAGTGGTATGGGAGCTAAGTAGCTTTGGCAGATCAAGTTATTGGGAGTTTGAGCTCTTGTCTGTTTGAGCTAGTGGCAGTGTGCAAGTGCACTGCGACCATGTAGAACGTGAGCAGCTGTAGAAGACCCTATAAAACCTCCCATTGCTGAAATACAGTAGTAAACAAAAAGATAATTTAGCATTTTTTGCAAATGTCAACATGCCACTTCCAATAAGTTTATCAAAAAAAGCAGAATACTTCACTTAAACATTTTGTTACTCTAACCAGTTGTTCTTTGTTTATCCAGGAATGTATGAATTTCCTTTGTGGTGTCATTGAGAATCAGTAAGCAGCTGTCATAGCTTATGTTTTGGATGTGTTCCAGTGGCTGCTGTTGCAGAAAAGTGCAGGGTTACTGGATTTGTAAAATTAGAATCAAATATATCCCAAGACTGTGTTTCTTTGGGGTGCCATCATCCTTTAATCTTGATTTTTTAAAGATAAACACTGGCTGTATAAAAAGATGTATGGATTACTGAACTCTTAACAATTCTTCAGATTTAGTACAGGTTTAAATCGCATTTAGTACCAAACCTTTACTGTAAGTTTTTCAACAAAACAGTAGCTTGACATCATGTAAGAAATGAAGTGCATTAAAAAGTAAACAGAATTAAAATACAGTACTCTCCTTTATCTTTGTGCAGAGATGAGTTATGTAGTTATCCAGCTGTTGTGTAAAGCAGGAACATAGCAGTGCCAAGTTGTACTAGCTGGGGCCAGAGGAGGGAAGCAATACAGCTGGGGAACACAGCGTTCTCCTCACTAGAATGGAGATATGAGAGCTACAGAAAAACAGTGATAAATATTGCAACATATCAATGTATGAAGTACCTGAAATCTTTATCACTGCCTGACTGCATTATTTCAGAGTTTTATGCTACAGATTAATGGAAAGCAGTGATTTCAAATATCTTAAGGTACGGAAAAAAGGTGGGCAGTGTAGATGTAAAGCAAGGCAGAAAATCTGCAGCATTTGGAAGGTAGCAGTGTTACATGGATAAACTATGAAAAGGGAAAGAACAGTATTTCACAGACAGTATATATGCAAGCATCATCAAGTGAATACCAGACAGTACATGCATGAATAATGTAAAAAGTGAAATGGCCATAATAAGTTCAGTTACAGAAGACTTTGGCAGTGGTGTTTTCTCCTAGTCATAGGACGTTCTCCAGACTTGTCAGAAAAGCATTCTGTTTTTTTTTCCACAACTACAGCCAGTCCAAGCTGCAGTTTTTATTAACATAATATCTAATTTAGCAGGTCAGCCAATGGCCTCTAAGAGTTACGCAGTCCTTTGGATTATTACATAAATGTAACAGGAGTTTAAAATGACTCAATTTTTGGTTCTTCTCTTTTGTATTACTATTAATTTTCAGTTTGGAAATTAATAATGCTGGCATGCAGGCACTATTAACTTAGGATCATAGGAGATTACTAGCTGTTTTAACCCAATGTAATACTGTAGAGGTACTGATCAATACCCAAGATTACATTTAGTGATAACTGCCCATGTCTAGGTGGGTTGCGGGCACTATCCCCACTAAGAATTTATGGTGCCCCATCCACTCATCCAGGTTCCTCTTGAACAGTGTCATAGACGTGCTCTGTTTCACATGAATTGGTAGCCTGTTCCAAAGACATGGCAGTTGCTGGGAGATAAATCTGTCTCTCCAGCATATCCTATTTAAGTTGCCATATTTACGTTCCTGGAATGCGTAATCCTAGACCAATTTGATTTATGGATATGCAGTAAGTTCATTAGGTTTGGGTCTTAGGTTGCTCTGTAGGCCAGGCATAAGTCTCCCTAAGAAGTCTATACGATACGGAGTATAGTGACAGGGATTTTAGTTGTTCCGTGTAAGGCACATGCTAGAAGCCCTTGATCTTCTTTGTTAGAAACCTCTGGGGTCTCTGTAATTGCTGTATATGCTTAGTATATTACATACTGAGTGGGGCGTTGTACTCAATTATTGGCTGGATAAGTGCCGAGTATAGGGGGTTATAACTTCGTTTGCTCTCGAGGCAATGCCTTTACTAATCAAGTGAGCTACTTGGAAAGCTTTCCTTACAAAAGCAGACACATGGTGGTCGAAGTTAAGATCGTAGTCAACCTCTGATCCCGGGTCCCTTACCACTTCATGGGTACTTAGTGTATTGTTATTGATCTGATAGGTTGAAGAGATATTGTTTGTATTGAAGGGAATGATGATGCATTTCTTTGCATTCAAGTTTGAAACTGTGACTAATACAACAGTTGTTGGTCTGTGTGAGACCATCCTGCAGTATAGTGACATTATTTGGGGATTCAATGATTGCACCTAGTTTACAGTCATCTGCAAACTTGGTCAGCCACAACCCTTTAGTTTTGACCAGAACTTCTGAAAAGTATATACCAAAGAGTAGGTGGACAACACTGACTCCTCTACTGGTTGATGTGGAGTCATCCACTTTGATAGCTGTCAAACCAGACACCCATTTACAATGAATGGGTTTATATTCAGTTTGCTAAATTTATTGGTAATGCCTGAATGTGGAATTGTGATGAAAGCCTTTGCCAAGTCAAGGTATGCTGTGTGCACAGAATTGCCCACATCATTGGCCTTGGTCACACTTTCAAAAATATCCACCAGATTTAACAGGCAGGATCTGCCCTTCACAAAGCCGAACTGGGTAGGGTTCAGGGTTTGGAGGTCACCTATGTCTTTATTTATGAGGTCCATAATGATACGTTCCATGGGCTTACAGATGAGGCTAGTTAGGCTTATGTATCTGTAATTCCCCAGTCTGTTGCTAAGCCACCTTTGTGCAGAGGAATAACTGTAGCTGTTCTGCATTCCATAGGAACAAACCCTGTGGTTAGGCTATGATTGAAAAAGGTACTTAGTGGTGATGCTAGTTCATGTTTCAGCCTGTTTAGAAGACAGGTTGCAGTGTCAGCTGGTCCCATAGAGGCCCTGTTCTTTGCCTTGAACAGGGCTTAGAGGACCTGCTCTTCAGATATGTAAGGTGAGGGGGAAGTTTGGGGGTAGGGTTTGCTGTAAGTTAGGAGGGGATAAGGGAGTGAAATGTTTGCCAAACCTATCCGCTAGCAAGTTCGCTATCTCTGTGGGGTCAGTGTGTGTGATATCGTTGGCCAGTAGTTCTGCACATGCTTGGGTCTTACCCTTTAGGTTACGTACATAGCTGTAAAAGGCCTTATGGTTATCCTTGGCAGTGTTTGCTAGGTTTCTGTCAAAGGAGCTCTTGGACGATTTGACAAGCTGTCTTATTTGCTTGTTAAGGATGAGGAGGGTGCTTTTCTGTTGTTGGGGCCTCTTCTTTGTTTTCTTGGACAGCAACTTTTTGCATTTATTGTAGAGTTTGTTGATGCTGGAAGTCCACCATGGCAGTTTGATTTTACTTGAGGCTATGGCTTTGATTCTTTCTGATACAGCCGAGTTTATACACTTTTGTACAGGGCTTTAGTGTAAGCTTTGTTGTAGTTACCACTTTCAGCTTGGGATGGTGCTTGTAATACATTTTATACCTTCACCCAGGAGGGTATAGTTTGTCTTGGTGAAGATTTTAGTTTGATTTCACCCTTTGTGAGTTCAGGTGGTAGTATCAGTTCGAAGGTTATTGATTTGTGGTCAGTTTTAACTAATTAGGGTCCAGCAGTTGTGGTAAGTGCACCTGTTTAACATGTTCTTGAGGAGTAGATCTAGAATGTTTGTTCCTCTTGTCAGGAGTATGGACAGTTTGCTCCAGGGCATTTGGCTTCACAAAGTCAAGGAACTTTTGTGCTAGCGAGTTTGGGCTAGAGTAGGTTTCCCAGTTGATGGTGGTATAATTAAATACCCTATAACCAGTGTGTTTGGCAAAATTTGGATCGTCTTCAGTTTGGATAATAGGCTTCATAGGTGTTGTGACCCATGGAGGGGGATTTATAACTGGCTAGGACTTGAATGGGGGTCTTATCCACTTTAACAGTGGACATGGAGTAACTCCATGGAGTTGTCCAGTCTAACTAGATGTGAGGTGAATTTATCTTAATATAGATTGAAACACCTCCCGCTTTGGTTTTCCCCTGTTCCTTTTGCGGTCTAAAGGTGTGGAAGGCATTGTTACCTTGCAGGGCTGGGGTACTCTCTGAGGCCTTAAACCAGGTTTCTGTGACTGCAGAGACATCTACATCTTCTAGTGATACAAGTGCTTCCAGGGAGTGCAGTTTTTGTTTTAAGCTCCTAGCATTTAGCAGCATGACCCTTATTTTGTTGTGATTGGTTAATTTCACATTGGTAATATTGTTTTTGAGACCTTATCTAAAAAAAGGCACTATGTGGGAGGCAAGAACCTTTGCCAGCAGCCGGAAGCCTAGTGGAGCCAGATGCAAACTGTCTCTGGCAAAGCAGAGAGGTTTGTTGACCATGGCTTCCCAGGCAGACAGGAACTGTATCCCCTTGGAACGACACCAGAAACTAAGCCAGTTATTGAAATAAATATTTTTTTTTTATTTATAATGTGGCATCATTCTAGATGAGGGTAGTATGTTGCTCAGAGCTAGTGACATACCTGCCTGGGACATATACTCAGGGATTCGACCATGTCTCTCCTCATATAGTCCAGTGAGGTACATCTCAGGTCATTCACACCAACATGAATTATAACAGAGTCATAATGATACTTGTTGCTGAAAGACCTGGGTGCATGCATGATTTGGTGAATCCTGGCACTGGACAGGCAGCTGACTGTGACTTTCTCCTTGTCCAACCTGGTGAGAGAAACATCTGTGTGTCTTACTATTGAGTCCCCATTGACAACAAAACATGTTTTTAGACTGTTACACCTTACGGGCTTGGTGGGTGAGACACTGGTGTTGCTATGTGTCATGGGTGCTGTGGTGACTGTGTTAGCTGTAGCAGATTTGTGTTTTAGAGGTCTCTGGTGTTTCGGTAAGTTTTTTGAGAGAACTTCCGCACATGTGGATTTATGTGTTTGATGCGTATTATGTGCATGAGTAGTGGTATGCGTATGAGTAGTGGTACTATGTGAATATGTAGTGGTGGGTGAGTTGACAGCCTTCTCCATGTTACTGTTTTGAGTGAGAGAGAGCATGGATGCTAGATTCTTGGTCTAAATACATCTCTCCCACTCCGTACTAGACTGTGTTACTAGGCGGTTGTCTCTACACATGAGGCAATTGCTACACTGCCTCAAGAGGTCCAAGTTAACAAGGTTGGTAGGAGAAACAAGGGTAATCCAACTGTCCATAATGCTAGGTTGAAGACTGTTTTCACTAGGGATGGCTTTTTGGAAATGATCACAGAGGAGCTCGGTGAATGGATATTTCTGCCTGGGTTTTAAGGGAAAATTTGTTGAATTTAACTGTCCGGCTTTGGCCACAATTGTGCGGTAGTGTGCAGTGCTGTGCAGCATGCAAGCAAGCAGAAACCTGCTTAGATGCAGGGCCTAAATACCAAAACCTAAAACTTGAAAAAAACTATAAAACATAAATCGAAACGACCAATGAAGATGTTCCAAGCCCTACACCAGCCCATCTTTACCAGTCAGGTGCCAATCAAATGCATTTCTCTCACAAAAGTGCAGATAGACCCCTTCCAATCCAAGGGCCTGGCAAATATGCTCAGAACAAACAAACCTCTACAAACAGTTCCAGAAGCAGCAGTCCTGGATCTGGACTTTGCTACAGCTTCTATCTACCCTAATTTCAGTGGGAACACAGCAGAAAAATAGCAGTGAGACACTGAAAAAAAACTTTAAAACAGCAGATTATCAGCCAGGAGGCTCTAAAGAAAGATTTCAACAGTTAACAGATAGGTTAATTAAGTACTGCTTGGTGGGAAAACCAGAGCATGCAGAACAGATAGCTTTGAAATAGTGAAAAAAATACCAGTAAATATGTAATAAACAGTGGAAACAACAAGAAAGCTTTCAGAGATGTTAAAAATAAGGGTTTGCTGTGTAGCAAAAGTAATATAGGAATAAATATTTATTAGTGCAGAATATTGTTTTGCACTGAAATGTTATAGGAGTCTTACTGTTTCACAGATTTTATAGATTGCATAGATATTCCAAGGCCACTAATTCTGAAGATCATTCATGCTTTGGCAGCATCCTTCCTAGCACTCCACTCCTTTCTCCAGGTCCATAACAGTCAGTCCTGGAATAAACTTGCAGCTACCCATCCAGTCATTTAGGTTATGTTTTTTACTGCTTGGTATGTGGGGAACATTTATTTCAGAGGTTTGGTAGTCAATGGGTTATCAACCTATCCCTCCACTGTGTTTTATATATCTGTTGATGAAGATTTCTATCCACGATTCTAGTATTGGTAGATATAATGGATTTGCAGGAGGTCCATGAAATCCACATTAACTGATTTTCTACTGTTGAAGTAAGTCAGACAGAGATTTCTCCTCAAAAGTATATACAACACTGAATAAAGTGATAGAGCTTCCAGCCTCTCCTGGTAGCTCGTTGATTTTAGGTTTGTGATCTTTTTGGTTAGGAACCATTGTGGTCTTTCTAATTTTTTGATATGGTTAGTTGAGACATATCCGAAATGGGTATTGTACTTAAAAGGTGGTCTGATTAACACTGAGTGTATGGGAATGATTTCCACCTCTTTAGATCTTAATGATATTCATTTGGCAATTGGCTGTACTAAATAAAAGGATTTCCTGTCATATGATGATAAAATAAGAAGGCTTTATCACCCCCAAAATCCTAGGTCCTTGAATAGATTTTCATTTTGTAGTGGCTCTTTGTTTATACAATATGGTGAGAAGAGGGGCTGTCTATGAAAAGTGACATTGCCACACATTTTAGCATTTAGTTTAACCCGTTTTCAGTACATCAAGAGTTTACTGGAGGAGTTAATTATGGAGAGTTTGGGTGTCAGATGGTGACTTAACAGCAACCCATGTTTACGATCATCTGCAGACTTTGTTAGCCAGACTTCTTGGCTCATTGCTTGGAAATTTGAACAGTAGATTCCAAAAAGGAGAAGTTCAGCATAAAGCCCAGAGGGACACAACTGGCCACTTTCATCTTCCCTGATGAGGTACCAGCAATTTGCACTGTATAATTTATTTCAGCAAGTTTACTATCCATCTTATCACATATGGGTAAGTTGATAAAGCAAATAACTTCTGTATTACGCCAGCTTGGGGAATGGTGTCAAAGGATGTGGCCAGGTGAAGATATGCCATTTGACCGTTGGCATAGAGGACTAAGGCTGTAAAGTCTTAATAAGCTGCATCCAATAGACAAAGTTTGATTCCCCTAGTCTTCATCTACCTACTGTGTTACCCTAAGCTAGTCACTTAACTGGACAGTGTTTTGGGGCAATTGAGAATTATGACTGGGCTCATTAATAGTCTCCAGGACTGCATGCCTAGTAACTACCTAAGAACCTAGGAACGGATATGCCATACAACCGCCATAAACCTTTTGATAGAATTTTACCAGATTCAGTGTACAGGCTGTACCCTTCAGAAAGCCACACTGTTGGGGGTCAAGTCTAATAAGATTCTTGATACTGTAGTTTATGTGGTCAGTTATAATACATTCCATGTTTTCTTCAGAGGTGGCTAATAAGGCTTATAAGTATGTAATTGCCAGGTTCGATTGTAAAACCACAATTATGTAGGACCATCACAGCTGCAGGGACAACACCAGTAGCTATATGTATGTTACACTTTTTAAGGAGGGTGTCTCCAAGGGCATGTTATTAATTAAGCAACCAGGTATATTTTTGTGCCCTATACAGGAAGTCTCTTTGGTTTTAGTTAACTCTTTCAGTAAATGACCTTTACACATACTTGGGGGAGTTAGGTATTGTATTTTAGGGCTTGATCAGAAGTCTTGGGGGCGAAACTGGCATGAATGTGTTTGCAGAGATATTGGCAGTATCTCTGCTGGGTCAGAATCAGAGGCATAATTTTGAATAAGTTCAGAGAAATGTAGGGTATTGTTTTTTAAGTTTGTAGCATACCTAGAGAAATATTTATAATTAACTTTGGCTTTAGAGGCCAGTCTGCATTTATGGTCTCATTTAGTGGATCTGATAGTGTTCTTCAGTTTTTTATAATACTTTTGATATTATACTTGAAAAAAGGGGTTTTGGATCTACTAAATAATGTAAGGATTTTTTTCTGTTGTAGTGTAGTTTATTTGTGGTGTTGGATCATCGGTGTGGTTTGGTTTTGAATTTCCCATGGTATTGGCTTGTGATAGGGACTGCTAGCTCTATACGTTTTTTTTGAAGTGGGTGTAGCATTCCTTAGTGAAGGTTGCTGCTTTACCAAAATGAGGGAGGTGCGGTCATAAGTGAATTCTGATATTTCATCATGAAATAGGTTGAAATTTGCATGCTTGTAGCCCTTAAATTCAGGGGGATTAGGTGTAGGGTTTTTGGGAGTTTAAAGGAGAACATTGCAAGTTTGTGATCAGACTTCACTTGGGAATGAGAAAGCAGAGAAGAAGGTCAAGAGAAAGACATATTAGTAAAAGTCAGGTCTTGGATACTGTGTCCGCTATTAGATTTATGTTTTTAACTGCTCAAGACAGAATTTGTTTAATAAGTCCAGAAATATTTGGGCATATTCTACTTTGGAGGTGCAAGCGAAACAGTTTATTGAAGTGTACTTAAAGTCACATAAAATAATGAGGTTAAAGATATGTGGTCAGAAATGATCATGCAGAAACAAGATATAGTGTTGTTATTGATTAAAACTAGCATTATCTAGGAGCCAATTAAATAGAAATAAATGGAAACTGTGGAGATAATACATGCAGAATAATGTTTAGGAGGAAGATTGAGGGAAGGCAGAAACTGAGCAATTTTTGAAATGTTGGACTTATGATAGTTATAAAGAAAGACAGCATATGGGATGTATGTTGTTTGTCTTTCGGCTTTTCCCGGTAAGGGGTCGCCACAACGGAACTCTGGTCCATTAATGATTGGCAGTAGATTTTTACGAAACGCCGAGGTGCCAGCTCGACGCCCAACCTTCAACGAAAGCACGCCCATTTACGCACGCATGTCTTTTGAACGCTACCCAACCGCAGGGAGGACTGTATGCAAATGGAAAACAATGTTAATATGATTGTTTTTCTTTTCTGTTATTGCATGTTTGCCTGTGTCTTAAGTGATGATTTAATAAAGGTGTTTAAATGCATTATTTTCAGAAGAATGAATGATTTAAATTGATTTTGTGTGTTTTAAAGGAAAAAAGGATAACAGGGAAGCAAAATGCAGAATCTTGCTCTTGATAAAAACGTTAGCTGCACTTCTCCCTCTAGCACTGTCAGAAGCTCTGATGAAGAGCTAAAACTGATGTTTCTGGAGCTGAGCTGTATCATTTATACTTTGCATTATAATGATGCAAAACATGCATGTTAAAATGATTGCAGTCAATCAACATGTACCACTTCAGCCTAACTTCCTTCTTGTCTCATTACTGCTACCTGAGATAAGCTAGAATGTTTTTAGTTTGCATTTAATCATTTTGTGAAGTAACATACAGCATATTATTATTTTAAATCTAGTCCAATTATATGCTGTCCATGCACTCCTCTCTTGTGCTAGTCCTGTTACCCTTTCCATTAATATACCATGTCCCCAAACCATGTCTGCCCTGTCACTTCCCTTCTCAATCATCTTCACAACCTTTCGTTGAAATTCCACCACAAACATTTTCCCTAAGTAGTCACGCAAAATACATGCACTATCAGGTGTGGCCTCATCATAGCCATGTATAGGCAAGTTGTGACTTCAGCATCCTGGGTTCCACTCTAAACTGTGCGCACCAGCATTTTAGTGACCCCTTGCATTTGTCTGTTAGGCAGCAGCCCTCTCTGCTGTGAAAAAAAAAAACAAAACAAAGAATTCATTATTTTTATTGTCACTTTTTTAAAGTAGCTCTAGAGGAATTAAAAATTTGAGGAGGGAACTCTGTGCATGCTATTGTGCATGTGGGGAGTTGCAAGAATAGCCAGGTGCTAGATAGGAAAAAAAAAAAAAAAACTAAACTGACTCCACTTGCTAGATTGTTTGTTTATTAAAACAACCTGATGTTACAGTAGTTCATCTTGCCTTTTACAGAATACATCAACAACACTTACAAAAGAGGTTCATGGGGCTGCTATGTGAAGAAGTGAGTAGTTGGTTTGTGGTGGCTCAGGGGTGTGTGTGTGTGTGTGTGTGTGTGTGTGTGTGTGTGTGTGTGTGTGTGTGTGTGTGTGTGTGTGTGTGAGTATATATATATGTTTTGGCAACTAAGTAATGACAGACCTTTGAGTGTCAGATTTAATAGCCTTTAGAAGAAGTATGGAAATGCAAAACCTGTTATTCCAGCATGTTTCTAAATATTTAAGTGCAATTTCTGTCTCTGATTTTTGGTAGTTTGTCACCTGTTTTAATCTTTCTGGAGAGGTAGGTGATCAGTTGTAGTGAGTTGCACACTGCATTTTGACAACAGTGACCTAACAAGATACATTTCTGTTTGGCAGTTATTTAGGTATTTGCTTCTGGCAGACCACATGTGTATTAAGGGACTATTGTACTGTGTATACACCTGGACTGCAGGTTCATCTTAAAGAATATGGAACAGAAGACTCCGTGGTGCTTCATAAGGACTGTAGAGGCTGAGTATGTTTGAGTAGCAGGCTGTTGAAGTTGTTTAGTTAGAGCTGCCAGCAATGCATGGTGTCTGTGTGGGCAAACTTCATATATGCTGTAATTGCCATTCATTCCTGCTTACCTACTATGATGGTTTGCTGTTTAACATGGCTTACCAAGTACAATAATTCAGGATCTCCACTTGCTGATTTACATGTTTAGTTGGTGTTTGAGAAATGCCACTTAAACTTACTGCATTAATTTACCACCCTCCTAATTTGGTGCAGCCTTATTCCTTCTAGAAATAATTAGGTAGGCATACCTGTGTCAAACTGATGGAGAGCATTTATATTTTCAAATTAGCCAGTGTAGCTGGTATAAACACATCGATTAGCAGCAGAAAGTTCACAGATTCTGTTGCTAGGGTTACTGATACATAGTCACATCACCTGTTTCCTGTGGCTGGGGAGTTTGAATTCTGTAAGTGGATACTTTATTCAAACTGTTGAGACAGGTTAATATAGCAATAACCCACGCCTGGGTGTGGGTAATGCGGGATTTACCCACGGTTGGCGTGGTTTCGCCCTCGGGACCATACAAAGACAACCGTGGTTAAATCCTGCATTACCCACACCCAGAAGTGGGTTATTGCTATTATACTAGAACATTATTTAAGAAAAGAAATAATTATTTTTCTTAAATAATGGCATTGTATAATGCCTCTTTGCTGCCCTTCCGCAGCTGTCTGGTATCCGTGGCAGTTCTGATGTACTGCGTATGCCTACGCAGTACATCAGAGCTGTGGCCAAAAGCAACAGAGAAAGCAAGATCTCCATTGCTTTTTACTGTTTCGCTATGTTAAATGGGTTTAACATAGCGAGACAGCTTTAAAATAAGCAACGGAGATCTCCGTTGCTTATTTTAAAGCTGTCTCATATGTTAAACCCATTTAACATAGCGAGACAGGTTTAAAAAGCAACGGAGAAAACAAGATCTCCGTTGCTTTTACACTGTGTCGCTATGTTAAAGGAGTTTAACATAGCGAGACAGCTTTAAAAAGCAACGGAGATCTCCGTTGCTTTTTAAACCTGTGTCGCTATGTTAAACTCTTTTAACATAGCGAGACAATGTTTTAAAGACTTATACCAATGGAAAAGTCCGGGCGACCGGACCTTTTTCCATTAGTACAAGTCGATTTACAACGTGCACGCTGGCCAATCAGCGTGCACGTTTTGGAATATTAATGGGGGGTCATGGTATAATACATCTTTTATGTCAACAGTGATTAGCATTTAAGTGTTACTGACCTCATTTCATGGGTTGCGTTTTTTCAGTTTCAAATCCTGTATTTTATCATTGGCTATATTAAGCATGTTGCTGTTTTCATGATCCAACCACACAAACTAACAAACAAAAAGACAATGTATGCAGACATAACATGTTTTTTCAATTATTTTAAAGAAATAAACTGACAATGAAATGTGCATGCAGAAGCACAAATTTATATAATAAAGTTAGTCTAAAATTTATTAATAGCAGATTTCCAGTTTTCTTATACAGAGTTCATCTTATGTATTTATTGTATTTATTTAAGTTTGTTGACGAGGATAGTGAACAGATAAGAAATAGGCCCATTTCGACCAAATCCTGGAAATACAACAGTGTAACAGTATGTGTAAAAATATGCATTTTAAATGTGCAGTATAGTATAAGGGTTCCCAAAAATAGTGTTGAATATGTTTAAATTAATGTCAAAAGTGGAATAATTAATTTATACCACAAGTACTCGTCAAATAATTTTTCCTGAGGTAGATAGCAAATGTTGGAGTTGTGACTGTGTGTGAGAGAGATTGGGAGAGTGAGAGCGATGTGTGATTGAATGTGTTTATGAATGAGGAAGTGACTATGTGTGTGAGAAATTGGAGGAGTTAGAGTGATGTGTGAGTGAATGCAGTTATGAATGAGGAAGAGACTGTGTGTATGAGAGAGAGAGTGAAGAGTGAGAGCAAGCAAGTGATCCTCTGGCAGCAGTTAAGAGATGGGTGGTTGTATAAGAAGAGGGAGTTAATGGAATAGTTAAACTAGGGTTAAGAGTGTGAGTGTGTGAGTGTGTGAGTGTGTGAGTGTGTGAGTGTGTGAGTGTGTGAGTGTGTGAGAGTGTGATACCTCTAAACCTCTTAGAGCAAGAAATCTGGACAAACTCATAAATACAAGTGGGACAAATGCCCCAAAATACGGACAAATTTAATAAAGATTGCTCTTACAAACTTAGAAAGTTGATAGAATAACAGGTCTGCATTAGCATGAATTTTCTGAAGGATATGAAGTCTGGAACTCAAATGTCTGTCATTGTTTTCTAGCTGTGATATGTAATGATTTACCAGTAATTTGCCAGAAAACCACAAGTATATGAAAAACAGAATAAAAATAGGAGGTCAAAATCTGGACATTCTGCAAAAATCTGTATAGTTGAGAAGTATGGTTTGTGTGTATGTGAAAAAGCCCTCATAAACACTGCATTTAGTAACAAGATGCCTTAAACCAGCTTTGTTGATACGAATTAAGGAAGCATAGCTCATATGAAGCAAGGAAGCATAGCTACAGTGTACGGTATTATGTTTAAGATTTTTTTTTGTTTGGAAGTGTTTCTAAATTGTTTTATATGCAAAAAAAGTAAAATAAATATTAGACTGAGGCAAACATTTGACTAAGCGACATTTAATAAGAACCATATGTACGTGTTTCGACTTACATACAAATTTGATTTAAGGCCAGACTAAAAAACGGATCTCGTCCTTAACCCGGGGACTGCCTGTATATCCATCTCCGACATCACACTACAGTGAAGAAATGGGTTCATTTTCCAATCCCCACTGTACTGCGATCTCCAGATAGAACGTCGACCTCACAAACATCGAATGCACACTAGCATGCTTTGTTGTGGAACCGACCATTTTTGGTTCGACCTTCTGTGAACTGGAAATTAGCCTTTCGACTATTCCCAGTTTGTGTTAATGCTGTCCAACATTTCAATAGTAAACCAGCCAGGTATACAGGGAATCTATTCCAGTATTTATGTTGTTGTTTGCCACACTGCTTAACATAGTCTATGATTAAATTATTCCCCTCCAAGGTAAGAAGATTGAAGGGACATGCATACTCCTGGGCTTTATACTGCTTAAAGTTCATTACAGAGAAAATGAGATAAGGCTTGGCTGCATTGCAAAAATGCAGGTGATTTAGCTACTTATCAGAAGAATCAGACACTCAAAAGAAAATGTTGACTACTGACTAGCATGGCTAAGTCTGTGTTTACCAAGAAAAAAAGGTACTAAGAAATCACCATAAACATTCTCAGTTATCAGTAATGGAACTGTTGATGACCTTATCCAACAACTAATAGTCACTTTGGGCTAAGCCTTGGCAGCAACTTAATAGATACTACATTAGAACTTCACCTTATTATGTGATAGGTTGTGTGTATACTAAATTAGGACCCTTCTCCTTTCTTCTGTCTTGCTCATGGCACTTGGATGCCACGAGATGCAGATTTAATACATTCTAGTCATGATAATAGCTCTCCCTCTCTCTCTCTCTTTTAACTCCATGTACAAACTATTTATTGTACAGGGATACATTATGTACAGGACTGCCTACTGTTAGTTGAATTTATACATTTATTTCATCTTTCTTTATCCTAAAAAAACACAAAACACAAGTTTCCGTCATCTGATGGAGTTCCCTTTTGGAACTGGTGAGTAAAAGGAATGAAAGTACTAATAACCTTACTTGGACTCTTGTTTTGGGGTCTTGGACCTTTTACTTCATGAAGGAAACTTGTGTTTTCTATGTTTTTTGTGTTACAACATTACAAAGTGTGAAATCTTTATCACATAACCAGTATTTGTGCTAATTTTAATTAGTTGAATTTTCTTTCTTATGCATGCGCAGAATAATAAGTTTATGAATATGCCTTTACATTTTTGAATATAAATGACTTCTAATTTGTATGTGTGTATGTGTCTTTTTGGGGTCATTGTTATTTCATGCAGTCTATCATTTTATTTATTTGAAATAAAGTCATGCCAAAAAAAAAAAACCTTCAATTTGTCCACAAATCAGTTTGCACTAATTGTCAAAGTCGTATCGATTCAGGTGTTCCATTTTATTTTAGATAAATTAAAAGAAAACAGTTCTCAGTGTGATTTTTAGAAAGGGCCTTATTGAAACAGCCATCTATATGTTGACTGGAATCATATTTTTAGACATGATGAAAGTTTTTTGAGACCAGAGAAGTTACTAAGACATGCCCCGGGATTCATGAAGCTTGCGCCAGCATAGCGGCGGCGTTATAAAGCCAAATATGGCCACCGAGCGATTCAGGTATGAAGCAATCCCACGTGCACTACTGGCGTGCGCCGGACCTGCGCCGTCCCCGGCGTAGGTATGCTAATCACACTGTGTGCGGTATTGCACCATGCAAATGAAGGCAAATAGCGATTCACGAAGTGGGGCATGCGTAGCGTAAGGACACGGCAATGTAAACCGAAAAAAACGGTTTACATTTACCCAAACATGACCAAGGAGTAACGGAAGGCTGTCAACGTCAGGTATCATACAGGTGCAATATGCCAAAGGCGAAAGGCACCGAGAATGTCCAAAGAAAACATGCACAAACTGTAAATAATGACAAAAATGTCATGTACATAGAAACCACAGCAGAACCCCCGGATATGTGTACAGAAGGTGCAAAGCAATGAAATAATATGACAATGTCCTAAAAGAGCTGTATAATACACATCAGCTGTACAGCCACCACACACCATAGTATGTATGGAAAGCCCAACCCCAGCGCAAGGGTTGTCAAGGAGTGGTGGCAGTGTTCGGCGCCGTAACCATGTATTAGCAGTCAATGCCATGCAAATGAGGCAGATAATAGTGAATCGCAAAAGCTGGCGCGGTGTAAGGATGGAGCAAGCGGCGCGGTACTACACCGAGGAGTGGCCTACACGAGATACATGTCAATCGCAGAGGGTGTGCCACTGTAGGAGGAAGCATATTGGAGGCCAGCAAACCTGGGCTGTACAATGCACATCACAGCAGCAGGACGGCGTGTGAGGAAATAGATGCGCTGAGAGTACATAATGCGCGCACAGATGCATGTGCACGAGGATGACTATGTTCCCCAACCAGTCATGTGGCGGCCTCCCGTCAACAACCACGGATATAGGAAGGTAATGCGGAGAATATGAGGAAATGCGGAAGCAGTGTAATTGGAGCCGTAATGAGCAATCAACACCAATCAATCCAGGAAGGGCAAATGGCAGCCGACAACTCTGTATGCAGACTCCTGCATAACGTGAAAGGGGAGGCATATGAATGCAAAGATAGTAGGGGATGTAGTAGAAATGCAAAGAACAAAGAACCGAAATAGCACAGCCAAGTACAGAGGTAGCATAACTGCGGCTGCAGATAAAATGCATCATATGCCATGTGCCTGCGGGATGCGGTAATGTAAGATGCAAAGCTAAGCCAATGCAGGCAACTGTAATGTAACACTAAAGGCAATACCGTTGCAGTTGCAACCGTAAAACACCGAACATAATCCATGGATACGGCTGCACAGACACACCCAATGACATCACCGGGTATACAGCACAACAGTATAAAGTGTGAATGCACACAACACACAGCGATTTCCCAAACGCCGCACCGTAGGGTGTAAACACACGGGGAACTTTTAATATGTATATGGTGGGTGCCGCCGTGGCCGTGATGCATAGGTATGTGGCAGAGACAGGCGGAGTTGCGGAGGACGGTGCCGACAACTACCGTAGGCCTCACAGGAGAAGGAGAGTGTTCAGACCAAGGGTGACCTACCAGGAGCTGCAAGACCTGGAGATAGTAGAGCGCTACAGGGTGGACAGGGACACGTTACAGCAAATAGTGGAGCTGTGCCGGCCGCCTGAGAACAAGAGACAACAGAGGGAGCCCATCCCAGTGGACACAAAGGTATGTGTGAGCTTGCGAATACTGGCTACAGGTACCTTTCAAAGGCCAACCGGGGATATAATGGGTATCTCACAGGCATCAGCATCTAGGGTACTACACCAGTTCCTGGATGCCATGTTACGACATGCCCATGAGTATATAAACTTCCCAGATCTCAGGAGGAGTTGGCTAGCAATATCGCCGCTTCCACCGTGTGGCACAATACCGGAGGTACTGGGTGCGATCGACTATGCGCACATAGAAATCAAGTCACCGCCGGGGAGCAGGGTAGACGCTACATAAACCGCAAGGGATACCCCTCCATCAATTGCCAGGTCGTGTGCAATGCGCAGGGCATTATCATGGATGTGTGTGCTGGCAGCCCTGGAAGCTTCCACGACTCCCATATCTGGCATGCCTCACAGCTGTATCAGGTATTCGCCAGGGGGGACATCACACAAGGTCACCTTGTGGGGGATGCTGGCTATGCACTGGAGCCGTGGCTGATGACACCCATCAGAAATGTACACACACACATGCAAGAACGCCATAATGAGGCACACGCACAAACCAGAATAATCATAGAGCGTGTGTTTGGGATGTTGAAATCACGGTTCCGGTGCTTGGATACATCCGGTGGAGCCTTGCAGTACTCTGCAGGCACATGTGCCCACATATTCATAGTATGTTGTATGCTACACAATATGATTCTGCGGAAACAGCTGCTGCAGGGACATAATGGTGTAGGGCCATCAAGCCCGCCACAACTGCCAAGGCAAGCACAGGCACAGGGCGTTCAGCGCCATGAACACGCTGTGCCAGCCCCAGTAGGTAGACGGAGGCGTACCCAATATGCCTACGCCCTGGAAAAGAGGGAACGCATAGCACATACTTTGACAGTGTAGGCCCCATGGACTGACACCTCCTTACCTGCACACACAGTGAAATGGACGCCACACAAACATGTCCGCCCGTAATGTGTACCGTATGGCGGACCTATGTGTGACTCCAACAAAGGCACCGCCAAACACTGCACACCCAATAGCCAGCAGAGCATGGAACGCCAACACCTCACATACGCCGGTTCTACAGCACACGGCGTAGCCGTATGCTGCCACTATCGCCGCAAGTCGACCACATATGTACTTATGTGCATACACAGATACGGAAATAGATATCAGTACACATGTAGAAATATATGCGCATACACAGATATAAAGTACAACAGGTTAATATGGAACCCAGGGATGCAAGTTCACAGATAAGTAAGGCGAAGTCTCCACATAGTAAACATAGTGACCGACAACCCGATCATCCGGGAGGGTGGGCAGAGCAGGTAACGCCAGCCATGGAAATGTCAACCTGCATCAATACATATCCGCGTGTCGGGATGATCACCAGTCCACGGTACAGTAACGGGATATGTGCGTGTCATATCCATAGGATATGAGTGCGGAGATACACGCCGCCCGCGGCGTCACGATAGGTATTGTGTGCAACCGTCGGTGCGGCGGCAAGCATACCAGTGAAGTGTACGTCATTATGAGGAACGTACCTCATTTGGGGTCTAAAACAGTTCATGTTCCTCGCAGTTCCTCAAAGTTCCACATTGAAAATGTCTGTCAAACATCCATTGTTAGGAATGTATTTAAATGACATCCTGGTAAATAGAAATTAATCATAGTAATTCATTAAAGGTTCTTCATTGTAAGTAAATCAGCATATTTCAACCATCCTATGACCTACTTAGCTGAAGTTGTTACCATACCATTAGTATGTGTTCCACATTATGCCCATTTGTTCCACATTACTAATGTGTGTGTTCCTCATATTGGAAATAGAAGGTTGAGAGCCATGGCGGCAATATGTGTATGTGTGAGGTGAGGTTGTTGTGTGTTCCGCTGTGTGTGTGTAATGTGTGTGCCACTGTACAATGTGTATGTAGGTGACCTGTCACAGGCGGAGTGTAATAACATGCGTAGGCATACAGTACAGGAACCATAGGCGTATGTACAGCAGTACCCACAAAGTAGTACTGACATCTCCTCAGTGGCTATGCGTGGCGGCGTAAAAGCGATGCAAAGCAGAAATGTCCCAGAATGTACCACAGGGCCATAGCCAACAGGAGATGCAAAGGGCGCATGTACAAACCATGACCGTAGGTATGGCGGCCATAAGGTAGACTCAACACGACCGTCGACAGCGTTACACAGCATCAGGCATGTGCGGCGAAAATACGAATGTGCTATCCGGCACCGATCGTGAACACTTACGGTCCGTAAATACCGCTGTGTGTTCCACGACCGTTAAGTAAGCAAGCGGCACACGAATAGGAGGCTACGGTAGCATACAGGCCGTCCCAAGTATAGGACCACAATCACCGTAACTATCAGTGACAAAATGCCAATGGATAGTAGGCACGGACGAACATCCGCAGATATATAACTGATGTGAAGGAGGAATACGTGCAGGAAGCACACATGCAGGCGATACCGACACCACCGACATCAACAAAACAAACATTCCCAGAACAACAGACAGGTAACCTGCAGCTCCCCAAGCAGGGATGGAGCACACACACAAGCATATCTTGTATGTATAAATGCAAGACCCACACCCGTACCCGTCACCCACATCCGCAGATATACCCCATCGCACATATCAAAGGGATAACAGCTAAAACCGTAGCAAATACATACAGGCAGTCAATGACAGCGGCATACCCGCAACAAGCAGCGTGGGAAACACTAGCAGCAGCTGATGCATCCTTGCATCCGTTGTGTACAGGAATATAACAGCTATGTTACACATCTGAATGCACAATGCCTTCGACAGACGCCGCCAGGACACGGACACCCACATGTCAAACAGAATACCATACCCAACACACACAATCCACGGCTAACACCACAGCGTAATGTACCTGACACCACACATAGCGTATGCAGTCACACAAACATTATACAATACATACCATCCCCGAAGGTAGTGCAAATAACTAACGGCCACGAGGAATGAACCATGGCCTAGTTTCCCGGTAACGTCACGAATGGAGGAGGATCACCAGTGATATGCGCATAAGTACACACCGAGGAACAGCTATTGGCGTGATGAACCCACATGCCTCAGGTGACGACGAATAAAATGAAGACTCCCTGGATATTCAAACTGTATGTTCACAACGAACACAAACGGTATCGAGAAAATACTGAGAGGAAGATATTGACTAATACAGAAGCGAAGGCGGAAAGGTATGTCGAACCCACGAGATGTACTGATGTGTAACGCATGATACGTATGACTAATCTGCACTGTATGTGAGCGATGTGTGTAAGTAAAGATACCTGTCCATTAGGCAGAGAGTGGTGAAAGGTGGTCATGTAATGCTAAGCCGGAGCATACCAACGACTGCGGACAACGTGTGCACAGCAGTGTGACAACATGTACACAGACGTGATAACCCAAGGTCCGCCATAGGGATTCCAAACACAGAACTATGCCACCACCCGCCGATGCTGTCAGTGGATATCGAACAATGAAGCCCCACAGCAGGGGATAGGCCATGTATGTATAGTATCACAGCACACATGTGCATGGGCATATACCGTCGATGTCATACGGAATGTGCGCACGACGTGCACGTATCCCACGCAGTAGGGGTGACTATGTCAATTATGTGTAATGCAAAGCTGTCATGATGGATATGTTCAGAAATCATAGACAGTATCACAGGCATAGCATGCATGATGGAGGGATGGCCTAATGTTATGTACATAAACAAGATATGTATGGCCTGCACATATGGGACAATGTAGTAGCAGAATAGGTACCGAAATGGAGGAACAGCAAGTAACCATGTCCAAGCGTTCTGTAGCAGGTGCAATGTGTGCCACAATGATGTCCGGCAGGGCCGTGTGTAAACACATGTGCAATGTACACAGTAGTGTCACCCCCCCCATGGTAGTGTCCACTGATCGGCAGAAGTGGATGTCAACTGTATGTCTATACAGTACTTCCGCTGTGGTGGTACCATGGGTCTGTGTCACCCTACCAGCAAGGGAGCTATCACATGACTAGTGACACAGTGTGCCTCTGTGGGATGTGCACAGGACCTATGTCCCACAGCCCGGTGTGTGTCCAGTCTGTGGATGTCACACAGACGCCCGGGCTGAGCAATGTGGCATGTGTGCACACATGCAGGACTGCTCCTCCCACCCTGCCCACTGCAAACGCCATGTAGGAGTACTACATGCATCAGTACTGCGGAGAACATGGCCCATGGCAGAGTAGATTACACCCCTGTGTTAGTGGTATGCAGGTGAGTACAGATGTGTTACATGACTGTCATTTGCATATGTAAACTGTCTGAGCCGGGTAGAGATCCATCATGACTATACTGAGACATGTAACGTTATATCCATTGTGTAAGGTACACCACACATGTGTTATTGTAACACTGCCCGCGTGTACATGTGTGTATGGCACAGGTACAAGGGCACCCAAGGTATCAGCTAGACATACGGTACAGAAATGCGTGGTCCTGCACGTGTGCCCACGCCATGGTGGAATATGGCAACCACAGCACCATGTGGGGCATGTGTGTGTACATCAACCATGTACAACGTGATATGCATGTATAGGGACAGTATCCATGTGATACACACTGCATGACTGTCACTATGCAAAGGTGATGTGTATGCACTATGTGTGATGTAACTGATGCAATGATATCTACATGATATATCTGCCACACTGACACCTGTATGGTTGTTAGCAATAGGAGTAGGATGAGCTAGAATGCTGCCAGGTATGTAGATGTGGTATATGTAGGCATGGACAATACTGTGTGACAGCAGGTAGTGTACGTATGCAAATACTGAGCATGAGGGCCACATGTCTGAGGACTGTGCAATGTCACACGTCCCTGACTTGTTGTAGTTAGCATGATATGCCTGCACCACTGTGTGACCTGTACAGGAGGCACATGGCGTAACATCCCGAGACATAGGGTACAATGTGATGCTGGATGTGTACATTGGCAATAGCATAAAGTGGAATGGCGCTGAAGGGCAAAGAGCGGATCATGTCTGATGTGATACCCTCTGTACCACCCCAACCACCCATGCAATAGTATGACAGATGGCCAGCATGGGATGTGGTGTGCTGTGGCGCACATAAGCCCAACAAGGGTGCCAGTAAAGGCATGCAGGTAGTCAATGAGTGTGTGAAGCATGTATGTCAAGATGTGGCCCAGTGCTATACTGAATGGCCCAGTCATGGGTGTACAAATGCAGCCCCATACGTGCAATGCAGTACCACCCATGTGTAGTGTGATAGATGTGGTAGTGTGGTGGTCAGGGTACACAACGTACATGAATGGGCTAGCAGTCAATGCAGTGTGCTGCTGCAGAGACATGTAACAGCCAGGTTGGCGGGATACAACAACTACGGCGATTGGAGGTGACATTGGGACTGTGTTCCTGGACATAACATGTGCATGGCAGTACTATGTATGTGTCCACAGGGTTAATACAATGTCCAGCCAAGGATTGGAACCCTGTAGTGAGTGAGAGTGTGTATTGTTGGTAGGTACCCCATTGGCAGGCACAATGCCAGCAACATCTGTGTTGGCAATGCCTGCATGACTGTGGTATGCTGCATTGAATGTGGATGTAGTCAAACAGCAGAGACATACTACCACACTGCGTGAGGGCCCACACTGCAATGTCTGGCAGTCATGTGTAGGTAGCTAGCTGTGGAGTATGTGATGCACCACGAGGACACACCATGACTGTCAAGTGACACACCACACACAGGTGAACATAACTACCGTGCAACAGCCTGCACATGTGCCCATACAGCATGTGTGCATGGAACAGGAATACCACTGTGGCGTCTGTGAAAAGGCCAGTACCACCATGTCTCTGTGTGGAATAGCATGGTCCCTACCAGTGTGTAAATGTAGCAGAAGTGCACTGTGATCAGTGTTGGCATAGGCACATAGACTGTCCATCGTACGGGGTGCCATGCCATCAACTTCCTCTGTCAGTGGATGTCAGTAATACTGGCTGTAGAGTGTATGTACCATGCATGCTGCTATGGTTGTGTGTTTAGGGTGTGGCTAGCAGGGATGAGAAGCATGGATGTTCAGCAAACAGAGGGGGGATGTGTGTAGGCATAGCACACAGACACATGGAGGTTTGGTGCATGCCGAGGGTAGTGTAGGTATGGTATGTGTCGTGTAATGTGTCACCCAGCTATGCGTACTGCATGGCTAAGCATGTGTGGGTACATGGGAGTCCATACTAGGGAAGGGCGTGTTGCTGTCAATACATAGCAGTAGCAACTGTCCTAGGTGCAATGTACAGTATGCCAACACGACCAGCATGTAACCTGTGGTGTACAGTGTATTCACTGTCGCGTGTCACAATGTGCGTAGCGGTCACGAACATGGGTATCTGAACATGGATTACCTATGATGCAATGTGTCTTGGGAATATACAGTATGTGTGTAAATCACTGTGTGGTGTGGGAACCACCCACCCGTGTGTGTTGCAGTCCAGGTATGTGCCTGAGAGGTATGATCTGTGTACAATCTGGACTGGCAGGTGTGCCGTGTAGGGCATGGAGGCATGTCCCAGGCACTGCAGATAAATGACATGTGTGCTGTACTGTGTGTGCAGTGCTTGTGTACAGCACAGTGGAGGGTGTAAGCATTGTCACACATCACTGCATGCTGTGCCTACCTGTGACAGCCCTGCCGGAGACAGACATGTGACACCGCTGCACAGGCAGCATAGCATGTGAAGATGTACATGTGGGCTGCACACCTTAGGCAGATGTCCACAGGTCATGTGTGCCACGGTAGTGTGGTTGAACATGGCTATCAGACTGGACAAACACTACATGCCTACAGTATGACCATAGTCAACAGTCCCAGTGACAGAGTAGGCCAATGTACACTATCCCTGCGTGCAGACCACTGGCTACTGGACACCTGGCTAGACACACACCTGGAGGGTTAATTCACCATTGAGCCATCACATGTCCCAGTCCATGTGGGCCGTACAATGTCATCACAGGGTGGTCACAATAGCAGGTGGCAAGGCAGACACGGTGTACCAGGTGATGTCATGTGTGCATATGTCGACTAGCACAGCCGTTCACATGTCTGCAACATACTGGTGCACGATGTATACTGTTACATGATGTATGGAACTGCACTGTCACCCACTACAGGGCCATCTGACACAGGTGTGTTGTGACAGGTGTAACCCATGTTTGCACAGGATACACACCGCTGTTGTAGGCAGCCATGCTGGTGGCTACCAGTGATATATGCAGTGGTCATACAGACATACCGTACACAGTGTTCATGCAGGAATGTCCATTGTCGTGGACGATGTGCTGCTATGTGAATGTAGGTGTGTGTTGTGAATGTTACACATCCAGAAGACACCATCTGGTGCAGTCATGGTTGTCAACACCAGTACACACATCCACAGCAGTCAGAACCCAGTCCTGACAATGTGTGTCAGTCACCCTCGGACTGTGTGACATATGTGCACATGGCGGAGCACCTCCCACTGTCATGTAAGCTGGCTACATGATGGCTGGAATGTGCTGTAGAAATGTACAATGCTGGTAGCCCAATGAAGTACCTGGAATCAGACACAGTGCGCTATGTCAGCCATGTAAACCATGCACAACAATGACCGCCCAACAGAGACAAACAATGCATTGACACATGGAACATGTGCACATGACAACCCCCAATGAGTTATGTTGCACATATCGATGTACAATTGTCATCTATGTCCATAGCATGGATGCAGACACACATACTCCACAGGTAGTACCATGTGATGTAGGTAGGGGGCATTGCTCGTGTACATGTCACAGTAGCTGTACAGACACATGTCCTGCATAGCCGTCATGTAGGGGTAGCTGTGGTATGTGACTGCTGGACATGCCCATACAAATGACCATGTCCCACAGGAGATGTGTTATGTGTGTACCACATGTGACGTGCTGACAACAAGCTGTGATGTGTATGGCTGCGGTGTACCTGTGTGACATTGTCTGTGATGGGTGCAAAGGCATATAGTATCGTATTGCATGCCCACAAGCCCCACATAGGTGCATAGCCTGAACATACAATACAAGGAGTGTGTGGGATGATAGCAACCCACAGGAGGAGATGGGTATGGACGGCAGCCCACAACCACATGTGTGTGTACGGTGTTCACGTCCACGACACATGAGCATCTGAGAGGCTAGTGTTACAGCTGTACAGGGTTGCATGCATATATGTTCAGCAACATCCCTGTGTGTCCCACCACTGGCCTGTGGACCGATGGACACCAACCAAATGTGCAGATATGAGATGTGCACAGCACATCACAGATGCCTACTGTAGTACAGGCTTACCGTGTAGACATGTGCACAGTAGGTCTGCGCCAGCTGCAGTCAAACATGTAATGTGCTGAACCACACCAATAGTCCAGGCCATGCCACAGATGGACGTGCATGCATCTGTGTATGTATGGCTGTGAATGTCTCTGGCATAGCAATATAGCTGTGTCACCGTTGTGAACAACAATATGAATGGGTTATATGTGTGAGGGGTGCGTCATACGCGTATGGTTTGATCGACGATACCATCACTGACCCTGCTATGTGAACATCCCTGTCCCCATACATGGATACCTATGCTGTGCCCAACACCACATTCACAGAGGGAGGGATGGCGGTGTGTAGTGCAGCAGCAGACATGGGGGTGGCAGCAGGCACTGGATGTACACATATGTGGTACCCACATCAGTGCAGGCAACCATCCATGTGCACGGGATAGCGGTGTGTGTCCACATACAGCACTGTGTAGATCAATATCCCAGCACATAGCACCTGCCTGGGTTACAGTGTATGCATGGATGTGTGATACCTGCATGCACCAGACACACCCTCAGCAAGCAGCGTGCAGCATACCTTGCTTGAGGCCAGTGTCCACACCATGGCGATAGACATGTTGAATGTCCATATACACATAGCAATGACATATGGAATGGACAGCCACCCTGCCAATATCGTAAACCCCCAGGTGGATCACAACCCAGTGCCATGTATGTGGCATACCCTGCCATACCATGCAGACCTGCCCAGCAAGGCTGCATGAGCTATCGCAGTCCTACATGGTGCAATGGACAATAGGCACTCTCACTATCAACCATACACAGCAGTAATGTGGCGGTGATGCACCCTGTGGTGTCACAGGTGCTGTGTGATGCTCTGGACATTGTGTGTGTGTACATGCTATGCATGGCCTGTCCTGCTAATGTGTCATGGTTACACATTGCCCTATGTCTATCACATGTGCAACACAGGTGAGCTGTGGCAAGTTGTCCAACACCCGTACAGTGCTGTGTGGATGTACATGGCACAACACATGCATGTGCAGGTGTCCATGTGTATGTGTACAGTGCCACTGCTGACGGTCACAATGGCTACAGACGTGATGTGTACTGACATATACACAGCGTCCAGGTGAACATCAGCACCGACGTCACATGGGGACCTATGCCAGTGATATGGACACAGGTGCAGCCAGGTACACATGTCCACAGCTGGCTAACATCTACATGGTGCGTGTACACTGTGATGGGGTGGCAAACCGATATGATGTGACAGCCACTGCTCAATGGTGTGAAGCCAACACATCAGCTGTGTCACTGCCACGATGCCTTCCACAGATTACTGTGCAGATGTCGTACTTGTCATAGCAATGTATTTCCAACAGTATGCCAGCACAGCAGTGTAAATGTGACCTGCCACCATCATTATGTCTTACAGATAATGCCACGTTCCCGGCTTCCCGCTTTCAGTCGACAGGAGGAGGAGGTGATCATCCCATACCTCCATACTAATCATGACATCTTATTCAGTCGTGCCACAGCAGGCACAGGAACGACAGGAGATGTGGGAGGAGATGTGCAGGAGGGTGAACAGCCTGGGCGGATACAACCGCACTTATCAGCAGATCCGCAGGCACTGCACAGACCTGATCCGGCATGCAAGACAGCGTGCCACTGCAATCGCCAGACAACAACGTGGGACAGGTGGTGGGCCACCAACCCAGCCCCCACTCACAGCCACGGAGGAGCTCCTGGCCAGTCTGGGGACACCCACGGAACAACACACAGAAACCCATGCATCCATCGTGGAGGTGGGTGTCTCCCGAACTATGAGCTTGGAGCTGCATGGTAAGTCAGGGATGCATGTTTGTATGATAAGTGACGTGGGGGTGGGTGTCCTAGTACAACACATAATATAGCAATACATGCCAGGTATATGGCCACACAGGACGCATACTACAGTATGCTATGTTGTGTTAGCAGACATGTGCATAGCACATGCTAACTCACAGATGCATGATGTGACATGCACACTGCTGACTGTGGCGATAGTAATGGATAATGTGTATACCTTTGTGTCATCCCTTTACAGGTACGTCTGGCGTGCCGCAAGCACAAGGGTCTGTTGCAGGTAAGTCTGTTGCTAGTCAAAGGCATGATATGGTGTATTGATATTCCCCATGTGTCCAGGCATGACATGCACACCTGTGTTTGCCCCAGTCACGGTATACAGGTTGCACCACCCGACACACACACCACCCATGTACAGTAGATACGACCGTTAGCGTAGAGTGGCATGACACCACACGACCTATTGGTGTGTTACGTGCATTCAGCTATGCATACAATGGTGTAGGTGTTCCACAATGGCTGCATGTGTAGTATGCATCGGTATGCCTCTGCAGTATGCACACAGTACCACATAGTGAGCTGTGATCTTGCCAGAGCACAGGTGTTACCAATGTGACCTATGCCCCTGCATCGGTGCACCGCGTTGTGACATGGCACATGCCATGTCCCATGCACGTGGATGTCTGGCTGCAACAGTTTCACACCATGACATGACCTATGCATGACATAGCAGACATCCACACTGTCTGCATATCTGTAGGGAATGTGACACCTTACACTAGTATGGTTGTATGTCACATGGTCCACCACAGGGCCATGTGCACGATGTCCACCACACACAATTGTCAATGACCCAGACAGACAAGGCCATGGTCGATACCTACAGGCATGTTGCCACACAGTACATCCACAGTGGGTAGTCACCGTTGCACCCTGTACACACATACTGGGCTCATCACTGTAGTGGCCCCCCTGGACATCCGATGTAGTACACCACTGACATGGAATGCCTCTCCACAGCTACTACAGGTGCCTCCGATATCCACCACATACGTGCTGCTGAGCGGATGAACCGACTTACAGACATGGCAATGTAATGCGTCCAGGTCACGCATCACACAGAAACATAACTGTGTCCTGCTACTGTGCAGTGGCACAGTGCCCGCACTCCACACTGTACAGCTATGTACACAACTCACACCAACCGCACCTGCACAGACATCCCTGTTACCCATACATTGTATCTGTAGACTGTACACATAACACTGCACCATGACAGCCATTGTGATGTGCTGCATGCAGTGGGACACCATCGTCACATGTCCACATGATACCACACATGTATGCGGTGTACATGACATAGTGTCGGCAGACATGTGTACTGTCAACACACCCGTGGCCACACGGTGTATCACGGCGATGCATGCAAACTACTATGAATGTGTGTACTGCATGCCTACTAAAAGACACCTGCCTGTTGTACTGTTCCCACCAGGGCAGTGTGCATACTGCCACTAGGAATGTCTGGTCTACATTCACTGGTCTGTGGTGTGTGAATGCTGCATGCCACCTGCATTATCACATGCATGATGTCTGTGTTTGTGTGTGTGTGTGTGTGTGTGTGTGTGTGTATTGTAACTGACGGTATGCCTTTGTATTGACAGGTGCTGTAGGTGAGTTCCCCTCCTGCGGTCCAGCTGACGCTAGTGTCCCCACAGATACTAGTGGTGATGACCATGTGCAGGAGGCACAGGCAGGGTCGTCACAGGCACACACTGTGCCATTGGAGAACATCACACTTACGTCCCCTTCATCCCTGAACACGGTTCGGATGCCGACACATACCCCAACACCATTGCCCACAGATGACGGTCAGTCAGCGTCTGTTGGCACCGAGCAGGAATGTGTGGTGGCTGCAGAAGGTGTGGGTACACACGATGTCACCAGTGTAATGACTGGTGCAGTGCCACGCAGGCATGTGGCAGGTGCTGCTCGTAGGGGGAGCACCGCTAGACATACACCTGCCGTACAGGGTGCAGCAGCTGGTATAACCAGACGCATGTTCCAGACTGTAATGGCGGCGCAGGCACGTGCGAGCGGCAGAACCAGGAAGGGCAGAGGCTGCAGAGGTCTGCAATCCGTTCCTTGAATGACAACATCCAGGCATTGGCGAATGCCCAACAGCATCTTGCCGATGTTCTGGATAGGAGATTGGGTGAGATGGCTGGTATCCTCGACGAGGCAGGGGCATCCTTGAGCGTGGGCTGTCCGTGCAGGAACACCAGGTAGGGGTGAGGCATAGGGCACGTGGGCGTAGGCCAGCAACACCACTTGGTGCAGGTCAGCGTGTGCGTGCCACCTCCCATGCCCACCCACCCAGTGCTGGTAGCAGCAGCAGTGCAGCTGCTACTACACCACACCAGGACAGAGCAGGCCACGTGGACGTGGCCCTGGACGGCCCGGCATGGGCACGTTTCCAGCGGACATGTGACATCGGAGAGTGGACTGTCTGTACCTACACCCGGTCGTGCCCGTGCGACCCCAGGCAGGCACGGGTCACGTCGCGGCAGGCCGACACAGTGAGCCGTAACACCTGCACTGTACAGTCTGGGGCTGCCAAGCATACCTCGTGTAGGCATCACAGATGACTGAACTGTGTACACACAAACCCACACACAGCAAACACGACTGTAGGGCTCCACCACACCCACATGCAATGTACACAGACATGCCCAGTCAATGCACAGGCCCTTACACACACACATGATGTCATCCATTGGTACAGCCTATGCCTGTGGCACACATATCACCCTGTGCATATGATGAAGTCTCTGCCGCATAACTGTGAGCTACACCATCAGTGCATGGTTATGCAAACATATTCTGATGCACAGGGTGGACAAGATAGTGAGAGGTGTATGTGATACCTGTGTCCGCATAGTTCGTGATGTGTATGTTGTGGTGTGTGTGTATGGCTGGTGACAGGTGTGTATGTGATGTGGGTTGTGCACTGACATCATGCAGCAGACATACCATGCAGGACAGGTGCAGCATTCATTGATCTGTGTACACAGTATGTGTGGTGGTTACATGTGTAGCACCATGATGGTTCAGTTAACCCGTATGACAATGATGGTGTACTTGCATGTGCCTACTGGGAGCACTGTAATTAGTTCCCCGCGTAGTCTTGGGGTACCCACAGGCATAACTGGCAAGAGTAGCATAGCCCAGGTACCGCTTCGGCATGGACCCCTACATAGGAACATAGGCACATGTACATAACAGGGTATGTGCCCTCGACATGTGTGGACCTAGCATGACTGTGTGTGGCTGCTAACACCCCTCAGGATGGGGATGCCACATCCATCAGTCCCCAGTCCCTCGTCCAGCACTGACACACAGAGGATGCCTGGCGCATAACTATATCCACACATCCACACGTCATTATTACTCCTGGACGAAGGCAGTCAGTGCCTTTCCTTCACATGGGCTGGCACTCCTCTACGTGTTGTAGGGGGTCTCCGGCCGTTGACCCTGCTCCCCCAGCACGTCACACTCATCTTTGTGGTGATGTGTGTGACAGTCGCTTCTGTGCCCGTGTTTGCCTGGAGCCTAGGAAGTGGAATATGCCCATGTCACCCAGGTCAGACATGGCCGTGTATGCCAGGCACAGATCACCACAGAGCAGATGTGCTGTGAAGGTTTACAGCTGGAGTCCCCTTGGTCGTGCAGCTTGTGACACATGTCCTAGCACCGTCATCCCCGCCTTGTGTAACGTTTGCGGTCCTTCCGAGTGCTGCAGGCGTCAGGTTAGCTACAGGCCAGATGTGCCAATATACGCAGTCATTGCTCTGGTGTGTGATGTGTACAGGGGTACAATGAACACCCCTGATGTCGATGATTCCTTCCAGACCAGGAGGCCACAGTGGAATGTCTTCACACCCACATTGCCATTGTGTGTGTTGACAGATGTTAACGACAGGTGTCGTAGCCATTTCCATGAACATGTCCACCATCTGGAATGGCTTACCACCTACATGTGACATTGGGCGAACATGTTCTTCACACTGGGGAGGTCTGCACCTTCTCTGGCATGTAGTAGCAGGCCATGGCTCTGGCACCAGTTATCCATGTCTATGGCACCCTAGGTGGATGTCCGTGTCACATGGGGTGTTGGGTATGGTGGCGGTGCGTAGTCATCTGCATACCTTGTCTGCCACAATCCCCTATGATTGCATGCACATTGGAAGGTCGAATGCCATATGGCAGGGGGCCCAGGACTGAGCCCTGTGGGCCTCCACTGGAGACCAGATATGAGTGTGACAAGGCACCAGGAACACCAACCCTGTGTGGTGTGACCTCCAACCTTTCTGAGAAGCATCGGGTGACATATGTCCCCACATGTATGCTGGCGAGCCTTTCCATGACTCCCATGTGTAGTGTGCTCTGAACGCTCCCACCAGGTCATGGTACTGTGTGCAAACCCACGTATCCCCATCAGTGGCCTTGGTGACCACTCCAGACAGGACGAGCAGGTACGGGAGGCAGGATCCGCCCTTGACTATGTTGTTGTGGGCATGTTCCGGTATTGGCTGTACACCGCTGTCTGTATCCATGGGCACCTGTATGGACCTCCCCACAGCTTTGCAGACAAGGCTTGTCAAGCGGATAGGGTGTGGCTGTCTACAGTCCATAAGAGCACTACCCTGGCATAGTGGGACCACAGATGCCATATGCCATCCATTGGGGACATAGCCCATAGTAAGGCTAACATGACACAGTGGCTGCATGTGTGGGCCGAGGCCCTCAATGAGGATGGGTAGCACACAGCCAGGGACACCATCGGTGCCCATTGGTGCTGTGTCAACCGCCATAGAGATATGGGATCACTCCAGGCCATATGAGATGTTTGGGAGGCTGCACTCTGGTGCAATGGATATGTCCCCTCTTGGGGGGGGGTGGGATGTATGCATGGAACATGTCCGCTGGTTTGCAGACAATGTCTGTGGGTGCAGTGACCGTTGTACCATTCTGGACCATTTCCAGCCAAGTCTGTGTGCCCACAACCATGTCCTTACCACAGTTAAGGAAGGCCCTATGGTTGTCTCATGTGCCCTCTGCAGTACCACTCCCACAAGCGGCCGTGGATGATTGTATGTGTGGCCGTATGGTGACGCCGGTATGAATGGGAGATGGTTTCCCTGGTATTGACATTGCTCTGTCATGTATTAGCTCCAACTGTTGATGTACAGCTAGTCAGTGGCTGGGGTCCACCACACCATGTGCCTACCTGTGGTGGACAAGGTCCTGATGTTATGTTTGCCTGTTGCAGACATGCATGTGTGTGCTCAGAGAATGCATTCGTTAGGCGGTTGCCGGTCTGGCCTGGGTTCAACACTGGCATGGAGGACTTGTAGGGAACCACACCGGTCGTATGATGTGTGTGGTTTGTTGTGGAGAGGTCATCACTTAGGTCCCCCATGCCGGTGTTGGTTACAGGATGTGGATGACCAGGGGATCCACTATATGGTCTGGCATCACCATTGAGGGCTGTACATCCTGTGTGGGGCATATCCTCACCATGTGTGATGGGCATAACTGTCAGACATCCCCCCCTATTATGTATGGTGCATGGCTGTTTAACAGTGGCCAGGTGTGAGAACACCTGTGACCGGTGGCGTAGTGTGTCGTGCCATGGATAATGTTCCCAGTCTATGTATGGGTGGTTCATGTCACCCAATACGGTGCTGTTGTGAGAGCATGCCCACTCACCAGTGTCCTCAGGACATCTGTGCAGGTAGCCTGTGTTTGGGAGGGTTGTCTGTAGCATGCAACAAACTGTAGGCCAGTCCTACACATGGTTAATTGCACCTAGATATTCCCCGCTGCAATGGCCATGTCTGTGGCATGGCCGGGTTGCTGTTGTGTGGCTGGACACACACGACGGTCCACATTCCGCCACCCATGCCGTCGCACCATGTGTATGCATGTCTGCTCTGTGCCGAGTCTAAGTGTCTGAGCATGCCCAGTAGGCAGTGATGTACTGATCAGTAGTTACTTGGTATTCCCGACTGCAGCACTAACGTGTTACTGTACGGCGACCTTGGGATGGTAACAGGCTGCGTGACTGCGCACTCTGACCTAACTCCCGATCGGGCGCATTGCCTCTGCAAATGATACCACCCACGTAGGGGTATGCCTCCTGACAGCGCTCTGCTCAGTAAACTCGGTAGCGCGTTCTGTAAATGCTTCATACTGTAGTAAGTTCATGTAGATAGGTGTAGGTTCGTCTCCCGTCCCTTCCGTGTGTGTGTGTGTGTGTGTGTGTGTGTGTGTGTGTGTGTGTGTCTCTGTGTGTGTGTGTTTCCAGCTGCCTCTGCAAATTAACATGCTTTTAGGCGCTCCGCAACACATATCTTGGCTATTGCCAACTATTGTCTTCGGTGATGTCACCAGCCTACAAGTATGCCTCTGACAGCTCACTTCAGTAAACTTCGGTAGCGTTCTGTAAATGCTTCATACTGTAGTAAGTTCATGTAGATAGGCGTAGGTTCGTCTCCCGTCCCTTCCGTGTGTGTGTGTGTGTTTCCAGCTGCCTCTGCGAATTAACATGCTTTTAGGCTCCATAACACAAATCTTAGCTATTGCCAACTATTGTCTTCGGTGATGTCACCAGCCTACAAGTATGCCTCTGACAGCGCTCACTTCAGTAAACTTCGGTAGCGTTCTGTAAATGCTTCATACTGTAGTAAGGTCATGTAGATAGGCGTAGGTTCGTCTCCCGTCCCTTCCGTGTGTGTGTGTGTGTGTGTGTGTGTGTGTTTCCAGCTGCCTCTGCGAATTAACATGCTTTTAGGCGCTCCGCAACACAAATCTTGGCTATTGCCAACTATTGTCTTGCGGGTGATGTCACCAGCCTACAAGTATGCCTCTGACAGCGCTCATTTCAGTAAACTCGGTAGCGTGTTCTGTAAATGCTTCATACTGTAGTAAGTTCATGTAGATAGGCGTAGGTTCGTCTCCCGTCCCTTCCGTGTGTGTGTGTGTGTGTGTGTGTGTGTGTGTGTTTCCAGCTGCCTCTGCGAATTAACATGCTTTTAGGCGCTCCACAACACAAATCTTGGCTATTGCCAACTATTGTCTTCTGGTGATGTCACCAGCCTACAAGTATGCCTCTGACAGCTCACTTCAGTAAACTTCGGTGGCAGCGTTCTGTAAATGCTTCATACTGTAGTAAGGTCATGTAGATAGGTGTAGGTTCGTCTCCCGTCCCTTCCGTGTGTGTGTGTGTGTGTGTGTGTGTGTGTGTGTGTGTGTGTGTGTGTGTGTTTCCAGCTGCCTCTGCGAATTAACATGCTTTTAGGCGCTCCGCAACACAAATCTTGGCTATTGCCAACTATTGTCTTGCGGGTGATGTCACCAGCCTACAAGTATGCCTCTGACAGCTCACTTCAGTAAACTTCGGTAGCGTTCTGTAAATGCTTCATACTGTAGTAAGTTCATGTAGATAGGCGTAGGTTCGTCTCCCGTCCCTTCCGTGTGTGTGTGTGTGTGTGTGTGTTTCCAGCTGCCTCTGCGAATTAACATGCTTTTAGGCGCTCCGCAACACAAATCTTGGCTATTGCCAACTATTGTCTTGCGGGTGATGTCACCAGCCTACAAGTATGCCTCTGACAGCGCTCACTTCAGTAAACTCGGTAGCGCGTTCTGTAAATGCTTCATACTGTAGTGAGTTCATGTAGATAGGCGTAGGTTCGTCTCCCGTCCCTTCCGTGTGTGTGTTTCCGTTGCTTTCGCAACTTCATCTGAAAAAGCAAATTCTTAAACTGTTCACAATCAACAATGTGATATTTAAAATCTTGTTAAGACTCACATTGTTGATTGTGAACATTTTAGACTTTGCTTTTTCTGCAAACGTTAATGGAAACAACGAAAACGTTGCATGTTTTAATAAACTGTTTAAATGTTACGAAGACTTGTGTTGTGTCGAACTACGGGTACTATTCTTGCCGCAGGTTGCTGGTTTGTTTGTGTTTCATAGTACAATAGCATGTAATATGTGTGTTCATAGTATGCTTTCTGTGATGTTGACATGTGTGTGTTTCGTTAGCAGTGTGTCTGTGCTTTCTATGCTGTGGCTACATGTTCATTGTTCGCATAGAAAGTGACAAATGGAAGTGTAAGGGTGGACATTTAAAGCTTGGATACTTCCATGTTATGTGTAAGTCTCCACGGGCCCTCGGGTGATAGCGCATACATGTCTATGAAGTACCTTTGGATACCATATGCGACGTGTCGTGGACGAAATGTTTAAGTTGACTGTTCCATCTACCTATGTGTGACATGGTTTGTGGCCATAGGGTGCCAGCAAGTCTTTCCTGTTCATTGGGTGTTTGCCATGGTCTATTGACATCAATCCTATTAATTCACGAAGGATGTCTTTCATTGGTGGAACGCCATAGTTTGACCATCGTATGTCATTCCCAGCAGGCGTTGAGATTGTGCCATTGGTATGTTTACACAGGTCACCCATCTGTTCCACTGTATGGGCGTGTGATCCCCATTGATGTGCTGGCAGATTGAGTGCTGTATGCGCGGTATCTGCCCAGCGGTCTGGCTTTGTATGGGGAGTGTCTACTGTAGTCCCTATCTGTATTTCCTGGGTTATGCCTTGCAACAGCTGTGGGATTCCCCAGGTTTGCAGCTATGGGTGCCATCTTGGCGTGCGTTTGTCCATCCATGGGACCTGCCTACTGGACACTAGTATAGGGCTTTAAACATTTCACAGCTGCATTCTCCATTTCCGGTGGATGATCGGCATTATTATTGGCCAGTAACGGATATGGCATGGCGACGTCCGCGCTGCAGGCGGGACAACGAATCCTCTGCCAATCCACACGGACACCCATATTTGCATACCCACGGCGCCTTGTCTGCAACCCTTCTTGCACACCCTTCATGTGTGCGGAAATGGGATGTGAACTGCGTGTATGGACGCAGCAGCCTGGGGAGTCCTATTCATATGTCCTGCATTTCATGGACGGTTGTCATCACCCTTGAAGTCGCTTGTGGTGCATATATCTACCTGTGCCGTAGTCACGGCTGTCACCTCTTTTGGTTCACACTATGCTGCCCACACTTACTTAAGGAGAAATTTTTGGGTCCTGCAATGGACACCGATGTGCATATGTAAAGTGTAGAACATGTTGGACTGTGTCCATTCGGCCAGTGGGTTTGACTGCCGCCGTATGTTCCCCAGTCCCGGATGTCTGTCTGCCTACCTATATTATGTAGTGCTACGGAACCCGTGTCCTTCCACAATTTACCCATATGGTGTTACTGTAGTACTGCAGGTTGGCAACTGCTTTAAGTAATCCTCAGAGGTACCATTGTGAACTATCCGCCACTGTATTGTCATTATAACACAGCCAGTACATGTAGAACCTATTTATTCATGACAGTATGTTATTTATGTGTGGAGCGCCATATTTTAACCATAGTATGACCTTCCTAGTTGGCGTTGTTGGTGTGCCATTAATATGTGTTCCACAGGTCGCCCGTATGTTCCGAGGTGGAAGCGGGTGATCCCCACATACTGGATAGCACCTTCGCAGGTGTGTACGCCGGGATTCGCATGGCAGGATGGATGTCTACGGGGTGTGTCTACTGTTGTTTCCATCTGTATTTCCTGTGTTATGCCTTACTACGTCTGTGTGATTGCACCAGGCTTGCTATTATGGGTGCCATCTTGTCCGTACGTTTGTCCATCCTTGGGAAATGCCTACTGGACACTGGTGTAGGGCTGTACCCATTTCACAGCTGCATGTAGCATTCTCCGGTGGATGATTGTCAGTATTGGTGGGTGGTAAGGCATGTTCTGTACCCACATCCCTCCCACGGGGCGGGACAATGGATCATCTGCCAATCATCTCCAACACCCATTTCTGCATACCCACGATCCCATGGCTGCAACCCTCGACAGTACCCATAGCAAATCCTCCATGTGTGCTGGAATGGGATGTGGACGCACATCTGGGGACTCGACAATCTGTGGATTTCTGTGCATATGTCCCGCATTTCATGGACAGTTGTCATCAACCTTGAACACGCTGGCGGTGCATATATGTAGCTGTGCCGTAGTCACGGCTGTAGTTCATCTTGGTCTTCCGCTTGCACCCAGTTGGCGTTGCAAAAGGAGAAATTTTTGGGTCCTACAATGGACACAAATGTGCATATGTAAACTGTAGAAAATGTTGGGCTGTGTCCATCTGGCCAGTGGTTGTGACCGCTGCTGTATGTTCCCCACTCGCGGATGTCTGTTAGACTACACATATTATGTTGTGCTACGAAACCCATGTTCTACTACGATTAACCCAAATGGTATTGATGTAATGCTGCAGGTTGGCAAGTGCTTTAAGTAATCTTCAGAAGGCCCAGTAGGACATATACGCCACTGTATTGTCAATATAAAACAGACAGAACATGCATACCCTATTTATTCATTGAAGCATGTTCGTTATATGGGAACGCTAGTGTTGAAACATCGTATGACCTTCGTAGTTGAGGTTGTTAGTATGCCATTAGTATGTGTTCCACAGGTCGCCCATTTGTTCCGCGGTATGGGCGAGTGATCCTCATGTTGTTGCTGGCAGATCGAGTGCTGTATGCGCCCGGTATTACGCGGTCTGACTTTGTATGGGGAGTGTCTACTGTAGTCCCTAATGTATTTCCTGTGTTATGCCTTACTGCAGCTGTGTAATTCCACCAGGTGTCCAGTTATAGGTGCCATCTTGGTCGTACACTTGTCCATCCATGGGAATTGCCTACTGGACACTGATGTAGGGCTGAACACATTTTACACCTGCTTTTAGCATTACCCAGTGGATGCTTTGCATCCTTAGTGGGGAGTAAGGCACGTGCTATACCCACAGCCCTCCCACGGGGCGGGACAGCGGATTATCTGCCAAACAACACGAGCCCCATTTTGCATACCCAGGATCCCATGGCTGCTAAGCCCCACGATACGCGTTACACATCCGTCATGTGTGCTGGACTGGGATGTGGACGCACTTCTATGGACACGACAATCTGGGGATTTCTGTTCATATGTCCTGCATTTCATGGACAGGTATCATCAACCTTAAACACGCTGGTGGTGCATGTCTAGCTGTGCCGTAGTCACGGCTGACACTCTGTCTGGCCGATCTCAGCGAGTCGAAGGTGTAAACCAACTATTTTTGGAGTCCTACAATGGACACCGATGTGCATATGTAAAGTGTAGAACGTGTTGGACTGTCAACATCTGGCCAGTGGTTTTGACTGCCGCTGTATGTTCCCCAATCGTGGATGTCTGCTTGACTACCCATATTATGTATTACTTGGCCTATCTATATCCACGTGCCAGTAAGCGGAAATACAGCAAACCTTGCGTCCTGCCCATCTTCATAAACGACATTATTGAACATATATCGGCCAAAACAGACAATGACAAAAACGATGGACTCCACAGTCAAACGATACTGAGCTCTTTCACCTACTAACATGGGGCATCGTCGGAGCACGAAATGCATTACATAGTTGTCCCTTATACACTTCCTTCAGAGTCAGTTTAAAGTGAAATAATCAATAAACCTGCTCATAGTTAAGTGGACAGTGCTACAAGTCTTGATTATAACGTGACATATACAAATCAGTGTTGCATACATTACTTCATGGAAACAATAATCGACAACAATGTGTTAATATAAATACAATATTGGTCAATACAATCAGTATCTTGAAACATAGTTGATAATTGTTGTGAGTAAACCTTAGAATGTAGTGTGTTGATCAGGATATTTTATATCAATGTGTATAATTGTAGCATTACGATTCCAAAGCATGGAATCAGTAAGTACTATTTAAGCATATATTTTACAATTATGACTGTAAATGAGTGGAGGACACATCCTTAACCTTCCCTGCTTCCAGTGGATCACACACGCGCACACTTTCGCATTTCCTAATTGTGGGTTCGCGCGGTACATGCATATCCGTATTCTGTTTATATATGTTTACTGGGTCTGTGTGGTTACGTGTTTTGTGTTAGTTGTGACTATTCCGGTAACATATGTCTGATCCGGTTGACGGACGTGTGCAGAACGCACTTACAAATTTATACATGTAACAGTCTTTGCAGCATGGGCGCGTGCATTACGCGTTCACATCTATATGTTCCATAGTCGTAATTCAAGCGTGACTGCATTCACGTTTGCCAGTTACTGTGACCACTACCGTTAGCTGTTGGTGTCATTAATATGCATACCCATGGTACTTAAGTACATTTACATATCCCCCCGCACGCACGTCACAGGCATCCATTCTCCTGCTGGGAAAGGTGCGGTACTGCATGTTAAACATTCCTTATTCCCCTCGCTCATGGCCCAGGATGCATATGTCGTGACCGCAGGGATGTTCAGATGACAGGTGCTTATATCCCCTCGCATACAGGCCTTGATTGTCAGGGTGTTGCTGTGGTGCTTTGGGTTTGGTCTTGTCCGCCCAGTGTGCGGAACTGCCCTGACCGTGTCGAATGTTAGATGAGTCACATGGGCACGTTTGTCCGTGTCTATGGTACCATGTCACCCCAATTATTCATAACCGTGCATCCGATTGGCGGTGTACCCGTTGTAGATCTTGTTATACTAATTGCACGGTCTGGTCGAGCGGACCTATTTCCATTACTAACCCTCGGTATGTATGACCTGTGTCGCAATATTACATGGGTTTACCATTGCGTGCCGGCTTTCACTGAGCCACAGACATGTCCGTTGCTTGGTTTGGGCGGTTCAGCTGTGCTACACACATTTAACATGGCGGAACAGGTTGAACAGCTCAGCCACGGGGACATCGGGTTCTCCGTCGCTGTTTAGTATTGAATCGCTATGTGGAGTTTGTTTCACAAAGCGAGACAATGTCGACATTGTAACGGACATCTCGCGATGCGTCCGCACCGCCGTGGGTGGCGTATGTCTGCGTTTGGCGGCGGACAGGCATTATGCTGTGCCATTATGTCTGGGAATATATGGTTTCTTGCCATAGATGATATGCCATACTAGCAATGACCTGTGTCTGGGTGTGGGTACTGCTGTATTACCCACGGGAATAGTGGCCTTAGGTTAAGTGGTGCCCTAGGCAGAAGTTGCCACCGCAACATCACCCGCTACCCCCCTCCTGGTCTACCTACACCAAACAAAGTCTGGAAAGGTGCCCGGTAGAGCAACGCCCTAGACGGCTGCCTACTTGGCCTATGCCTAAGGCCGGCTATGTGTGTGTTCCCTCGGGCATCGGACTCGGGAACGTGCCACGTCTGCCGTGGGTATGTCCAGCACTACCCACATCCAGCCGTGGTGTATTGCCATGATGTTCCATGTGTACAGTGGTGCCGGTTAGCATACATATGCCTTTCTCAAAAGCCGATTTCACACTTCTGAACACTACTGTGGTCTCCTTTAAGGCCTCTGAGCCAGTGGTGAACATCACTCAAACCGCTGAATCACGTACATATGCCTTCCACCAGCACCTACAGGACTGCATGGATCAGGCAATCCCATACAAAACTGAGACTCTTTGTACCACAGACAAGCATGCAGTCTGGTGGACCCCAGCCATGAACTAGCTCTACAACGACAGGAGGTAGATACTACAAGTTAAAGCGGAATACTTGTAAGGTAACACACCCTTGCTCATTATATGTGAAGAACTACAAGCTGTCATGAAATCATCCAGGGGAAATTCTACAGAGGAATTAACAAGGACTCAACAGACATTCATAAGTCCTTCTTTAGCTATGTTGGACACCTGGGAGGACACTCCCAGATATGCTCAAACCGGGTTCACAATGATGTGAAGATGACTGAACCTACACACATTGCCAGCATACTGGCTGACATGTTCAGTGCTAACATTTCCCCTCCCACATGGAGAGTTATCTATACCTGAGACTTGTAGATCCTGGAACATCTGTAGCACAGGTGGGAAATGCTGTCTCCAAGGCAGTCAACACAGCATCCATGGGACCAGATGGTGTCCCAGCTGTGTACTCCATGAACTCTATGGGGAATTAAACCCACACTTAGGACAGCTGTTTAATCTTAGCCTCACCTCAGGATCGTGCCAGTAGTAGCACAAGGCGACTGTAGTCACACTTCACATAGATGGTGCCTCCACTGACCCTGGTTATTACCATCCCATTAGCTTGACAAGCCTTATCTGCAAAGCCATGGAGAGGGATCATAATGGAACTCATAGATAAAGACATAGGGGACTCGCATACTTTGGATACAACCCAGTTTAGCTTGGTCAAAGTCAGATCATGCCTTTTACACTTTGTAGGATCAGTCACCAAGGCCATTGATGAGGGTAAAGCAGTCCATACAGCCTACCTCAACCTGGCAAAGGCCTTGACACAATACCCCCTCGGGTATCAGTGATAAACCCGTCATCATGAACGTATATCCATACATCGCCATATGGGTTGCAAACTGGCTAAGTCACAGAACACACATGGTCATAGTTGCTGGCGCCATATCATACTCACAGCCAGTCACAAGCGGTGTCCCATGGGGCTCAGTCCTGGGTCCACTATTTTTCAGCATCTACGTTTCCAAAGTACAAGCAAACACAGGGGTTATGGGTGACAATGTTTGCAGATGACTGCAAACTGGGTGCCATAGTCAGACACACATCTGACACAGATATCCTTCAGGAGTGCCTCACAGATGTGGATAAGTGGTGCCAGAGACATGGCCTACAGCTAAATGCCAGGAAATGCATAGTCATACCCTTGGGAAGAACAAGGTTACCCTAGCTACCATATAGGTGGCAATCCACTGAGCACAGAGGGAGTTACCAGGGATCTGGGGACCCGGGTTGTTGTTAACCGTTCGTTAGACACACACGTTGCTAACGTAGTTAGGTAGACCTTCCACATTGCCCACATCATCATGAAGCGATTCACATCTAGATCAGGGAGGTCATTGTCCCTTGTACTCATCACTCATTAGACCTATGATTGGGTACAATGACCCGTTCAGAATGTATGTGACCCGACACCTGCAGCAGCTGGAAAGGCACCAACAGTTCATCGACAAACAGATGCAGGGTCTCAGGAATATGTGTTATACTGACCAACTGAAAGAATTCCAGATGTATACAGTTGCATACCACTTGCCCAGAGGTGACCTGTGCCTGGCATACAAGGCCATGTCGAACCCAGATCTGATGAGTATGCTTCACCTACAGAAGTTAGATCCCTCAGAACCACAAGGGCAGGTGACGTACACCTTGACACTGTCGTTAATAGAACGTGTTGGTGGGACAGATTCATCACCCAGACACTCACTATGCTGTGGAACAACATCCCAGTACATGTGAGGGCAGGCACCTCGCTGGCCTTGTGTTAGTATTTTGACATGGATGTCTGAATTGATTTATTTAAGTAACCTTCTAAATGAATATTTACATTACCACATTGTGAATCTTTACATTTCGTTGGTCTATTTTACATTAGTCATAATCATACGGTTTATCTGTGTATATTATGGTTCATTTATATTACTAGGTGTCTGCAGTTCTTTTAATATATTGGCACAGTCCGTAGAACATATATATGTAGCTTACACAGTCAGACATTTGGAAAACATTTATGTTGGTTCATCTTTCATATATATACATATATTTCTATTTCTCTATGAAGAATGTACCTTTCGAAGCAATGTCTGATGTCCTCACTGTGTGGAATCTGTAACCCAAGTAAAGTTTGTTTGCTTGTTTGCCTTTAAGGCATGTAATTAATACCTAGCACATCTAATTTACTGACCAATTAAGGGTTTTACATGTAGTAGGTTGGACTGCATTGTATGTATTCTGAATAAGTCTGCTTATGAAGCAGACGAAAAGAGCTTCAATAAACTATGGTGACTGCATTTAATTCCTGGTGTGCTCTGAGTGGTCACTGACGGTGTCTACAGTACCTCGTCTTTGCTTTGGACTTCATCGGCTGGTTGTCTGTGTTTGTTGTATGGGGAATGTCAAGTGTAGTCCCTATGTGTATTACTTGTGTAATGCCTTACTACGGCAGTGTAATTCCACGGGTTTGCAGTTATGGGTGCCATCTTAGTCATACGCTTGTCCATCCATGTGAATTGCCTACTGGACACTGGTATACGGCTGTACACATTTCACACCTGCATTTTGCAGTCTCCGGTAGATGGTTTGCATTATTAGCGGAGAGTAAGGCAGGTGCTACGCACATCCCTCCCACGGCGGGACAAAGGATTGCCTGCGAAACAACACCGAGGCCAGATTCTACATACCCAGACTCCCTTGACTGCAACAGTCGACAGTACCCATTACACATCCTTCATGTGTGCGGGACTGTGATGTGGACGCAGTTCTATGGACCCGGCACCCTGGGTATTTCTGTGCATGTGTGCTGCATTTCATGGACAGCTATCATCAACATTGAACACGCTTGCAGTGCATATGTGTACCTGTGACGTGGTGACGACAATGAGATCACGTGAGTAATGCAGGAAGCTAGCAGGCATTCCATGAATGGAATTTTTGGGTCCTACAATGGACACCGATGTGCATATGTCAAGTTAGATGTTGCTGGACTGTGTCCACCTGCCCAGTGCTTTTCACTGCTGGTGTATGTTCCCCAATCGCGGATGTCTGTTTCACTACCCAGTCTACATGGTGCTACATAACCAGGTGATTTAGTACTGTGAACAAATGACATACATCCAAAGATGCTGGTTAGCAACTGCTTCATATAAACCTCAGACATCCCAATGGGACATATCCGTCACCGTATTTCCAATATAACACCACCGGAACATGTTGATTACCTATGTTTTCATTTAACCATGTTGTCTTCATAGGTGGGAATTGCAACTGCAACCAAACCCAGGAAGCTCACGCACGTCGGATCTACAGCACGGTCCAATTAACCAAGCATCAAAAAACAACCAAAACGGACCAGCTGTGAGGATGCATCTATATTTATTGCTTCAATAACTTCAAATCAGCAAGGAACAAACCATGCTGAGTAGACAAACCGGTTTCGGCTAATACAAGCCTTTTTCAATGTCAAATTTTCAAAAAAAGTAAGGCATCACAATTGTGAGCCCTACTTATAGTCCCTCTCTTAAAGAGGCAATGCCCAAATAAAATACAATAAAGTGAATACAGCAAAATAAAATAATTTTAACATCATAATTCACCCCAAATGTTGGAAAACATATTGTGTTATTAAACAAAAACAATAATGACAAAACTAATAATGAATAAATGTTACAATCAATATACATATGTATGTTACAATAAGGTTTATCATATATAAAGAGCTGTTAACAAATTGTTAGATTCAATATTAATTGGGCCATTAAACCAATGTGCCCAAATAAAAGCTATCAGTGTACCTGTGTATGGAATGTAAAACTATAATCAATAAATCATGTTTTATATTAACATATAACACCCACCCATAGTGGGTATAAAAACTACTACTTTAAAATGAATACATTAGGATCACAATCTATATTCAATACCTTACTGACTAGGTTCTAATGTGTCGTTTTTATAGACTAAGTCATATAAGTGTTATATGAATATCGGGAATTTCGGGACAGTCACCGAGGCCATTGATGGGGGTGTTGCAGTCCATACAGCCTACCTTGACCTGGCAAAGGCCTTCATCACATTACCCCCCTCAAGTATCGTTGATAAACCCATTGGCTGGGATGTGAACACGTACATCACAGAATGTGCTGGAAACTGTCTATGTGACACAACCCACACGGTCATAGTTGCTGGCAGCGTGTCAGACCTACTGCCTGTCGCAAGTGGTGTCCCATGGGGCCCTTCCGTGGGTCCACTCCTGTCATACATCTACATTTCCACGGTACAGGCACACACAGGGGTTTTGTGGGCAACATTGTTTGTAGATGACTGCAAAACAGGTGCCATAGTGGGACGGACATCTGACACAGATATCCCCTATACTCTTTCTCCAGTGTATATTTCTGTGGCACATGATTGTCCTCTGTATTACATGCAGGTATGCTGTGTACAGTGCACATACGTCACAGTTGATGACAGTGTATCTGTGTCCCTAACACTGTGATACCGAGGACTACCACACATCCTTCACAACATTACATGCATATGTCCATTCTATTCTTCTTTGGCCTATGGTGGGGTGTTAAGGCAAACATTACACAAGTCCCTGTTTGTGCATGCTTCATGTTGGTGTTTGACCAGGCTCCATTGCAGTCGTGTGTTGGACAGTAGTGTTTCTGTGTGTTTGCCATGTGTTTTTATTGTCGGTACATCTGTGGGAGGTGTGGTTGGCACATGTTCCTCTTTGCAGGGACACCCATCCTGGGGTTTGTGTCCTGCATCTGCACTTGGCACGTGCCATATGTCCTGTACTATTCCCACAGTCGTGTATGCCTTCATGCACTACTACTGCGTGTTACTGGCTGTTTGTATGTGGTACACATGGACATTGTGATGGTTGGCTTGACCTATTCCCATGCTAGACCGTACACATCTGTCAATTAAGTTGTTTAAATCAAACTGTAACACTCATTCGTATTTTCAAACTGACAGTCAATAACACAGGAAGCTGAGATTAATAACGTTTTACTACTGTGCAGCAGGAGGCAAAGAACTATGCAGTAAATGTTTAGACATTTGTTTTACTCTATACATGTTACAGCTGTATGAACATTGGGTATACTATCATCTTTTGCACACATTAATTATGTGGTCAGTCAAAAGGCATTTACATCGCTAGAGTCCACAACGTTGTATTCCTACAACAGTGCTCATGTAATGCTTATTAAATGTTTTCCCATGAGAATAACACAGCCTTGCAAGGCACCTTGTCAATTACAGTGTCCTTCTGTGATTGTAGCTGTTTCAAGGACCCTAGACTGTTCCGATACTGTAGTCGGTTAATTTCTTAATACGTTGCTTTGTGTCTCTGGTAAGGAGTTGTACTGTTATCTTCGATAGAGCTCACAAGGCCATCCTCCTCAGGGGAAGGGGTGATGTTATGCATGTACATACATTTATTGTTCTGTAACCCAGCAGATAATTAATGCTGACAGACATAAGCCTGCTGTACTGGTTACTGCCAGGATCAGAATTCCATCACACTACAGCTTAGCTTCACCAATTACATGCAGGCTTAGTTCTACTGCCATATTGTACGGTACAATTCAATGCATTATCTAGTATTCCGAGTCTAAACTGGCACTTCATATGTGTTTCTATATATATTTTTCGAACAACATCCATCCGGCCATATGCATGTTGTTCCGTCCTTTACCTTGACCGTGTGTATGTGGCTGTCAGGCAACGCTACTCTCCACATGTGATGTCCCACCTTCCCCTTCTTTGCCTGTAGCACCCTGTTAGGCAGTCCTGTTTGGTGGGCACGTGTTCCGCTATATGTGATCGACTTCACTGCATAGCTAATCATCGATGCGGTGGTTCAACAACCCGACTTGTCCACATGTGTACAGTTATGTGCACCGTGTCGTATGCAAACCTATATGGTTTCGACGGGTACATACCACATGCAGGATGTACACATTCTGCAGACACATTCACATGCAGCCATTTACATATCTGTACCTGAGGTGGGTTGGTGACATGTGGGTATGCGTATTTGCCAGCGTGGCATTGCCTAACACAAACATCTTACCACATTTCAGGTATGCACATTGTGTGTGGGTGTATAGCTGCACACGGATGCTAGCGGGTTAGGGTGCACAGGTGTACATGGGTGGGACTGACATGTACAATGAGGCTATTGTGTATTACATCTGAATGCATGGGTTCTGCTTCTGGATATTACACTTCAACATACGCCATCCAGTGTATGCGACAGAGACGTTGCTGGGTGTGGGATATGTTGCTATGCACATGTTTGCCTGTGTTTAAGGTATCTTGATTCCTTACTGTTGTTATGTCAACACAGCTACCCGGCTATGTACTCTCACTACTGCTTGTGACCATTATGGTTGGCACCTTTTCCAATGCCCATAGTGGGGCATGTTATGTGGAAACTTGAATTTGCAGGACTACACATACCCACGGCAAGTGCAGTTGACAGAACTTCACTTGTTTGCCATACTATAAGCTTATTCTGTAAGCATTTAGGTTCCTTATTCATTTTCTTCTGCCATGTATGTGTTTCATATACAAATGTATTATGTTTTATACTACTATTACATGTATATTGCGGGAATATTTTTGGCAGGGGATCTGAGGTCATTTTCCATTTTTCCGATTGTTGCAGGGACACAACTGTCCAATCAGGGACTGTCGACGGCACATTGGGACAGCTGGTAACCCTGGTGACCATGCCCATGTCGCTACTGGGGTTGCCACCTTTTCCAGTTTCCAAGCTGGGATATTTCCGGGACTCACATCTGACTTTACAGGCTGACACATACACACGGTCACTATATAGCATAGGACTTCACTTGTTTGCCTAAATAAAAGCTTATTGTTGTGGCAGTTTGCTTGCTTATTATGTTTCTTGTGACATTTAGGTATTTCAGTTACAGAAATAACCAATTCATGCTACCATTACATTACATACGGGATATCATTATGTCCTACAATCTTAGCATATTTGCCATTTTTAATACGTTTTTTCGGGACACAACTGCCCATAGAGAGACTGCCCCACCCAGAGTGGAATAGGTGGTGACCTTAGTTGCTGCTCCTATGTCGGTGCGGCGCGCTGACATGCTGCTGTACACCTTCTCTGAGTGTAACCACTGACGGTGCATTGCGGGACAAACGCGGTCTTATGCGTATCCTTTGCTCCTTGGATGGGTACACTTAAGCCTTCGTGGCTTGTATTTGCTTCTTCGTTTATTTGGGACGGGTACTATGCTGCATACTCTACGTGCATTTCATTCTGCACGGGACCTGGCTGCTGCCATTACTATTATGGGCGGACCGTGGCTGTCAGCATATTAGGTTGCTCACCTCATGCCGGCTTAGACATGCCTCCAGACGCATCCTACCTGGGCTCGCTCACGTACACTACGCACGTGTCTGTGGTTGCGGTGCACTCTCATTAATATGCATATGGCGCTACTGCGCCGGCTATTCACTGCACCGCCGGCGCAGACCTTACGCCGGCCTTGCGCCGAGCTTCATGAATCCCGGGGATGGTTTAAAGCTGGGAAAGGCCCCCAGGAAGTGCAAGGCTATAATGCTTTCCACATATTTAGACCTTCCGAAATACCAGAATCAGGAAGCAATTTCTCCTTCAAAGTCTTCCGCTGGATTGGAGACAGAGAAAGCCTTCTCTAAGGTTGTCAGTAACTTGGATTAAGCTCTCTCAAGAATATTTGGACAGGAGAGGACAAGAGGTGGAGGCGTATCAATCGTGGCCTAAAAACTAAGCAGACCTCAAGATGGTCAAACAATATGACATCCTTGAGCTGTTCCATGTCCAGCTAACCTTAGGTAAAGTGTCATACCATATCCTTGCTAGCAATAGGTCCCAGTCTATGACCCAGGATAAAGTACAGTTTTGTACCTACCATAAATGTAGATGTTCGAGTGTATACCCTGCTGCAGTCATCACACTTGGGTTATCCTGCCGTCAGGCGGTCCCGCAGTCGGCCAGAATTCCAAAGTCTTGGTCCGGCGTCGGTTGCTGTCACTTCTTCCCTGATGTCAGAGCGCCAGGGGTATATCAGAGGCATCCAACGCCATTTTCTTCAGTTTTTCTTGCCCCAGATGTCAGGTGCCCCTAATAGGTAGGCAAAAATATATATATATATATATATATATATATATACATTTATATATAGCTATCTTGAAAAAAGTAAAACAAAACCCTTAGGCGCAAGCAAATACACCACAGAGGTAGTATAGAATAGAGATAAGCTCAGCTAGTTTTAGAGGGGATGGAGGGAGGGAGGGCAATCTGGACTGCAGCAGGGTATACACTTGAACATCTACATTTATGGTAGGTACAAAACTGTACTATGTTCATCGTGTTACCCTGCTGCAGTCATCACACTTGGGTAGAATCCCAAAGCTAAGGATGGGCAGAGGAGTCAAACAAGGTTAGAGGGGGCTAGAAGGCCCAGCAAAACTGCAGTGGCGAAGCCCGCTCTAGTCTTAGAGTAAAGTGGTAAGTGATAATGTTTGGTGAAGGTGTGTACTGAACTCCAAGTTGCAGCTTCCAGAATGTCCTTGGTTGGAACCCCCCTGAGGAAGGCTGTAGATGTAGCTGCTGCCCTGGTAGAGTGGGGCCTTATGGTAGCAGGAACTGGTTTTCCATGGTGGGTGTAGCAGAAACGTATGCAATGTCCTATCCATTTGGAAATGGTTTGTTTTGAGATAGCCTTTCCTTGTGATGCTGTAGCATAGGATACAAGAAGCTGGTCAGATTTCCTGAAAACCTTAGTTTTATCCAAGTAGTAATGTAGCTGTCTGTGGATGTCCAAGGAATGCAGGAGTCTTTCTCCTTTGTTCTGTGGATTTGGAAAGAAGGTGGGTAAATGGATGGTTTGATTTAGGGCCACACTGGATACCACCTTAGGCATAAAGGAGAGTTTAGTTCGTAGAGAAACCCTGTCTTGATGAAAAATGAGGAAAGGCTCTACTGTCATTAGTGCCTGAAGCTCTGAAACTCTTCTAGCTGAAGTGATTGCTAGCAGCAGGGCAGTCTTCCATGATATAAACTTTAAATCAGCTGAGAAAGTTGGTTCAAAAGGAGGTAGCGTGAGTTTTTCCAGAACAAAATTGAGGTCCCAAGTAGGTGTTGGTGCTCTCCTGAGAGGCCTAATGTTCTTGGCCCCTCTGAGAAACTGCCTTAAGAGTGAATGTGAAAATAAGGGAGGATCCGTGTTGTAGTGAGCAGAAATGGCTGAGGCGTGGATTTTAATAGATGAAAAAGAAAGCCCTTTGTGTAACATCTCAGTTAGATATTGCAGAATCTGAGGAATGTCAGGCTGAAGGATATTTTGGCCTTTAGCTTGGTTCCAGGCACAAAACCTTTTCCATTTGTCTGAGTAGGCTTTCCTGGTGCTGGGCCTCCTGGCCTCCAGCATAACTTCCATAACAGCTTGTGAGAGAGGAGCTGGCTGGTTGCCTAGGTGATTTGCCATGCAGCCAAGTTTAAGGTTTTGAGCTGGCTGTGTAGAATCTGATTGTCTTGCTGTGTGAGCAGGTGGGTAATTTGTGGTAGAATCCATGGTGGGCCCTGGGCCATATTCCTTAATAGTGGGTACCAATGCTGGCGTGGCCAGTCTGGAGCAATGAGTATCATTCGGGGTCTCTCCATCCTGACTTTCAGTAGCACCTTTGTGAGAAGGGGTAGTGGAGGAAAGGCATATACTGTTAGCATTTTCCAACTGAATGAGAGTGCGTCCACTTTCCAAGCTTGATGTTGAAAAGTCCTTGTGCAAAACTTTGTTAGCTGATAGTTTTGAGGGCTGGCAAACAGGTCTATGTCTGGGAGCCCCCACTCTTGAGTTATCATTGCGAATACTTGTGGATCCAGTTTCCATTCGTGGGGATCCATGATGTTTCTGCTTAGGTCGTCTGCCAATATGTTCTTTTTTCCTGGCAGGAATTGAGCTTATAATTGAACTTGGTAAGCCGGTGCTGTGTTCCACAAGGTCATTGCTTGCCTGCATAGAGGGTAGGAGTGTGTGCCCCCTTGTTTGTTTATGTACCACATTACTGTGGTGTTGTCTGTCCTTATGATAAGCTGTCCTGGATGCAAGAGGTCCTTGAAGGCTGTCAGAGCATTTTGTACAGCTAGCATTTCTTTTTGATTGATGTGCAGATTCGTTTGATCTGCTGTCCATAAGCCTTGAACGCACCGTCCTGCCATGTGTGCCCCCCAGGCATAGTCCGATGCATCTGTTGTCATAGTTTGCCTGGCTGGGAGTAGGGTGAAAGGCTGACCCTTGTTGAGGTGACAAGCCTGTGACCACCATAGAAACTCCTGTTGAAGGCAGGGAATGAGAGTTATCATTGTTTCCAAGCTGTGGCTGTGTTGAGTCGATACGCTTTTTAGGTACCATCGTAATTTCCTCATATGCAGTTTTGCAAATGGTATTAGTAGTATGCAAGATGCCATGAAGCCCAAGGCCTGCAGAATTTTTCTTGCAGGGAGTTGGGTCTTTGTTGCCATTGTTCTGAAGTGTTGAGTTAATTGTAGTTGTTTGTCTGGCGTCAGATAAGCCATCTGGGCCGTTGTATTCAAGCTGGCACCCAGGAATGTCATAGTTTGTGAGGGCACTAGTTTTGATTTCTGTTCGTTTACTGTGTACCCTAGGCAACTTAGGAGATGTTTTACAAAAGCCAGGTGTTGTAAAAGAATGTCCTTGCTTTCTGCTTGTATGAGACAGTCGTCCAGGTATGGGTATATTTGAATTCCCTTCTGTCTGCAGTATGCAATTACTGGTGCCAGACATTTTCTGAAGACCCTGGGTGCAGTAGATAAGCCAAAGGGCAGTGCAGAGAATTGGTAATGGGTTGAACCTGCAATGAAATGGAGGTATCTTCTGCAATTTTGTCTGATAGGGACATGCAGGTATGCCTCCTTGAGGTCCAACGTTACTAGCCAAGCTATCTTGCCCAACATGGGAAGAAGCTGCTGTAGTGTTAGCATCTTGAATTTGGGTACTTGCAAGAAGGTGTTTAAAATTGAAAGGTCCAGAATGGGTCTCCAAGCATTGTCCTTTCTGGGGACTAGAAAGAGCCTTGAGTAAAATCCTTGGCCTTGCTCCTGTGTAGGTACCAGTTGGATGGCTCTCATGTCCATGAGAGCTGTAATTTGTTTATGTGCCTCTGCCCATTGATTTTGTGGCAGGTTTGGCATTCCTTTTATCCTTGGCAAGGTGTGGAAATGGAATCTGTATCCGTGTGAGATAATGTCTAGTACCCATTTTTCCTTTGTTACTATGTGCCAGTTGTCTGCAAAAAGTGTTAATTTTCCTCCCAAGGGAGCTGCCAAGAGGGTTTTGCTTGGCAGTTTGAGGTTTAAGGCATTGTGTTTGCCTTCTAGTGGTTTGGGACCTATCTTCTCCTCCCTTCTGTGTTGAAGTGCCCCATTGGCGAGATTTGTAAGGGATTTGTGCTTGTCCTCTGCCCCTTGGGCACCTGTATTTACCCCTCTGTGGCCTGTCAGAAGCTGGAAAGGACCAATTTTTTGTTGGCCAATTTCTGCTGAAGCGTGGGGGCTGTACCTGTAATAAATCTTTGACAGTCTGCATAGATTTTGCCTTATCCTCCATTTTCTTTAAAACCTCCTCTGCTTTAACCCCAAATAAAACATCTTGCTGTAAGGGCACATCCAGTAACTTTGCTTTAACATGATCAGGCAGAGATTGTTCCTTTAACCAAGCATGCCTACGTATAACAGACCCAGTAACAGCTGCTCTGGAGGAAGCTTCCAAGGCATCAAAACCACATTGTAAAGTATGTTTGCCCACCTGTTCAGCTGCATGCAACAGATCTTGCATTTCCTTGAGTTCAGACTGTTGAGGGAGTGTGCCCATCTTTTGTTTTATTTGAGACATAAGAAATTGCTGGTATTTAAGCATGTGAAATTGACAATTTAGTGCTCTCATAGCTACAGTGGCTGAGGTGTAAACCTTCTTCCCCCACCTACCTAGTGCTCTGGAATCCCTTTCCGAAGGTACAGGATTTTTAGCCATAGAAGCCTTAGCCCCTTTGGGACCCTGGGAGATTGTCTCTGGATCAGCAGCAGGGCTTTTGTAAAGGAATTTGTGAGAGTCAGGCACTCTATAGTATCTATCTGGTTTGGCTGGAGCAGGAGGCAGAGAATCTGGATTTAAACTAGATTCTAAGAAAACATCATCTACTATGTCCAAAACTGGGGGGATAGCAAGAGGTCTGTGCTGGGGAAGTAAAAGAAACTCCCGGAGCCTTTTCTTTGAGTCAGAGTAGTCCTGACCTTCCTAGTGGAAATGTTCCCTCATGGTGTGTAAAGTTTCCCCAAAGGAGTAGTCCTCAGGGGGAGAAGCTGAGGGAATTGAGTCTTCAGCATCAGAATCTTCATAAGGGGGAAAGGAGTAATCCTGTTCCTCAGAGGAGCCTGAGGAAACAGACATCTGATCAGAGGAGGCATAATCCTCCTCTTGTCTAGGCCTTTTGTCGGGGGGGGAGGTGGGAACCCCTGATCAAAGAAATCAAATCTTCAGCCATTTTAAGCATCTGTTTCTTAGGCATAGGGCGTTGACCTGGAGACTGAAGTGAAGGCTTTTTTGGTTTTAGAGGAGTCTTAAGCTTAGCATAAGATTTTATGGTGAGGGTAGTCGGTCTGAAGACACCTTCAGAAACCGAAGGTGTTTCTGCAGCACCGGCTTCCCCTACTGTGATGTCGTCGGTAGGGCCTAATGACAAAGGCTGCGTCTGCCTAGAAATCTCTGCTGGGGGATCCGATGTGGCCTGGGGATCCAGTTCAGCGGTAGCCAGGGGCTGCATAGGCGCCTCACTGAAAACCGGAGAACCGGCGACCGGGCCAGCCGAGGCCTCGAAGTCTGGCTTGGATCTAGGCTGCCTGTCCCTATCCTTGTGTTTTTTATGCACGCCGGTAGTCGGTTGCTCCGACGGCATAGTGTAATTAAATTTTCTACCGAAGTAGTGTCGTGTGAAATCAAAGCGACGCTTTATAGTTCGCTTATTGAACCTAGCACAAAATCGACAACCAGTGACGTCGTGGTCTGGGCGTAGGCAAGGTATAAAAAAAGAATGAAAGTCCTTATGAGGTATTTGCTTCCCACAAGAAATGCAATTGTTAACTTTTTCTGACATCGGACTGAGGCAAAAAAAGGTTCCCCAACGGGGTACTTAGCTTTGAAGACTTTGGACTGAAACTCGATTCGAAAATCTCAGGTGTCGGCCGACCGGCACTTGCGAACTGCTTCTGCTTCGGGCACCGCACGACAAGAAAGACTGAAGAAAATGGCGTCGGATGCCTCTGATATACCCCTGGCACTCTGACATCAGGGAAGAAGCGACAGCAACTGATGCCGGACCAAGAATTTGGAATTCTGGCCAACTGCGGGACCGCCTGACAGCAGGATAACCCAAGTGTGATGACTGCAGCAGGGTAACACGATGAACATCCATACCACATACTTAAATGTACTGGAGTCACTCACCGTAAAACCCAACACCATATTCCTGTGTGACTTCAACTGCCCTACCATAAACTGTGATACATACACAACCACTAACATGCAGGTTCAAAGATTCCTGGAATTTGTCAATGCAAGCACCCTGGAACAGCTAGTCTGTACATCTACTAGGGGTGCAAATATCCTGGATCTGCTACCAACAGATATGAGGGAATGATATACATCCTCCCAGTGTAATGTGCTCACTGGTCAGATCAGATCGCAAAGTAGTCACCCCTGAAATAAATATAAAACCGGAATTCCCATCAAACCCCAGAAACTTTAAGAACTTTTCCAGGGCAAACTACTTCTTATTAAGCAACGACATAGCTAAATTTCAAGTCCCCCAGCTCAGAGAACACTGTGGCTTATGTTGAAGTGTTTACATAAACCCTGTACAAGCATGTAAATAACTGCATAGAAGCAGCAGGACTAAACTGAAATAAACTTATGATAAAATCCTAAAACACGCCCTCTTGGTGGATTTCCAGTATAAATAGGTTGTACAACAAAAGAAAGAAATTATTGCACAAAAATAGGAAGGGCACCTGTGCCCAACAGACAGAAAAGTCCCTTATCAGTCTCAGCAAACAACTCAGGGAATTAATCAAGCCCACCGAAGCCAACTTCAAGATGCAGAAGGCAGGATTTGAACAATTAGTGTAATGTTGGATTGTATGATTATATGGTATAGAAGAATATATGTGATGTATAATGCTTATAAATGTGAACTTGTTAATATGGTTTGTTTACATTTATATAAATGTATGTTTGCCTATGTCACAAGTTGTAATGCAATAAAGGTGTTTAAAAAAGCCAGCTTCGAGACAAAAATAATCTCCCAGGCTAAGGATAACCAAAAGGCATTTCTCAGTTATGTACACAACCTTAAGGGGATCATCCAAGAATGTGCTGAACTAATAGTAACTACAGAACCAGAGGATATAGCAGATGTGCTGGCCAATAAATTTAGCTCCAGTTCCACTCCCCCATCATTCCTATTTACCCCTCCCCTAATAAATACCCTCAACCATTTCTCCCCAACTATCAGTAACCTCACTGCACTCTCCAAGGCTAAAAGCACTGAATTAGTGGGTCCTGATAATATCCCAGGATGCCTCTTAAATATCTTGAAACATGACCTGTCATGCCCACTAGGATCTCTGTTCAGTCATAGCCTTCAGACTGACTTCATCCCAATGGAATGGAGGACAGCAACAGTCACTCCTCTTCCTCAAGGAGGATCATTAACAGACTCAGAGAGCTACAGACCCATAGGTTTGACTAGTCTTATATGCGGGGTCAAGGAAAGAATTATCATGGACTTAGTATTTATTTATTTATTTTATTTTATTTTACATTTGTTTACCGGGATGTCCGACTGGGCCAGTAGCCCTTTTTCAGCAGAGGCCCGGGGAGAAAAGCTCCATTACAAAAACACATTACAAACACTACGAGAAACTGATAACAATCAAGAATACATAACTTTGGTAAATATAGGTAGTAAATAGTTATACAGAAACAATAAAAATTGAGAGAGTAATATAAGGTGGAAAATAAAAAAAAGCTGACAAATAAACTGTCATGAAATAGCTTGTGCCATCATAGAGAAATGACTGATCAGTAGATCAATATCATGGTTTTGGTGGTAAATATTTATGAGATATATGCAAATTACAACATTGGTAACACTCCCCTAAGAGTAGACTCAGTGGTAACAGACTCAGGAACTCAGATTGACAGTAACTTGAACTTTGATCACCATGTATCCATGGTGGTGAGAAAATCCTTCTACTTGGCACAACTTATAAAAGAAAGGTCATGGCATCAAGGAGAACATAGTTCCACTATACTCAGCCCTAATTAGACCAGTAATCAAGTACAATGCACCCTTCAGCATGTACCTGACCAGGCATTTGCAACAGCTGGAGTGGCCGCAGAGGGCCCTCACTTAAAAAATACATGGTGCAAATAACATGTCATATGCAGATTGCCTCAAAAGCCTTTCTCTGTACTTGGTCTGCTGTACACTACTGGGGAGAGGTCTATGCCTAACCTACAAAGCATTCTCCGACTCAGCACTAATCAATCTGCTACACATTTGCAAAACAAGCACCACTAGAATTATGTGATCTAAGGATCTAAACCTAGTCTGTGACATAAACAAAACATGTCTGAAGGACAGACGTGGAACAAACTGCCCATTCATGTAAAACAGAGCTGTTCCCTAAAGCTATTTAAATGCAGTTTGGAACAGTAGATAGGAAATTACAAATTCATCCCCGGCTTGTTACCCATGTCCGTTATGAACAGGTGCAGCTCACAGATGCCGTAAGGGACAGGCACACACCAAAGCCATTCTAGTTCATGGGCATAGATAACTGGGACAATTGGGGCATGAATGGCTAGGCTTAAAAAAGCTGTAGGGCTGATAGCCTAGTAACCTCCTATGATCTTATGAGACTGTTGACTATTCACTTCTTATTAATAAGCCCCAAAAGCTTGAATCTGGATGGAATGGTAGCATGATTTCCAAACTACCTTTATGGCCATACATTTGACGGAAGTGCTGGTAATGACTGATTAGGTAGGTTTCAGATCTGAAGGACTGTAGTGCAGTGTGCTAGGGTCAGTCCTGTTCTGTGGACTTATTAATGAGCTCACACAGTACCTTCTACATATTCATAGAAGCAAATGGACAGTTTTTGCTAAAATCACCAAACAAAATTCAGAGACTTGCACAGCATTTGGAAATAGTTATGTACAAATGAATTATCAATTTATGCAATCAAAACTGTTATGCTTTTTGAGGCACTTTAAAGGCTTAAAGATTCTCTACCAGTGAAGGTTAAAGATCCATTTAACACACTCCTTGCATAGTTTCAGCAACATAAATGCCGTATAATTATATTAGCCTTTGCAATCACCTTTGCTTTCTAAGTTGAGTCTACTGTAGAAAAAAGTACTCAAGTAACGTATACAACCACTCTTCAAGCCATAACTGTTGTATATATTAACTTCCTATTCCCAAAGTTAGAATCTACCCTCCTAGTGGTACTGTTACATGTTTTCTTTATTACCTGAAGTTTTCAAATGACTGTAAATCAAAACATGTCGTTTTATAGCTATCACCGGCAACTCTGAACTCCATTACCTGTGAATACACAAGGTAAATCTGGCTTCTGTTCATGGTTATCTTACCTTACTCTTAGTTTTGTAAACGTTCAAACTGCTACATTTAGGCCATTCTTGTTCCTACCCATGAGCTGATATAATCCATACCAGTAACTACCGTCCGAAATACCAGAATCAGGAAGCAATTTCTCCTTCAAAGTCTTCCGCTGGATTGGAGACAGAGAAAGCCTTCTCTAAGGTTGTCAATAACTTGGATTAAGCTCTCTCATGAATAAGATATAAACAAAGTTATGTTAGATTTAGATTTAGAGAACACGTGGCCATTGTGAATGTTTGAAGTGCTTTAAGGATGTTGGCTAACGTTTTGCTAAGTACTGTTGTCAGTAGTCAGCCATGTCATCAGACCTTTCACCAATTTCTTTTGAAGCCATATTGTACAAATGCCATCTCTTTTATTGGTACTTGATAACGGTTTGTATTTTCGTAGCTTTTGTTCTGTTGTAACTCCATTGCAAATATAAAAACTTGTCTGTAAAATAAGATATATGTATGTATTGTTTATGTTTGCCTTTTGGTCCATGCCATGGCTGAAAATGGTCTGCTTACCATTCCATCTTTGTGGTCAACAAATAACTACAGCTATGTTGGGTACACCTTTAAGGAAATCAGTGATTCCTTTGTTTAACACCAGCTCTACAGTCCTTTTAAGAAAGATATCAAATCATTAAAAATTGAATTCTTATGAAGACAGGGCCTAACTTGAGTAGCTATAACAACTTTTGCCAGCATATCTGGTCTCTGGTTGTACCAAAATGAAATTTATCTGAAATAAATTATGATGGTTCAGGCTCCATAATCCTGTCCCTTTTGGTGGGGGCATTTAATACCACATTTTCTGATATTTACCCTTTTTACAGCCTACCTAGTAAATTACTGTAACCACTCCAATCCAGTGTATATTACTTGCAGTTTAATATGATTACTGGTAAGATCTTGCAAAAGAAAAAAGAAAAAGAAAAACTCTTAGGGAGCAGCTCTGGTTGTAGGGTAGTCTGTCTGTAAATCCAATGTGTAAGGATCTTCACTGATACACTAGTACAGTCATTCCTTCACAAGTTTAGTTGTTCTTTCAGATTTTTCTGTTTCCTGACAGATTGAATCAGGCATGTTTTTCTTCTTTTTACTTTTTTCTAATTTCTCCAAATATTTTGGGTTTTTAATACCATGATGGGAATGGACCCCATTCCTAAGTCAAAGTATGATTAAAGTTCATGAAATCATTATTATTTCAATCTTTGATGTCAGCCAAAAGTGCTCTTCGCAGCACCCGCAATGTGCTCAGTAATGACTCCTTCTGCAGTTTGTACGGGGTTACATGGATTGTTAACATATCTAAGTATGATTGTGGATTCTTTTTTATAAGACCCATTGCTCCTATTACTATTGGAACTGTCTGGGTATGTTTCTTCCACATTGCTCTCATTTCTCCCTGCAGATCCTGGTATTTTATGACTTTGTGTGTCTCTGTACGCAAGACACTGTATTGGGCGTGGAGATTTCAATGATCAATACTACTGTTGCCTTCTTTTCTTGGACCACTACTTTATCTTACAAGTGAGAATAGCCCTGTGTGACTTCAGATACATCTCCCTATTGTCTCCACTGTTGAAGATCTTTGAGTATATCTTTTCCAGGTACAAGACTGTGTTGTTTTATTTATGGCCTGCTGAACAATATGCAGGAGGAAAGTTTTAGTTTTTAGTACCAAAAAAAGATGGACCATCAGCTGACCCCAGGAACTACAGACCCATCAGTCTGACTAGTCTAATATGCAGAGCCATGGAACAAATTATCACAGAAATGATTGACAAGGACATTGGCAACCTACAGACAATGGACCTATCCCAGTTTGGTTTCAAGAGAATTTCTTGCTTACTCAAACTGTTAAACTTCTTCGAGAGGGTCACCAAGGCTAAGGATGAGGGGAAAAGTATGCATACCTCCTACCTTGACCTGGCCAAGTCATTCAGTAAAGAACCCCACTTAGGTATTATTGACAAACTCTCATAACTAGGCATAAATCCCTGCATAACATGCTGGATTGCTGGCTGGCTGACAGGACAGAATAAGTCAGGATCGGTGAGACCACCTCCACCAAGAGATCGGTCACTAGCAGAGTACCCCAGGGCTCCATGTTGGGTCTGCTACTGTTTGGCTTCTACTTTTTGAAAGTCAAGGCTAATGTCACACGCCTCTGGCTCATCAAGTTTGCAGATGACTGTAAATTGGGAACTATCATAGATTTGCCCCATAGCACTGGTATCTTACAAGAGGGTCTAATACAAACAAATGACTGGGGCCAAAGCCACAGATTAAAACTCAGTATTAAGAAATGCATTAAAGTGCCCTTTGGGGAGTTGTCCATCCAAGCTAATTACTTCACTGATAAAATACCCTTAAGAGTTGACCCAGTAGTTAGGAATCTGAGAATATCATACGTAGAGAGTAATCTGGACTTCAACCAACATGTAGCCAAGATAGTAAGAAAGCCGTTCTGTGTTATGGTCCAGAGCTGGATCCAGCACTAGGTAACCTAGGCATCTGCCTGTGGCCCGTGTTGCTTGGGGGGGACCCCATGTTGGCTAGGGAGCTCCAGCTTTGCTATAAAAAAAGTTCATTAAGTAAATAGCCCCCCCGATCCTTCTGAAAATATAGCAAGCATTAGAACCCCATGGGAGGACTTTCTTATCTCACGACTTCCATAAGCCCCGTAAACCTCCTTAGTAGGACAACATGATAACATCATCTAAACCCATGTAGTACGCTGAGGATACAGAGCATAAAGATAGCTATGCAGAATGGTTGAGTGGACAGCTCTTCCCTTTAGAGCAGAAATATGTGTATGCATGTAAAATGTCCTGGTGTCGACAGTTTTTATGGTAACTGGGGAGAAATAACCAAGTAATGGGACACTGATTACCCTGCCTAGGGGTCCATTTGACTATGATCCAGCTATGATGTCACCCAACTCATAAGCAAGGGTATGACATCCAGGTCCAGGGAATTTATAGTACCACTCTTCTCAGCCTTTATCAGACTCATTTTAGAGTGCAGTGCCCTCTTTGGCATGTACCTAACGAGGCACTTTCAACAGCTTGAACACCCTCAAAAGTTCTTCACCAGGAGACTCCAAGGTATGAATAACCTGTCCAACACAGATCACCTTAAGGCCCTATCTCTTCCTCAGTTTCTTACAGGTTACTGAGAGGTGGTCTATGCTTGACATATAAAGCATCTTCAGATGCAGCTTTGATGGATTTCCTTCACATCCATAAAGCAAACAGAACCAGAAACTGTAGACCAACATGTGTCTCAAAGGATCCCTGAACTATGGACTAAGCTCCCCATCCATGTGAAGCAGAGTTCATCCCTGACCCTGTTCAAAGGAAACATTGATCACTGGATAGGAAATCAAAATTTCATCCGTAGTCTGGCCTCCCTATCTCTGATGGATGGAGGTTGAAAGTAAGTAAATCAACCTCCAACCAACCCCCCCCCAATATACACACACACACACACACACACACACACACACACACACACACACACACACACACACACACACACACACACACACACACACAACCCTTAGCGACCTCCTTACTAACATATTCCACCGTATAAGTGTCCAAGGTACTCTTGGACAAAACTGGGTTGGGTTGCATGACTAGACATGAAGACCCTCGTTGTTGATAGCATAGTATAAACCTGTGAACCTATGAAAAAGACTTGTTTTTCACAGACTTTCTTTGCAGAGTGTGGAGACTGATAATTTATTCAAGTAATATCCATGGCTTTCAAAGGCCTTTAACTTTTTGGATCAGTCTAATCTCTCACTGGAAATCGCTGCCACATCTTTACCACTGAGCCTACTATGAGCTTTCAAAGCTATTTACAAGACTGGACAATGACTGTAAAAGAAAAAAAAAATTCTGCCCCCCCCATTCTAATATAACATAGTGTACCTTTACAATACATCCTAGTCCCTCAACTTTTTGCTTTGTGTATAAATTATAATACACTCTTACACCCATAATTACAGAGCATACAGCATACACGTATATAACTACATAATATCAAGAACAGACAACAGCAACTCAGAAATAAAAATCCAGCTACAAGTAGTGCTGTTCTGACTTCAAGAATGATTTTTTTATCTAATTGCTGTTAACTTTTTACTATATCTGTTACCTAACTGATAACCAGATTAACGTTTTACTATATTTGTTACCTAACTGGTAATCACATTATCTTTTTTCTATATCTGTTACCTAACTGATAGCCACATTAACCTTTACCTATATTTGTTACCTAACTGATAACCACATTAACATTTTTCTATATCTGTTACCTAACTGATAACCACATTAACATTTTACTATATCTGTTACCTAACTGATAACCACATTAACTTTTACTATATCTGTTACCTAACTGATAACCACATTAACATTTTACTATATTTGCTACCTAACTGATAATCACATTAACATTTTACTATATCTGTTACCTAACTGATAGCCACATTAACCTTTACCTATATTTGTTACCTAACTGATAACCACATTAACATTTTTCTATATCTGTTACCTAACTGATAACCACATTAACATTTTACTATATCTGTTACCTAACTGATAACCACATTAACCTTTACCTATATTTGTTACCTAACTGATAACCGCATTAACATTTTACTATATCTGTTACCTAACTGATAACCACATTAACCTTTACCTATATTTGTTACCTAACTGATAACCACATTAACATTTTACTATATCTGTTACCTAACTGATCACCACATTAACATTTTACTATATCTGTTACCTAACTGATAACCCCATTAACATTTTACTATATCTGTTACCTAACTGATAACCACATTAACATTTTACTATATCTGTTACCTAACTGATAACCACATTAACATTTTACTATATCTGTTACCTAACTGATAACCACATTAATGTGTTTTGTTCCCTGCCGTATAGCTGAACATTAAGCCTCTCTTGTGTTGCTCCACTGACCTGTTCAGTCCCTTTGGAGTGAGAGACCTATGGCCTGTTCATTCTGTTCCAGGTGAGAGCCAGGTGCCATAAGTGGTGTCATCATACTGGTTTTGTTTGTTTATTGCCATTTGTTAACCTGGTGGGCTGAATGTGCAAAGACACTTTTCAGCCATGACCTGGGCCAAAAGGTATTGCAAGCATAATTGCAGGTAGCAGTTTAAGGCAATTAACACACTTAATTCCATTTATGAAGTAAATACACAGTATTTTGCAATGCGTAGGAATCACGTTAATATGGATAAGCATAGTACAGAGGCAGGTAGTTGTGATGATATAGATTTTTATTATACCTCTCAACTTCTTAGTGTAAGAATGCTGGACAAAGCCAAAAATAATGGGAGTCAAAGGACAAAAATGATGGGAGGACAAAGGCCGAAAATAGGAACTTTTTAAAAGATTGCTGTTATAAAGTTGTCAAAAGGTTTTGCATTAGCATGCATTTTCTGAAGGATAGGAACTCTAAAACTCAAATGTCTGTCATTAATTAGTGACTTCAGTCCTCAGTGGTCTGCCAGTAAACCACAAATTTTATGAGGAATGGACCAAAATATGAGCCTAAAATCTGAACAGTTGAGATTGTTGGAGTAGTTGGTAATTGTCTGTCTGATTTAGAAAAACCAACAAACTGGAAACAGGTCCACCACACAAGACCACAGCAAGGTAGTTCCAATAAAGCTTTATTCTGGTCCCTCAGCTTTTCGCCTTCTAAGGAATAACTCAAACATCATACACCCATCTCATTTATACACCAATGTTACAAAACAATTAATTATCCAATTACCCTGTTAAATCAATAAATAAAAATTCTCCATTCTTTTAAACGGACCAACATGTTACTTGTACAACAAATATTAAAAAAGATTATACATATATGACATTTATTTCTTCAGTAATTTAGTACTTAATTTATAAAAACCCTATATTACAAGGTTAAGTTCTTGCTATCTATATTAATTCCCCTAGGATGAAGTGATGTATTTTTGAAGAGTAAAAAAGCCTGTAATTTAACTAAGGGTGCATGAACAGAATTGCAGGATGTACGTTTTAATTTGGATGAATATATTTTCAAAGAAGCAGAGAAAGGGGGGTAACTAGGTTATTATGAACAAGGAAAATTATGAAAAAATGGTAAAAGAATTAATTTGTGAAAATGATAATTATGTTCAACTTTCTAGCAACCGGCTACATAGATTTAATTGTGAACTTTATGAAATCTTAGAAAGAGGGGAAAGGCTAGGTTTTCTAGGTAATAATGATGTTCAGAAACTTTTTGTTAAAGAATCCAGGGTTCCTGTGTTTCATGCTATTCCAAAAATGTATAAAAGCTTAACTAACCCCCCGGGAAGACCTGTAGTGTCTATGATAGGCTCATATTTAGAATATGTATATTTTTGGATCATCAACTTAAGAAATATTTGGCAAAGTTGCCTTCCCGCATGAAGAGATGCACCTCCCTGGACTACATGAAAAGAGACATGGAGGAGCTCTCAGATTATGTGGCCCAGGCAGGTATGACCCTAGCATTGAGCAGCATCCTACTGTCACCCAGAAGGATACCGCAGTACAAGCAGAAAATGATTGACTTCAACAATTGGCTAAGTTTCTGGTGTGATTCTAAGGAGATCCAGTATTTTGTCTGCTTGGGATGACTTGATTGACAGACCTCGATGCTTTGCCAGAGAAGTCCTGCATCTGTCACCCATGGGTTTTTGGATACTGGCTAAGGCTCTTGCCACCCCTATAGTGCCTTTTTAGGCGATGTTCCAAAGACCAAATTACCACTGTAACAGCTATAAATAAATGCAGTCTGAGGGTCATGCTGCTCAATGCTAGAAGTCTAAATCTCAAGATGCACTTGCTTGAAGCACTCCTCAAAATGGAGAACATCGACATTTGTACTGTAACGTAGACCTGGTTTAAAGCAGCAGAAAGCACCCCTGCGCTACCAGACTATAACTGATTTCACACCTTTTGGCCCCAGAACATGGACTGAAGCTCCAAAGGCGGTGGTGTCTCCATATTCATAAATGATATGCACACCACCAGTCTAGTAGCCCAGCATAACACATCTGAGATACTTCAGGTACAATTAACATTGGGTAAGATAGCGATTCAGATCGTAGCCTGCTATAGTAGTTCCCCAACCATGTCCCAAGACTCTCACTCCACATTCCTAAGCACCCTAGAAACTATTAGGGTCCAACCCAACACTCTCATACTAGGTGACTTCACCTACCCCTCTATCAACTGGGAAAACTACTTATGCACCAATACACTGGCCCAATGCTTCGGGACTATGGTTAGTGCTGTTGCCTCACAGCAAGATGTTGTCCCGTTCAATTCTCGGCTGGAGCACCTTCTGTGTGGAGTCTACATGTCCTCCCCACGGTCGAATGATGTTAAAGACATGCAGGTAGGTACGAGCATGAATGGGCATGCCTTCTTTGGATGTTGGGCATGGGGCTGGCAACTTGGCACCATAAAAATCCACTGCCAGTCATGAGTGGACCGGAGTTCCGCTGTGGCTACCCCTAACCGGGAAAAGCTGAAACTCTTTACACTGGCCCAACGCGTCCTGGAATTCATCAGTTCCAATGCCCTGGACCAGCTCATTCTTACCCCCCACATGAGGAAGCAACATCCTTGACCTGGTTATTACTAACATGGGCAAACATTGCTGTACACCAATAGTCAGTTCCTCCCTGGTTAGATCCGATCACAAACTAATCACCATGGAAATCCACATCTCACCCACACCCCTCCGCAAAGGTAACCACCATAAAAAACTTCTCCAAAGCTGACTTTGGGCTCCTAAAAACAGAGGTGGCTAACTTAGCGGCACCCATGTCAATGGAAAATAGATGCATGACTGCCAAATCATACACCAATGCACTGTACAAACACGTACATAAATGCATGGAACTAGCCATACCCAACAGAACTAAGACGCTCTCCTCCAAAAAAAGGAAGCCAATCTGGTGTTCCCCTGCCATTAATAAACTCTACAACAGAAAGAAGAAACTGTTGCAGAAAAAGGTGAAGTCCCAAGACTGGAAAAACTTCCTTATTAGCCTCAACAAAAAGTTGAGATCCCTTATCAAAACCTCTAAATCCAGCTATGAAGGCAGAATTACGGCAGACACTAAAAACAACCACAAAACCTTCTGTAGTTATTTCAGAAATCTCCACGGCAATACCCATGTTTCCTCTGAGTTACTGCACAATGGTACCTCCTATACTGAGCCAACAGATATTGCCAACATACTGGCCGATAGATTCAATGCCAACTTTACCCCCCCCCCAAAGGACCAATCACAATATCGGAGGAATGCCAGGTACCCAGCATTACTGCAGCACAGGTTAAAGCTGCATTGTCCAAGGCCAAGATTATGGCTTCCATGGGACCCGACAATATCCCTGGATGTGTTCTACATGAACTACAAAGTGAACTGGCACCGCATCTGTGTGCCGTGTTCAGTCACAGCCTCACCTCAGGCTTTGTCGCTACCGAATGGAGCGCTGCTACAGTCATCCCTCTCCACAAAGGGGGAGCGACTACAGACCTTGGGAATTACAGCCCCATTAGCCTGATGAGTCTGATATGTAAGGCTATGGAGCGCATCATCATGGACCTAATTAACAAGGATATAGACAATCTCCAAATTCTAGATCCCACGCAATTTGGTTTTGTGAAAGGTAGATCATGCCTGCTTAACTTGGTTGACTTCTTTGAGTCAGTCACCAGAGCTGTGGAGGAGGGCAAGGCAGTTCATACAGCCTACTTTGTTCGGGCCAAGGCCTTTGATGCCATTCCCCACACAGGAATTATTGATAAACTTACCAAACTAGGCATCAACCCCTATATCACTAGGTGGGTTGCAAATTGGCTCACCAATAGAACCCATAGTGTGAAAGTAGCAGACTTCAAGTAAGACTGCCAACCAGTGACGAGTGGAGTCCCACAGGGATTGGTCCTGGGTCCTCTCCTGTTTGGCATCTACTTTTCTGAAGTCCAGGCCAACATGGAGAGACTCTGGCTGACCAGGTTCGCAGATGACTGCAAGCTGGGAGCCATTATTAACTCCTCAAGTGATGTAGAAATCCTACAGAAAGGCCTTACTGAGACCAATGACTGGTGTCGAAACCATGGCCTTAAGCTTAATGCTAAAAAATGTGTTGTCATCCCCTTTGGGAAAAACTCAGTTCCCACTAATTGCCACATTGATGGGAGCCCACTGAACACTTAGGCGTTATAAGAGATCTGGGGACACAGGTTGGCAGCAACCTCTCCTTCGACCACCACATTGCCACTGTGGTCAGAAAGTCCTTATATGTGTACATCTCATTACCAAGGGTTTTGCATCCAGGAAGAAAGAGGTCATCATCTCTCTCTACTCTTCCCTCATTAGGCCAGTTATCGAGTATAATGTCCCCATTTGGCATATACCTCACTAGACACATGCAACAGCTGGAAAGGCCACAAAAGTACCTCACAAAGAGGATTCTAGGCCTTAAACACATGTCCTACATGAACAGACTCAAAAAACTCCAGCTGTTCTCTGTATCATATCGTCTACTAAGAGGCGATCTCTGCTTGACTTACAAAGCCATGTCTGACCTAGCTCTGTTAGAAATGCTACATCTAAAGAAATCCCAATCCCTCTGCACCACATGCTCAAGAGACCTCAACCTCATTACCACAATCAACAGAACATGCTGGAGGGACAGGTTCATAACCACGAGACTGCCCATGCTCTGGAATAGACTTCCCATACATGTCAAGCAGACCACCTCACTGGCCCTCTTCAAGAGAAATTTTGATGAGTGGATGGGAAATAGAAAGTTCACCCCCAGGGATCACTCCAGTGGCACTACTTAATAAAGGCACTGGGAACTAATGCCAGGCGGCACAATGCCAGGGTACTTCTATAGGCTAGGCTTGTAAAGGCTCCAGGGCCATTAGTTTAGTACACACCTATGAACCTATGAATAAGAATACTGGTGAGCTATGTACTGGACTGAAATGGCAGGATCATTTTTTTTGGGCCACAGTTGATGTTAGTTCTTTATATACTAACATTGATATTAAATGGGGGTTGGAAACTATGAGTAGAATAATGGGTGAAGGGTCTTGTACCGCTTTCCTTTTGTCAATTTTAGAATTCTGTCTCACTTATAGTTATTTTAGGTGGGATAATAAATTCTTCTTGCAAAAAAGAGACACAGCAATGGAGGCATCATATGCCCCCCTACTTATGCTGTGGTGTATATGGGAGAGTTTGAAAGACAATTCATGTACCCCAATGAATATTTCTCAAGGAATGTGATTTATTATAAGAGATTTATTGATGATTTGATTTTTGTTTGTAGAGGTGAACAGCAAGAATTTTTTAAGTTTATGGAATATATAAATGGTACTGCTCATGGTTTGAAGTTTACTTGTCATCTTAACTCTGTGAATATTACTTTTTTGGATGGGGAATTATATATGTATAGGGATCATGAGATTCAGTTTAGGCCCTATAGGAAACCCACATCTGTCAATAACTTCCTTCATGCTGATAGCATGCACCCCCCACATTTGATTAAATCTTTACCATATGGTGAATTTAGAAGGATTTATCAGAATACCTCAGATGTTAAGCTTAAAGAAGCATTTTTGAATGAGGTTCAGAAGAGATTAAGCTTACGTGGGTATTCTGAAACTGTTTTGATGGAGCTAGTAATAGAATTCAAGGCAGGCGCAGGGGGTCTGGTGATAGGTGTTGGAATAAACATGGGGAGAATGTGTGAGGTAATAAAAGTGAAGATAGATTGCTTTTTGTAAGTATTCCCAATTTTCAAATATTTTGGAGAAAATAGTTAAGGAATCTTGGTATATGATATTATGGCATATGACTGTAGGACACCTTTTCCCCAGACACATAACTTTTTCCTATGGAAGCTATAATAATTTGAAGCAGTTATTGGGTGGGGATGGGTGGATCAGTAGAATGGGTGGCATAGTGGGGACACGAGGATGTGGGAATTGCTCAGTGTGTGGTAGGGAGAAGAACTTAAATGGTTTTAAGATCAGTGGCCGATTTTATAAAGCCAGAGAACCTTTTAGTTGTAACTCCCAGGGGGTTGTGTATATTACTGAATGTGGTTGCCAGAATACCAAATGGTATATTGGACAAACCAAATGAAAGGTTAGAATAATGGAATATTTGGGAGATATTAGAAGACGTAATATGAAGAGTCCAGTAGCTAACCATTTTGTATCTGTACACGGAGGATTTGAAACTTGCGTGTTGTTCAGTGTATTGGCACGGCCGCTTTTGAATTATGGGGGTAACTTTAGGGATGAACTTAATAGATTAGAGTGCAGAATGATTATCACCTCTAGGACACTTCATCCTAGGGGAATTAATATTGATAGCAACTTAACCTTGTAATATAGGGTTTTTATAAGTGAAGTACTAAATTAATGAAGAAATAAATGTCATATGTATAACGTTTTTTTTTTAAATATTTGTTGTATAAGTGACATGTTGGTCTGTTTAAATGTATGGAGACATTTTATTTATTGATGTAATAGGGTAATTGGATAATTAATTGTTTTGTAACAGCACTTAGTGTATAAATGAGATGGGTATATGATGTTTGAGTTATTCCTTAGAAGATGAATAACAGAAGTACCAGAATAAAGCTTTATTGGAACTAAGCTTTGCTGTGGACTTATGTGGTGGAGCTGTTTCCAGTTTGTTCTTTTTTTTTTGAACACTCAGTTTGTTTTTGTTTGTGAATTGTCTGATTTAGTCGAGCATTACCCAACACATGCCCAGTGACACACCTGTTATTAGGAATGCAGTATATGTTGTATGGGACTGACACTCACTTTTTTAAGGCCACAATCTCCCTACCAACTGGATGCAAACACCAACTTTGTCTCTCTGGTCACCATCAGACAGCTGAAATAGACATACATTTCTCTGCTCTCTCCCTAAGAAAAGGTGTGGGCTCAGCCCCACCAGTTTTCTCCTGCCCCATTTGGAGGAGAGAAGATGTAAATATGAGCTTTGCAGTACACTACTTACGAAACATGGGTATTAAAGCAATGGCACAGGCATGTGTTGCTAAGGTATTCTTGAAATGCCTCCCTGAAAAATCTTAAATGTGGTATAAGTGGATGCATGGAGTACCAGACAGCAGGAGCAATGTTCATATTTCTTCAGCATTCTGATATACCCCATTTATCTTCCAGTCTTGTTTCACCGAATTTCTCCACATATGTACATTAATCCTTCACCTTTTGCCTTCTCCTTTTCCAAAACAATCTTGTTGTATTACATTTGGATCTAAGGCATACTTGCTGTGCAAATGTAAATGTGTTAGTGTAAATGTAATTGCTGTAAAAGAAAATGTCGCTATAGTAAGACGCTCCCTCTTTTTTTTGTAGTCTTACAGTCTTGAAACCACCTTTTACTCAGAGTTTTTGTTATACACTCTGTAATTCTGTCTTTCACTCAGTTATTATACAATTGTGTGCTGAAGTCTTTTACTTGTAAACTCTGAACATAAAGAGTGACATAACTGAGTTAAAATAATTGTGTATCCAGTTTTGCTTACATAATACATTTATTAATATTCATGTTTATGCCTTTGCCTTTAGCTTAGCCCGTACTTTGTCTGACTCCTTATAAAACTCTTTATGTTAACCCTTCTCTGCCTTTAGTACCATCTTTCTTTACAGTCTTATATCTTAACAACTTCTATTTTTATGTTTCTGTCACTTAATTTTCTTTGTTGAATTTTTTTTTGTTTCATGTCACCCCTAAATCTGCTACATTCCGTCTAATAATAGCATCTTTACAAACTTGTCTGCCTCGTCTGTTATGTATTCTTGTCCTGTCATAATCTAGTGCTCGTGCTTCATTCTGCGAGCCTTTCCTCTGTCGTTGCCGTTACACCTAGTGAAGTAGAATCACTATTTTCTGCTTTGTACCACACAGATTTTTGTTTTCATCTACCACATTTTCATTTTCTTATATTTCTGTTGTGAATTTCTTCTTTTTCGGACATCCCTCATGTACCATTTCCTAGTATTGCATACATTCATTTCAACCTTTTTTTCTGTCTATTCACAGGAGAATGCAGTTCTTTCATTACTTTTGGTCTAAACTGTGTTGTATGTTATAGTTTGATTGTTGACTTTTTCTCCTTTTTCTAATAACAGTCACCATTGTATTCAGTTTTAGAAAGATTTCTAATTTCATTATGGCCTGCCCATAACTGCTTCGTACTTTCTTGCATTTCTGACCTTCGTAATATTTCTGTCAGTGCTTTACAGCCCTTATCGTTCTGTATTCTCTATTCTTTGTCAGACAAATACCAGTCTGCTCTTTGATCTGACCACCATTTCTATAAATCTTGCTTCCTAGTCTCCTAATTTCCTACCAATGAATATGAAATTAGTCACCTCTTGTATCCCAAACTACAGAAACTCATGAAACCAGTCATATTTAGGACTCCTCCCTTTTTCCATCTCCACTGATTTTCTGTTTACTGCTCCCTTTTCCTTCCTTGTTATAACTAAAATGCCATCACCATGTAACCTGAGTAGCTGTTAAAAAATATTTATTTTATTTATTTAGGCTTTGTTAACTGTGTTATTCCCAGTAAGCTAGTGGCCTCTTTTCAGGGTAGACCCTACGTGGTCTTCATATTATCTAGTGGAAATTTGACCAAGGTACTGGAGAACTACCCCTGCTCTTTTTTTGGTAAGTGTCATGGGATCTTTTACAACCACCAAGTAAGGCAGATGGGGCCTCAGTTTCATGTCTCAAAGTTCAGTCTTCTAGAAGAATTATATCCTACATTTTCTCATTCTTGAGTACAGGTATCACATGTACTTACATGTCTGTCTATAATCCATAAATAACTTACCAAGCCTTTCTCTAGTTACACAATAATTCATAAGTACTCCCATCTCTTATCAGCATGGCAGCCTAACAGCATTTTTCTTTTCACGTTGTTCATGTTATCTTTCATGTGTTGTCTTTTCTTGATTCTGATGCTTTCAGTTTATTAAAAATATAGCGTCTTATTCCAAGTCGGACTTTCCCTGTCAACAAATGTTAAATAAAAAATAATATAAAATAAAATCTTGTAAACATACAAAATCTGACTGTTGTTCCTCTAACCATTCTAGCATTATCAGCCTTACTAATGTTAATATTTTCTTACTGTTTGCATTATTTATCACTATTATCTTTGTTCTTTCATTTAATTGCTTCTGTCTCTTCAAGTTAACCCTGTGTTGTATACAATTAATATCCTGTGTCTCTGTTGATTTTCCCGCCCTGTGTCTTCATTTTGCTGTAATGCTTCATAATTCTCCCGCATAATACATTGTATAGTTATTATTTCTAATGGGACATGACAATAGGAATGTGAATTCATTTTTCAGATTAATTTTTTGTTCACTCTACATATCCTTCCTGTCTCTTTGTCAACAACCTCAGTTTGCCCATTGTTGTTTTTAATCTGCATTATGTCAGAACAGTATTTGGCCATTTCATCTTTTATATCTTTACTTCTTACCATTTCTGTTCTCAATTGTTAAACCATTTTTTCATTTCTTAACAAAGACATATTTCATACAGTACCGTCCTCTAAAATTTGTATCTGTTTTCAAAAGCTGATAGCATGCTTTCCAAACATTTTGTTCTGTTAAAAGAAATACTGTATAAAGTTTCCTTACCAATATGACTCAGGGCTTTCTTTTCCAGGATATCTGTCTGGTGCTGCAAACATTGCATCAGTGTGACAGTTCAGCTTCTTTACTAATAATACTGTATTGTGAGCAGATTTCTTCTTTCTGGTTTCACAAGACTAGTACACTTCCCTTGGACCACTGATACATAATGATTTTGACTACTCTGATACAAAGTGCTGTTATCTGTGTTGCTAGGTGACACAGTTACTTTGCCAGCATGGAGGTCAGCTGTTACCACAGACTCAGCCTCAGTGTGGTAACAATTTCAGTCATGACGTCCCCTTAGAGTGCTTCCTGTCCCCTGCTTTTCAGTCATGACATCCCCTTAGAGTGCTTCCTGTCCCCTGCTTTGAATAAGCTGGCTCCCTAATGCATGTTTATGAGTCCGCTGCAGCTGTAGCACCCCCTGCTAAATTCAGCTAAACCTCTGTAGGCAAGCCTTTCCTTTGAAAACAAATTACATCTGTCTCATGCGTTTCCACATTGTATTCTGTCTCTGCATCACTTTTTCCCCCTCCGACTCTTTATTGATAAGTAGGGGACTTACTTTGGTGTCTTGACCAAATTCTGTCCCCCAAATAGTTGTATAAATACCAGCTTGGGTCTCCAGTGAAAATGTGTCACAGGACTAGTGGGGTAGGTAGGATGGTGTAAATGCTTCCAAAAGAAAGTTTGTTAGTATGTTGTTAAGGTGTGCTTTCTCAGTAAAGGTCAATCCTTTTGTAATCACACCAGTTATAGCACTAGCTGGATTGCCAGTTGTACTGGGTCTCAGATGGATGTGAGAACTGCCCTTATAGTTTAGACATCGGTCAGTTTTGCAGCAACCCGTTAGGAGATGATGCTCAACTCTTCAAAACCACACAATATTTAATGAGATTACTGCAAGGTGGATTCTTCCTTTTAACTTAATATGCAGTGACTTTAGAGTTAATTATGTTAAGGTTAGTGAGCTTTTGTGTCATAGTTTGAATACTGTGTCAAATCATTTATTTTATTTGAAACAGTACTCAGATATTTTACTGCAACACCAAAAGTCCTGTGCCTTTCTATTAAGTTATATATTACTGTGAACGCAGATGCTTACAGGCTCATAGGTAAGTAATAATCTTGCAAACTAAGTGAACTTCAACAAGCTTAGCCAAGGACCCCATTAAAATTATGAGACATTACCTGCCTCAGTCAGGCAAACTAATACCACATTTCCCAGGGGTGAATTTGCAATTACTCATCTTCTACTTGAGTTGCAGTTAGAGGTAAGCAGGGTATTACTTCACGTGATATGCAGAGGCATTTTGTTCCAAAAACATGTGATGTGCTGAGTTAAATACCTGTCATGGAAGAGTAAGTATGTGGCCATGGAGATTATTTAGTATATGGGAGCTTGTAGTACTAGCAGGAGCTGAAAAAAATGGCTATTAATGCATCTGGTTAGCTTATGGTGTCTGGTTAGAAATTTCTGTGATATTTCAAGATGGGCTGGGTATTTAGAGAGCTTTGTGCGAAATGTGACATTTTTATTCAATGTTATGTATAATGAAGGACATGTGTAGTGGAAATGTGATTTTGTTAGGCCTGAAAGACATACCCTAGAGATTAAATGGGCTAAACTGATGTCCTAACCCCAGTTGAGGCACAATGATCAAAAGGTAACTCATTGTCAACATATGCACCAAGATCTCTAATGATGGTGTCAATTTTGAGCAGAGTGTTCTTGCTATGGTATAAACTGCAGGGGCTGAATTTCTCAGAAATGATAATGCTACATTTTTTAGCATTAACAGTATGCCCATTGTCATTGTATCAGGCATTCTGCTGAACAAGCCCTTGTTGGAGTATGAATTTCAGTAAGAGAGAATTACCATCTTGCAATTTGCAGGCATCAGCAGACTTTGTGGTGCTACCGTCCTATGCATTTACATCGGAGAAGTAGATGCCAAAGAATAGTTGGGCCAGTACAGAACTGTGCAGGATACAACACAAGGAATTTTTTTTTTGTTTGAAAGGGGTTCCCCTATTCTTTAGTATGTAGGTTCTGTTAGTGGGCTTGTTGGTAAAAGAGTGAATGACATAAGAGCTGATGTTTAATTCGGAGAGCATCATTTATACTTACATGAGGAATTGTGTTGAAGGCCTGGGGCAGATCTAGATATGTGGTATGAGCAGTTTGACCTTAGTCTAAAGCTTCAGTAACCTTTTCAGAGAAATTAACTAATTTGAGTAGACATGATCTGCCTTTCATGAAAGCAATCATCCTTATCTGGAGCATTTCCAGTGCCCCATGCCCATCTCTGGGTCTGTTGGCTGCACCATTTCATCCCTAGACTATTACCAATATTTTGCCAGGGCAAGCACAAACCTTAAGGGTGTCCTTCAATCATCCAGTAGGGGTTTGTATTACCTACCTCTGTCACCTTCTTCTGGTCAGTGTCTGTGGTTATGTCCAAGGGGGCATGCAGTGGGGATATTGCCCTGCTTCCTCAACAGCTCAACTATGAACACTCTCTGCCTCCTCATTGGACCACACCTCCTGTCATATGACAGCCCCATTCTCCACCAGGGATCATTGTAGGAGACACCTATGTCACCTCCCGCTCTCCCCTCTAGGATGGCAATGCCCATCTCTCACTGTCACTCTGTTAGTTACTTGCATGTGGGTCACCTAGGCCATAGTCAGGACTTTATTTTTCTGTGCCACCTGAGTCACTTTGTGTGAAACCAAATTGATACGGGTTCATGGTCTGAAGGTTGCCTGTGTTGTTATGTATGAACTCCATGAGGACACATTCCATAACCTTGCAGATAATGCTGATGAGGCTTATGGGTTTATAGTTCACTCTTAAGCAGTGGCACCACTGTACCCATTCTCCAGGCCTTACGAATATGGCTAGTAGTGAGAATTAAGATGAAGACATTTAATAAAGGTCGCACTGAACAATGCTTTTCATCATCTAGAAGGCAGTCAGGACCCATTATGTTGGTGTTTCTGGTTTTGGACAGGGCTGACAGGAACAGATCAATAGTGCTTCATGGGGGTACATTAGAGGATCACTGGTGGAGGAAGGGGTTGAGCAAGCCAAAGTCAGAGTTGATTATGTCAACAAGTATGTTGGCAATGGCTTCATGATATGGTTAAGTGGTGCCATAGATCTCCTGTGAAGGCAGTTTGCTGAGGCACTAGAGATTTTTGAGGTTTTAATAAAGATAATCTTGGGCTTTTAGTCATATTTTATTGTTTTTGTATCCATTAGTAGTTTAATGTGGTACCATTTAGTATCAGCTTATAGTAGTGCTTTTGTGAGTTGCTTCTAATTTTGCTAATATAGCTAAAAAATACCTTGTGAATATCGTTGGTGCCAGACCTATGTGTTTAAGGGTCTTGCTAACCAGATTTAAATGTTTACTCTGTACCAGAGGAGAGATATCGTAATGGGGTAACAGGTCTCTTCCTTTTTATTTTAAAGTACACCAGTATAAGTGCTCCACTATATGGGCTTTTAACTTGCCATTCCGCGTGCTACAGACGGGCACAGCTGCCTCAATGTTGCTATCTAGAAGAGAGTAGAATTTAGAGAAATATGTCATATCATCAGATGTGATTTTTGACATCAGTAAGTGATGAACGATTGCATTCAGTGTAATCCCTAAATGCAATGAAACACTGTAACATGGACCATAAGGGAGAATATAACTGCCAAGTGATCGAATTTAAGCATGAACGAAGAGATACGAAAGGGAGCAGAGGATAGGCTGATAACAAGTAGTTCTGGGAGTCATCTACCTTTAGTAGGAAAAGGGACAATCTGCTTAAGGAAATTGTTATTAACAATTTCAAGGACTTTCTGTGTATATTTGTTAGTAGTGCTATATGTTTTCCAGTTGATAGAAGTGTGGTTACAATTTGCCATAAATACTGTATTTGATTTGATAGGACTTTTCATTCTGACATGGTCTGCGAAAATCAGGAGACATAGAAGGCATTTGGTGTTTTGCAGTTATGAGATAGTTTTATTGAGTGATACTAGGACCTTGATAAGCTCCATGTTAGTATCATGTAGGATTTCACTCAAGGCGATAGAATTTCAAGTAAATAGTGACACAGCAACACCTCTCTTGGGCCTGAATGCAGGAAACTGGTTTATAGCTTCGTGGGTAATTAGTAGGCTAATGACCCCAGGGGGCCTTTTTAAGGCTAGTCATGCTTCCCAAAGTTGAGAATCAAACCCTGTACTTTGTGTCTGTAAGGTAAACAGCTTAATCATTATGGCAGCCCCCAATCCCCTGATGTTTCACTTTCACTACTGTGCACACATGAGGATTACTGCAGACAATAAGAAGTAACCTTGATTCAAACCTGCAACTGTCACCTATGTCCTTTGTTTAAACTAGAACCCTACCTGCCTAGCCAAGCGATCTAACCTGTCCTTGCATTAATTAAATACTAGACTGTCAGTCTACATGCTATTTATTACATGTCTAGCCAGTGATCAGACAATGAGCAAGGGTGAAAATCAAACCCTGTACCTTATGTCTGTGAGGTAAATGCCTTAACTGTTATGCCAACTCTACCCCCTTAAGTAAGTACTAGGACAGCTGCCCTGGTGGGGCGTTTTAAGCCTAGAGAATTTACCAAAGGTGAGAATCAAGCTATTTACTTTGTATATATGAAGTGACCCCCTGAGGTAGATTATATTACTTTAGATGAGATCTACCCCAGCAGTCTTTGGCTTAAGAGGCCAATATCTTATCCGTTAGGCCATTGCTGCCTTAAAGACACTGAACTTTGGTAAACAGAGTGCTGTTACTGCCCTGGGACCAGGTTTTGTGTCTTCAGTCATCAGGAAGGGCTTGAGTTCTGTCATTTCATTGTTCAGTTTTGTAGCATTAAGAAGTACTACCCTGATATTGTCCACATTAGAATTAGTTATTTCAGAATATCCATTATAAGAATGTGCATAAGTTGAACCTGGCATAAAATGGGCTGTGTGGGGCAGACAGTGTTATAACTACTTTGTGACAGCCATGGGGAGAGAGATGCAGATCATCCCTAGGACTCTTATCTGTCTCATCCCAAATAGGCATCACTGAATCTCCTTGGAATAACATAAATTTATCAGCCAGTAGTTATAACCATTTATCTTATTTTTGTACTAAGTCAGCATTCCCACTAAACTCGCAGCACTCCATAACAAAATACCAAAATTGTGGTAGTAGTGGGGGACAAGGCAGTATTTACAGCACTATTATCTTGGCACCTGTACATTCTAGGGGTTAATAGGATACAGAATTGTCACTGTTTATAATTTTCAATAAAGCAGTTAACTAATCACACACGTTATGAGCATTGAAATTTAAAAGCACAGAACCTTCTCAAACTAGATAACACCATTCCAAAACAATATTCAATCCATTTGGTATGAAGTTATTATACTTTTGACTATTACATGTACCTCTAAAGTCAGCAAATTAATGTATTCAGCTTTATGGAAAGAAACATCCACTGTATATCCAAGGTATTTTCTTACAGGTCTTAGATTCTATCATGGGTTTTATAAGTGGGATTGCGGAACTGGCATTGACAATAGACATGTCCCATAGTCATGTACTCTATGTTTAATCATGTTGTTTACAAAGAACTTGGCTTGTTCTGTGGTGTCAGTGAAAGTTGTTTATGAAAAACTGGCAGGTTCTATGTCAATCAAATTCAGTTACAGTTTACTGTCAATGATTCCCCTTAAGAAACTCTGGCAGGTTATACATCAGTCACATTCAGTTACAGTTTACTGTCAATTAATACCCCTTACCAGGATACACAAGCTTTTTTCTCTGTAGCTTATTCATTTAAATGTCCCCGCATCTACATTTTTAACGTTTGCAAGCTGTTTTCTAGATAAAAGTGATGCAATTCTTATACTTGAGTTAGATCTAGGTAAGCCTTATGAAGATGAAAGTGCACATCCAAACTGTTCAGCAGATTACACAGGCCAGTGAGTGAAAATAAAGATTTTTAGGGAAAGATTTTTTTTGTTTGTTTGGTTTTTATGTATATGTTTCTGTAAACCAGTTGTGGATTGTTTACTTATTTTTGTAAATTATAATCTGTAGAACATGTGAAGCTTTTCTCCCCGGGCCTCCTCTGAAAAAGGGCTACTTAGCTCAGTCGGACAAACCCGATCAACAAATGTAAAATAAATAAATAAATAATAAATAAATAAGATTGCTGCCTGTTTGTTATTGTAAATTGCAGTAATGAGGACAGTGTTGTATCCCGTTTGTTATTTGTTTGTTCTATTCATCATTCGCTGATTGTCATCTTAAGATATGGACATACCTAAGAGGTTCATATAAATATGTTTCTATTATTTTTTAACATTCTGTGACAAGCAGAGTACAGGTTATGGTTGTTAACCTCTTGTGGTATCACAACTATTGTATAAATGCTATTTGTTTAGTAAAGTAGTTTTTAAGTAACACAAGTTATCACCTAAAAAGCAGATGGAAAATGGTGCACTGTTTTCTGCTTGTGACCTTATCAGACTGGAGGAGGGTAAACATTGGATTGGAAGAAGGTAAACATTACTTCTGAGTGCCAAGATGTTAGTGTGCATAAGTTAGCCTTAATTACAAACATACTTCCAAGTGGCCGAAATGGAACTGGCACCAACATTTATCTGGCTATGGTTTTTGTAATGACCTCTGTCTGACAGCAGCTGATTTTTTTTAAGGAGTATGGATAGACTGCATGTGTATAACCAGATATTATTTTTATTAAACATTGTAGTATTGTCAAATGCCCAGCTATATACTTTTTTGTTAGCCTCTGAAGTGTATATCTTTGATACCATAAACCATTGCAAACATTTGTAAACTTTCCTTCTCGAGTTTAATTAGTAGAAGGCATGGTCAACATAAGTTTATTAAAATAAGAAGGGTTAAAGACTGAGTTATGGGGCACACCCTCAGTGACTGGTCACAGGTAATAGATTAAGCCCTTTATTTTAACATAGAATGCGCATTGCTTGAGACAGGTAGTAATCCAAGAAGTAATAGAGCTACTGATTCTTAAGGGAGCTAATGTGAGTATAGCAATATCAGGATTGGAATCAAAAGTTCTGGCTACGTCTGAGTAAACTGCATCAGCTGAGATGCTGTCATCAATTGAAACAATTTGGAGACACAAGTAACCATTTATAAACTCATGGAAGTTAACATCAGCCTGTAGTAATAAATTCAGTGACATATATTCATAACATTCTCCTAATATGCTAGTAAGGCTGACTGACTTGTAGTTGTAGGAATTAGTAACATTTCATAACTTGTGGATAGGAATAACTGAGACCATTTTCCAAGGTTCAGGAACCTAACTGTTTTTTAGCTTAGTTGAAGTGAGACTGCTAAACAGCTGGGAATATTGTATTTATTTATTTATTTTATTTTATTTTACATTTGTTGACCGGGCTAGTCTGGCTGGATACATGTCCATTTTCAGCAGAGGCCCGAGGAGAAAAGCTCCACTATATACTAGTAAATAACATTAAAACAGCCCAGTAAGAGACAAAATTATACGTATTTAAGGAACTATTTCAATATAGCATTGTAACAGTACAGAAGCACTTTAACAAAAGTAAAGAATACAGTGAGGATCCCTAATCCCATATTCTTTGCAGAAGCAGGAATAGTAAAAGAGAAAAAGAGAAAAAATAATAACACAAGATTCTATACAATATTTACAGTGTTAACAATTGTGATAAACATTTTGTGCCAGGGCACTAGTTTTAAGAAACAGATTTGCACAGCAGGGAGGTTTAAATAAAAGGTGAGATGACAGGTTGCAGTAATATATCTAGTGTAAGGAGAAAGTGACTTTATAGGAAAAGTAGTATTCAAGTGGAAGCTAGGTAAGTTACGGGGGGGGGGTAGTACTCGTGAGAGAGACAAGTAGAAGAGTAATGGAGAGAACTGTTAAGAAAGGTGGATGCAGAGGTCAGTCTGGATTAGAGCCAGGGCATAGCCAGTGAGATTTGAAATAGTTCCTTAGTTGTTTCTTGAAAAGTTGTGATGAGCCTAAAGTAGTCAATTCTATGGGAAGTTTATTCCAGTACGAGCCAACCACATTTGTGAACAAAGAGTCACCAGCTTTATTGTGTGATTTGAGAGTGGCTACTAGCAGTTTGTTAGCTGAGCGAAGGGAAGTAAGATTCCTGTAAGGGGCAACAAGGTTAAGTATGGGTGTAGTAGGGTAATGGAGAATTTTATAGGTGATAACTAATTGATGTAGGAGAATAAGATTTTGAAGTTCAAGCCAGTCAAGCTTTTTGAGATTAACACAATGATGGGTACGAAATGGGGAACTTGTGGCAAACCTGGCAATGCTGTGGTAGGCTGTGGCAAGTTTCTGAAGGTTAGATTTTGAAATGTTGATAAAAGATGGGGAGGCATACAATAATGTAGAGATGAGATGAGTTTGGGCTAGAGACACCCTGGTGGTTGCTGTAAGAAAGGGCTTAAGTCTATAGAGGGCTCCTATCTTTTTATTAACAGTTTTGATGGTTAGGTCGATGTGGGAATCAAAGTTTAGTTGATTATCTATTGTAAAACCCAGTAGTTTAGTGGAACAATCAGGTGAAATGATAGTGCCATTGTCAGACATAATAGAAAAGGAGAAGGGGGCAGACTTAAGGGTTGGAGAGAAAAGTAATAATTTGTTTTTTTTGGGATTAAGGAGTAGACAGATATGTTGGAACCAGTTTTCTGCTGCAGTAAAGATTTTTTGGGTGGAAGAGTGAAGTTCAGCTGTAGATACAGCAGAACAGATGAGAGTTGAATCATCTGCATACTAAATACATGTGGATGTTGGGAGTGAAGAAGACAGGTTATTTATAAATATGGAGAAGAGAAGGGGGCCTAAGATAGATCCTTGGGGGACCCCTATAGTGACTGGGAGCTGAGAGGATAATTGGCTGTCCCAAAGGACTGCCCATTTTCTATCTTTCAAATATGAGTCAAACCAGTGCAATGCCAGAGAGTCAAGTGCAAGAGATTTTAAAGTGTCAAGCAGAAGCTTATGGTTCACCATATCAAAGGCTTTAGAGAGGTCAAGAAATAAAGCAGAGGAGAATAGGTTGTTATTGCGATTTTTGTTGATAGTGTCTGTGAAGGAGAGAAGAGCAGTGGAAGTGCTATGGAAAGGTCTAAAACCATGTTGGGAGTCAGCAAGTAGGCTATTATGTAAAAGATGATTTAAAAGTTGATGGTGTCTACAACGTTCCATAATTTTAGCTAGTGGTGATAGTAAGGCTATAGGACAGAAATTAGACAGTTCATTAGTGTTTCCTCCTTTATGCAGTGGAATGCCATGGGAGACTTTCCAGAGGGAAGGAATAGTAGAATCAGTTATTGTTCTGTTTATTAAGATGGAGACTGGGTAAGCTAGTTCTGCTGCTGCTAGCTGGAGATATTCAGCTGGTAGTTGGTCGGCAGAAGGAGTGCATGGTTTAAGTTTTGAAAGTAACTTACGTATATAGGTTGTGGAGACTGTACCAAATTTTAGAGTGGAGGTGTTGTTATGAGGAGAGGTCTTGTGAAGGGAAGTGGGGGGAACCATGGTTTTCGCTAGAGAGGTGACTGTTTCAGAGAAGAAGTTGTTGAACGTATTGGCTATTATATTGGGAGGGGTCTGGGCTAAGTTAGCTGGAGTAGGTGTTTTGGTATTCCCCGGATGGAGTAGTTTATTGTTTCCTGACCAGAAGTTTTTGGGGTTATGATTTTGATTTTGTTGATACTGGAGGTAAAAAATTTTTTTATCAAGAAGGATCAGTTTTTTTGTAGTATTTCTAAGGTGTTTGAAGTTTTGATGGTCTGTTGGGTTTTTAGTAGTTCTCCATTTTGTCCTATAGTTTGTTTCTTAATAGCATTGTTTGCTTGGTTTCTTTAGAAAGCCAAGGAGCAGCTTTGGATCCTATTCTAATTAAGCGAGAGAGGGCGTGATGCTCAAGTATTTGGAGGAATGTGTTGTTGAAAAGTATATAATTGAATATAATCTTGAGTTGACATACAAAGTGACTATTCAAGTCATCAGGCTGTGCTGTGTCGTTTTTAATTATGTGGGGGGCTTGATGTACCTTTTCTGCTGATATACTCTGGCACTTTCAAAACTAGTTAGACTGTAAAGCATCCCTGTCTAGAAGTGAGGGACAGTCATGTCTAGAAAATGCTTCAGTAAACAGATGTTTGATTCAACCACTGTCGGCTAACAGCTGAGGTTCATTCTGAAATCCTGGGTTATTAGTTGCTTTATTCAAAAGGTTCCCAGCATGGTTAAAGAAAACTTTCCTGTTTCATCTGTATAAGCCAGTAGAATGTATTTGTAGTCTGTCCTGGCTTTCCACATTTTATACCTTAAAACCTTCTTAAGGCTAACCTTGTATATTTCAGATGAGAATTTAGGGAATATAACCCAAGAGAGTTTCTTACACTTCCAAATGAGAGTTTACAGTTTATCCTCTTTCATCAAATTTTATTGTTCTTGGGGATTCCACTGTAAGAACACTTTTTTGTTATTAAGTCATAAATTTAAAAAAAAAAAACTTTAAAAGTGGACTTTCATAGTATGAGAAATTAACTTGTTTGATGAGTGTCATTCATTTAGTTAATATCCAATACATTAATAGTTTGCCTGGTGAAATGCGAGGAGTGCAGGACTCTTCTAAAATTAGTTTTTAATAGATTACAGGTAATGCTAATGTGATTTGAAGAACTTCAAGACAGGGACTTGTTTCACTGATTCTAACAGAAGGATGGTAACATGGTGGGGGACATGGTTGGGAGTTGACATTTACCTTAGAGATACAAGATATAGGGTTTTATTATCACCTTTGGGAAGTTTGGCTAGACTTAAAAATGTTCCCTGGAGTCATAAGCCTAGTAATCACATATGAACCTAAAAGACAAGTCTAGAATGCTGCAATTTCATGTACAAAACATACCTTTTGTGTGTGTCCTTGTTTGACTAATCATTCTAGTGTTTCTTTGTTTTGGATGTTAGGAGATATAAACAAGTTGTATGGAGAGTGTTAAGATCACCAGCAATGATTGAATGTGATCTTTTTTGGCATAACAGACAGTCAAAAGTGAAATCATGCACCTCAGAAGCACTCAAAGAGGGGCTTCTATAGAGATACATAATTGAGATATTCTGTGTGCCACTGGAGATGTTTAGCCGTATAATTCCTGTAGTAGTTCATAGATTCATATGCTCGTAGGTAGTTACTAGGCACTCAGTCCAGGGAACATTGATGAGCAAGTTCCAAATTCCCAATTGCCTCAAGGCATTGTCTGGTTAAAAGTGACTTGCTTAAGGTCACATAGCTGGTAAATGTAGTTTGAAATAATCAAACTCTGTACCCCAGGAAGTAGCTTGTTAACAGCGCATAGCCTTAACCATCCATGTCAAAAACAGATTCTATACAAACTTCCAGATTAGTGCTATTAATGGTCAGGAAGAGTTTCAGTCATGGATAACAAGTAATTAAATACTTCCCCATGTTTTATGATTCTTGTAGTTGTGGTGGTTTAGTATTAAAGTTGTGAATGGAAATGCTCTGCAGATGGAAAACTCGAAACATGGATGTGCGAATTTCCGACTTGCTGAACATCTCTGTGTCGAAACTTCATATCAGTGAATGCACTGTGAATTCACTGATATGAACTCGAAATACTGTACAGAGATCGTGGTACAGTGTAGTTTGGGAAATTCATCCCTTTCCTCACTTTAGTACGATCTCAGAGCTGGCATATATAGTTAGCATGGTATGGGGGTTGCAGGGGATCTTGCCTGCCTGCAAAAACGTGATGTGAGGTATAGGAGTTTAGTTGACCTGCGCCCCTACACAGACATTATGTGATGTGTTCGATTTTATTGTCAAATCTGCTGACTTCGTTCAGCTGATTCGACATTGTGATTTGTCAAATTTTTTTTTTGTACTTCTTATTTGGTGCTCTGAGCAGGAATTATTTTGTCCCATGACATTTTGATAGTAAACCGTTGTGGCAACCTTTGTAACCTGGAATTGACAAAGGAAAACATTTAAGGTTAAACCAGTATTCAGTAACTAGGATGACATGCTCTGTTCTGCCATTGCAATGTTACACAGATTTACAAACTCTGGCATTACTCATTGCAAAACAAATGTTTTTAGAATTGTGATTAACACTTATGGGTTTGTTGATAAAATGCCAATTTTACCGGCTAGGATTTCACTTCAGAAAAAAAGTGATTAATAGCTATAGATAGTGATAAATGTTTTAAAACACTATTCGTAGTACTTGCCTACATTTTTGTGATAAAATGATGCAGGGGGTAATGGCTTCAGAAGTAGAATGCTGCAGGCAGGTGAAGTGAACTGATCAGTAATTTATAATAGCTGCTCTCCAGTCCAAAGGAGGACTGGAAGAAGCGTTATACCACTGTTTTTTTCCCTGCAAAGATATATATATATATATATATATATATATATATATATATATATATATATATAGTAAATATTGTTAATTTCTTGAGTAGGTTGAGAATTCTGTGTTCTAGTAAGAGATCAGGGACAGCTGGAATAATATTTCATAAAAGTAAATAAAAGGGCATAAAAAGTTATAGACAAACGCTATGAATGACTAGAATAGCAAAATATATGTTAAGTAGAATAGGATATAAGTTTTACGATGGTTACGATTTGACTTATTTGTTTGGAATTCTAATAGATTAGTTGACAGCAAAAACAAGAGAAGGTATTGAATTATATTTGCAACAGTAATGCACAGATAATAATGTTGCAAGAAACACATCTTAATCATAAATAACATGAACATTTTGTAAAGAAAATTGGGAAGGAGGATTTCACTGCTGGAATACAATGATAAAAAAAGAAAGGGGCTTTAATATTAATTAAAAATGATACAGGACTACATTTTGAGAAAGAAATGAAGGACAGGCAGGAAGGATTTAGTGTGATGAGGTTGTTAGCACAGTGTAAGAATTACATTCGCTGCAGTATATATTCCACTAAAAGCAGTGAGACAGAATATACAGACTCTTAGGGGAGAAGGATAGACTTTCACCAAGGATGGACAGAAGCAGAAGAAAATTGAAACACTGAAGGAAACATATAAGACGTCACTGGAAGGCCAAGTTATCGTAGCATACTGGCTGAGGATAGATACTTAGAGAAATAGATGCATATATTTGGACTTACTGATGTAATAAAAATAAGACAGAATGAAGTAAAATGTACACATTTTCAGTGAAATAGGGTTATTGGGCAAGATTAGATAGATGTTAGATATTGAAGGAATACTGTAACATAGTTTGCATTGTGAAAACACATCCAGTCATACTGTGAGATCATGCACTTATGCAAATTAATTTTTGTAGGGAAGTAATAGTCTGCTGTGATAAACACTGACATTTTCAAGTATTTATTCCAAAAGGGAAGCCATTTAATGAGTATGTAGATTAAACCTTAAATGAAATGCTATTAAATTTCAGCCTAAGTAGTAAAAAGGTTGCAAAGAACTGAGATAATTATAAACTGAAGAGTAGAAATGTGGTCACAATAACAACAAATGAAATATGGAGCAATAGTCACAGTAGGTATTTTGAGGGCTTAAAAAGTATGGGATTTATAGGAGTGAAAAAGAATAAGTGGAACACAATGGGTTGAGGAGCAGTTACAAAAAGCTAGACTATGCAAGAGTACTCAGAATCCAGGACTGAACATGATGTTCAGCATTCCCACTACTGCAGGAGCCTTTAGGCTATATAGGTTGTATCCTGCCCAGGACACAAAAAAAAAAATCAGGTTTCCAAAAACTCTTTGCTTTGTTTTCGCATATCAGATCTGACCCTGCAGCCAAATCTTCTTCTTTGCCATCTGGGAGTAGACTCTCTTAGTTTCTTCCAGTCCTTTTCCTGTGGACAAAGAAGGAAAGGATCTGGATAGAGTTGATAAGAGAATATTTTATTTTTATACGTTGGTGTATAGTCAGACTAGGGTCTATATTATGTCTGTGCAAACTCCTTTCAGTGAATGGCTCTTCACTGAACGATAACAAGCAAAATCTAACTCCAATGAATGGCCATTTCAGTTATTTTTTTCCTAGGGGAAAAAACGCTTGTCTGTCATCGGGAATTTGACCTTTTCCCATGTAGTGCGATCTCAGAGTTAGTGGACTTAGTTGGGCTGGGGTGTGGGGGTGAAGCTCCCCCCACTTTGAAGGGTTTTAAATTTTGTCTGGTTTTAGGTTGGCCAGGCGTTTTTTCCCCCTAGGAAAAAATTTGCTGGAATGGCCATTTGAGGGAGTTTGATTTCGCTGGTTATCGTTCGGTGAACAGTTGTTCGCTGCAAGGGGGTTTTGTAGATGTAATATAGACCAATCAGACTCGTATGGATGTTTATTCCTTTTTGGGCAGACAGTTTGAGGGAATTATCTGCTAAATGTCTTCCTGAAGGTAGTGCTTATCTGAATTCTGTTGTTTTTAACATTACTCAAGTATCATAACATGCCTCAAAGAATGGATGTGAATGTGCATGTACTGCCACAACTGCTACTGTATTGAGGAGATATGTCTGGCTAACTAATCAAAACTTTGCTGATGAGGTAAAGTCTGAAATTTTAAATTCATCTTTAGATAAGTAGATTTTGTTTGCCCTTTCTGCTACTCAGGGCCTCAAACAATTTGGTGAGAGAGAGAAATTAATACAGGGCGTACAGGGCGTTTACAATATTTTCAGGCCACCTTCCCTTACAAATCTCCTTTTCCTTCTAAAAAAACAGAACGATCCCTGCTCCTTCTGCCACCACTTAGGGTATCAAAAAGAGATGGCAGGAGGGCAGTAAGAAGAAACAAGAATCGTTTCTTAAAATTGGAAGTCTAACACTTCAGAATGACAATCCCAGCATTCTTTTCCCCTTCCCCTCCCTCCTACCCCTTCAGCACTTAATCACCCTAGGAGTCATAGAAGCATTGCTGTTAAATTAAAGGGCCAAGGGTTTGCAATCTAGAATGTTTTTGTTACCAAAGACAGAGTCTTCTTGGAGACCAGTTCTAGATATTTCTATCTAAATCTGTATGTGTACGTATCAAAATTCAAGATGTTGACTCTACAGAATCTGTTACCTCTCATTCCTCAAGGAAGGTTTGGTTTTTTTGGTAGCCTTAGATCTAAAAGATGCATTTCCTCACATTCCCATAGCCACAGGCTTCAGGAAATTCCCATGTGTCTCGGTCACATTATCATTTCTCTGATTACCCTTTGGGTTATTTACAAGGGTGTTCACCAACTGTTTAGCTCTAGTCACAGCTCATTGCAGAGTAAATTGCACTCACATATTTTTGTATTTAGATGACTTATTCATCTTTGTAGAGTCTTATTCCAGATGTCATGATCATTAGAATGGATTTCTTCTCTTCTGACCAATCTTGGATTCCAAATAAATGTTCAGAAATCCTCCTTGATGCCTTCACAAAAAATCATCTTTTTGGGGTGTCTTACAGACACCTCTCAGCAAAAGGCTTTTTGACAAGGTAGATTTTATTTTGAAACCTTCTCCAGTCAGTTTCAGACTTTGGCCAGAAAGTGCTATATTTCAGGATCGTAGGGTTTATGGCTTCTATGATTCTCATGATTCTTCTCACTGGGTTACATATGACAACGATTCAGTGGTTTCTAAAAATCGTAACATTTGCATCCTTTGAAATTTTAGAATCAATTTTTGGGCTTTGTCAAAAAGAAACTGCTATGCTACAGTCCAAAAATAAAAACAAATCCAGGTCTCCCCTTTTCTCCTCTACCTCCAAGCCAGTTTGTAACTACAGATGCTTAAGATTTCACTTGGGGAGCACTCTTCAGATAGACCACAGCATATCAGTGTCAAAGAGATGTTGTCTGTGATTTATGCCTTAAAATCTCACCATCATTTATGTTCCCTGAGATCTCTTCAGGGGATTATAGACGCCACCATGGTGATGTGATACATAGACAAACAGGGAGGCAGCGGGTCTGTGCTCATGCATCGAATAAAAATTACAGCAAACACCTCATAATTGAATGCTAAACAGTGAAAGTTTAAACTACTGAACATGCTTAACATTGTAAAATAATTCATCGAATGGCCATAGTGGACCAACATTACAAATGTAATCAACTAAGGTGGGGGCTTTGCTCTCCACACCCCCCAGTGTGTGGGGCGGCACCCCACATTGCCTCTAACTATATATTCCAACTCCGAGATCACACTACAGTGGGGAATAGGGCAAATTTAAAAAAGGTTTCCTTTACTTACCTTATGCATTGTGATACTTTCTGGTTGTTGGCCAACTATGACCATTTGATGAATTACTTTTCAATGTTAAGCTGTTTGGTAGTTTAAACTTTCGCTGTTTAACATTTAATTATAAGGCATTCGCTGTAATTCTTATTAGATGCATAAACATAGACCCGTGGGCACCATGTTATACTGTTTGTGCAAGCAGCCTGTGATGGCTTATGAAGTAGCTCTTCAGTACTCCTTAACCCTGCAAACATCTTACATTCCATCAGAGCAAACCATAATAGCAGGCAAGCTGAACAAGACCAAGACTGACCTTCATGAATGGAAATTGAATGAGGTGTTGTTCTAGGAATCGATCCATTTATGGGAACACCTCAAATAGATCTGTTTGACTCTTCAAACAGACAGTAGAACATATTCTGTTCAGGGACTCCTTACAAATGAACATGCGAAAGAAAATTGTTGGGAGTGTTCATTTATGTCTTTCTACTCTTTACACTGATATCCAGGATAATGCTGAAGATTCAGAAGGACTCCCCAAAATCATTGTGGTGACCCCCCCTTTGGCCTGGGCATCACTGGTTCCTCCTTCTTTTGGAATTATCCAAGGGTAATTACAACATGCTTCCTCACTAAATGGATCCTACACCCACAAGATAAGGGGGATTTGAAACACCCCAATCTTAAACATCTTCAGTGAACTGCTGTGCTGATTAAATCTGATTTATTTTAGGCACCTCTTTCCTGAGGATGTGCAGCAGGTATTAAAAGAAGCACAAAAAACAGCTAATAGGAAATCTTATATTGACAAGTGGAAAAGATTTTATATTGGTGCCTAGCCAATCACCAGGTTCTCATCAAAGATTAAATTCCACTTGAGGTTAAATATTTGTGTGAGTTACTATCATCTCACCTGTCTTATTTCTCTGTCAATGTACATCTTGCAGCAATTTCAGCATGTCTCCCCCTGGATTCCCCACTTTCTGTTAGTGAAACGGTGTTTGAAGGGAGGTTTGCACCTAACACTTTCTCATAATCAGGTTGTTCCTGCCTGGGATCTCCGCTTCGTACTGGGGAAGGTAATCAGGTCTCCATTTGCACCTGCTCACCTTGGAGACTTAAGGTTCCTTACATAGAAAACTGTTCTTCTCATTGGCTCTGACATCTGCAAAAAGAGAACCAGAGCTGCAAGCAGTCATGGTGGGTAAAACCTAGCTGGTCTTCCATAGAAGTAGGGTGACATTAAGAACAAATCCGTCAGTTATGCTCAAAGTTGTTTCAGAGTTTACTTTGACTCAAGCCATCAGTCTCCCAGCATTCTATCCAGATCCCCAGAACCAGGAAGAAAGAGTTCTATGTACATTGGACATACATAGGCAGTTCAGGTACTGTCTTGACAGAACAAAGAAAAGCAAGCCAAATATTTGTTTCTTATTTTGGGGCAAAGTTGGGATAACTCATGTAAAAACAGACTATTTTCAAATGGCTGCCCTGAGCTATTGCCTCTTTTATTTCAGTCATGGTAAACCAGTTTCAGGTAGTATAAATGCTCATTCTGTTGGAATCTTTTCTTCTTCAATGGTATATTGGAAAGGGGTAGAATCTAAACATTTTCTAGAAGTGACTACATGGTCCTCTGTACATACCTTTACAACATATTACAAACTGGCTTTGTTAGAATAATTCTCCAAGGGAACCTGGATCCATATCTTTTCTCTTCCCAGGGTGGATAGGCTTTGTTAGTCAACCGAAACAGCCCAAAGGCTACTGCAGCAGTGGGAATAATGAACATAGTGCAGTTGTGTGTGTTGCACTTACCCATAACAGTAGATGTTTGAATTCCTCACTGCTGAAGAAGCCACTCCAAAACACCATCGCCCTACTTCTATATATAGTTATTTGTTGTGATATAAAGTTATTTATTGTACCTTTTAAATGTTCAGTATGAATAGGCTTCTCCTTTACTTTTGAGCAAGAAAGTCTTGAAGATATCTTCATTAAAAAAACAAGTAATCTCCGTGGTATCCCCGAAGTCTCAAAACAACCCACTAAAGTGTAGTGGGTCCAAAAACAAAACAGTGTAAGAAACTTCTCTGTGTGGAAGATTTTCAGTCCATATATTTCTAGTTAACCACTGTATATTAATCAGATCAGACAATAGTAGTAGAAGTAGTGAACTTAAACTCGTCTTAAGTCAAAACAAAACCAAAACAAAAAATAATAATAGAAAATATATAATTGTACAGCATTACTAAGTATTCAAAAGTAATCCAAGCAAGGCAGGCAGTGTGTTTCCAGTCGAAAATCATTTATTAAGTACCCAGACAAGTGATCTAAGTAAAACAAAAATAGAGTAATAATTTCCTCATAAGCTTTCTAAATATATATATACTTTTTATCAGGCATGGGAGTGGTTTATTGTGCTGTAAAACAAAGTGTTATTGGTACACATGTTAAATTCACATCCCTTTCCCCATCACTGTGACATTCAAGCTGGTCCTGCCCTACTTAGTAGCTGTCATAATAATATATAACCCTTATGTACTTTAAATAAAATTTATAATGATGTGGTACCTCTTATTTAACCAGATTATTAAGTACATTATTAAGTCAGATTTTATCCAAGACAATATACTACATGGCTGGAAATTTATCAATCTTAGTTATTTGGCAATCAAAAAATATGTATAAATATGTACATATGCATTTTGCATGTAAAAATCAATTTCTGTTTTCATAACCTATTGTTAACAAAGATTGCTTTCGTCCTTCTAGACTTCTTCAGGTCTGTGTACAAGAACCCATCATACATACATTTTTTTTCTTTTTTCTTTTTCTTTTTTTTTTTTTTTTTACATTTTTTCTTCTTTTTTCTTCTTTTTTTCTTCTTTTTATTTTTTTCTGGTTCTTCTTTCCACTTTATTCAAAATGATGTGTAATAACAATACTAACTAATTATACAATTATATATATTTTTATAGATTGTTTTTAGGGTTCTTGTATACAGACCTGAAGAAGTCTAGAAGGACGAAAGTGATCTTTGTTAACAACAGGTTATGAAAATAGAAATTGATTTTTACATGCAAAATGTATATGTATATATTTATATATATTTTTTGAGGGCCAAATTAACTAAGGTTGATAAATTTCCAGCCAATCAGTAGTCAGAGTGAAGGTGTGGGAGGGTGCCAGAGGTTTTATTAGCTGGCCAGTTGTTGTGTCCTGGGCAGAAAGCAACTTATAGCATAATGGTTACTGAAGCAGTGAGGAATTTGAATATCTACTGTTATAGGTAAGTGCAACATACACGACTGTGCTTTTTTGACAATAAACCTAGAGCAACCAAATTGTTGGCTCAATGTCCGAGGCACCAAAATGTTGAAGGACAAGATACAGAGGTTGAGAACAACATATAGGAAATGGTAACATATGTGAGACAATTACAATTTTCCCAGTTAGCAGAAGCAAAAAGAGTGGTATTAACATCTAAAGTAAGAATCATGAAATTAAAGAGGCAATGAGAAGCCAGAATACAGCAAAAATGTCTGGTAGTAATGGAATTCCAACAGAAGTGTGGAAAAAGAAGGTACAATTGCCAGTAAAAATAAGGCTAGTAATTTTTAACAATATTTTTTTCTGGGTGGTGATGAGCCCTTGACATGCAAAGAAGTGTGGTAGTTATACCAAAGAACGGGAAAGATCATAATGATCCTCTTGATCTATGATCATGCGGGCATATTTCTATTCTGAATCATGACTATGAAATGTTTATGATGATTTGGGCATGAATATTGCCGGAGATATTGCCAAGAATAATAGTCCTGGATCAATGCAGGTTTACAGAAGTTAGTAGGTTTGATAATATTAGCATAACCCTCATGTTTCAAAAAGATCCATTGACAATAATCATGTACCAATGTGAATAGGTTTGGATGCTGAAAAAGTGTTTGACAAAATGAGTTGGGAATTTACAGAGGTCTTTTGATGCATTTAGGTTTCCACAAACAGACACAGTAATACTTAATATCTACAGATGAGCTCAAGCCAGGGTAAAGTATGGTGAGGTATCTAAAGCATGTAGCCTTACAAGAGGAAATAAGCAGAGGTGTCCAACTTCACCATTACTCCTTTGCTTTATATTTAGAGCCACTGCCAGGGACATAATTGGCTGCAAATAGAGAAATACTACTTTATGTAGACAGATATTATATTTTACAAAACCAGAACATGATATAAAATTAAAAAAGCAAAAACAAAGGCTATAGTGCTGAATTATGCACCAGCACATGACTTGGTACTGAGTTTACCCTTTTCTGGAGTCATGACAAGATAAGGTGCTTGTGAATTTCATTCAAGTGGGATGTGGAATGAGCAGCTTGTGGGAAGACATTACTCAAATGTTATAAGTAAGTTAATATTATGGAAATTATTTATGGATTTTGGCAAAAAGGTGTTTAACAAGTTTTGATCCTGCTGGTCTTTATGTAAGTCGGGGTTACATGTATCAGTTGAGAGATCAGATACAGAAGAATATGAAAGAGGATTGCAGTGGGAAAAACTAATACTGGCACAGAAACAGGGTAGAGTTGGACCTCCAGATTTAGAGCCATACTGAAAGGCCACACAACTTAGATTAACATACTGAATTCAGGACATGGAATGTATGCCTAAATGGAAGTACATGATAGGCATGGTGTGCGACAAGGTAAAAGCAAGATCACAGCATTATGTACAGGCTTATCTATATAAAAGCTTTAAGATGTTTTTTAAGCTAAAAGAAGTTAGACCTTGGAAAAATAGAATACTATGTAAAAGTTGTACTAGACAGACACAGAGGTAAATGTCATGAGCATTTAGAGAAGAAAGAACAAATATTTTGGAATTAGATGATAAAAAGAGAAGAGGTAATAAAATAGGCACATTTCTGGGTTATTGAACTCAGATCAACTTGCATATACAGGCGTAATATTAGAGCTCAAGGAAGATATGCAGAGGTCAAATATTAATTTTGTTAAACCACAAATAGCAGATTCATACCTTTTATTTATCATACAGCAATCCTTAGCACCTTCGTTTCCACAATACCCAGATTATAGTAAAAATATGTTATCCCATTTATCAGTTTCTTCCTTTTTCATATTTACGGTACAATATAATTTCCTTGAAACCTTCCAGTTATTCATTTTACATTCTATAAACTATGTTTTGCAGTTTCCTCTACCTTGTAGTCGTAACACATTCCTTCTTCTATTGCTTCATATTTCATATTTCCCTTAACAGATAACTCATTTAATAAAATTCTCCACATAAATTCCCTAGCTTCATAGGAATCTTTATACCTTCTCCATCTTTGCTTTATTACATTTCTAACATTATCTGATAAATGACTTCATGGATATACAAGAAAAAATATTGCATAATTTTTTCATACCACTCATTCTTTTTCTCACTACAGTCATCAATTGTTTTGATTTCCACTACTTTACTTTATTTACATATCCCTTTATTTTCATAATTTGTTTTTCATCCCTTCTTTTCCTGTTTAGTTGTTTCCATGTCTCTCCATACCTCTCGCATAACAATTTTCCCAATTGCATTATCTCAGGTTTTCATACTGCATTGATGCTAAAAAAATGTGTATAATTTTTTCAGACCTAACCCCCCTTTTTCTTTTTCCTATCATTTATTATTCCTCTTTTAACAGGATTTTGTCTCAAACCCTATATAAAACTTAAAGATATTTGTAACAATTCCTTTTCCATTTTTGCTGGAAAAATATAAACTCGCGGAATATACCTTTCAAGTATACCTCATTATGAGGAACTTTCCTCATTTTTGGTCTTAAAAAGTCCATGCTCCTTAAAGTTCCACATTGAAAGGGTCTGTCACACATTCAGTGTTAGTTTTTTTTTAATTGGTATGCATGGTAAATAGTTCTGAATCATTATTTCATGAAAACAAACATTTTTACCACCCTGTGACCTTCCTAGTTGAAGTTGTTAGTAAACTGTTAGAAGGTGTTCCACATTTTCCCTATGTTATACACGAGAGGCAGTGTTCTTCATTTAGGAAATGAAAGCTCGAAAGCTATGTCTCCAAACATAATAAACAAGTTTTCCTGTAATGTGTGGATTTTAACTTATACACCTTTTTATTATATGATGAATTAAAACTTTTCTACCATACAAGATTTTTTTTATTTCTTCTAGTTTCACCTTCCACTAATTCAGTATGGTTTCATATTCCCAAACATAACTCCTAATATATTAATTTCTTACCTATTGTAATAAATTCCATTTATCTTCATTTCACCAAACCCTTTTCCTTTATTCAGTCTTAAACCTGCCCTTTTTAATAACTTTTCAGTTCTTATAAGTTTCTTTAATCCATCCTCTGTGTTTTGCTACAGTAACCAAATGATCTGCCTAAGCCATACTAATATCTCAATTTCATTCCCATCTTCCAACATACTTCATCCATTTCTGACATACATGTTTGAATAATTACATTCTTTACTGTTCTGATTGCCTACATTTTTCTGTAAAAGTTAATGGGGCATAGCAGAGCCCTGTTGAACACGTGGCAAATCGTTGTCCTTTAGTTTGCATTATAATAGCTAAATAGGCACAAATTCATCCTGCTTTGCCGCACAAATATCAATCAGATTGTGATTGCATGCAGTGTGTAGCATAATCTGTTGGAGTACATACTAAGTCTGTGGACAGCTCTGCATATAGTTGTGGTTTGAGGTGCACATTTGTGGCCAAACAATGTACTGTATAGTTTCAAAGGTGCTCTTTGATCCAAGTACATTCTTCTGCAATATCAATCTGCAGTATGTGTCTCATTCTGTCCATGTCGTGCAAAAAAGTGGCCTGTTTGTGTGTTGTGGACTGTGTCTCTGAGTTTGGGTCTGTTTTAGTAATTCAGTCTCTCAATATTCTTTACTTACCTTTTACTTGTAGTTAACCCCCCCCAACCTGGATTCATGTTGTAGCCGAACACAAGTTTCCTTGGGATTAGCCTACCCATCCTCTTTGTAGGTGTTCAGTAGGAGAATAAATACTATCCCTGATATGCTGCTGTTTGCATTTTATCAGGGGCCTGACATGGTCCTTTTCCCCAGGAAGGGAGTACAGCCTGGCTACTACCTATTCCTCTTCAGCCAGGACAGTTGGTTGCAGGCTAGGCTTAGCCAGATTCTGACTTGCTAATGTTGCGCATCACACTTCTGCTAAGTCAGTAAGCTGACGCAACTAACAGAGATGTGTTATTATATGGACAAAAAAAGCTTCTTACTACTAGAGTGGGCAACCTGCACGTACTGTCCTCCTGAAGCATGTAAGTGATCTGCAGTTGAAATAAGACTTAATTGTTACTCTATAACATCTTCAAAGTGAATGTTTTCAAATAAAACATTTCACTGTATAATTTGCTGATTTCAGTGCACTAACTTTTTACTGCTTAAGCTGATGGTTGATGCTTCGTCAATGGTGCTTTGCTTTATGGTATTAAGAAAACATATTTAATAATTACTGATGTATACATTTTTGAACAGCTGTGATATTTTAAATTATTTTTAGTAAGTACTGTAAATAATGAATTCTTAGTTCTTTTAAATTGTCATAGCTGTTAAAAGTGACTGCTTTCAAGTCAAATGACAAATATATTAAATACAGCAAAAGAAACTAAATAGTTCCTGTTTACCTTAACTAAGCAGACTTTGTCATATGTAAAACCTAGTCCCTGATACAGTGTAACAGATGGCATGCACTTTGTTCATTGAACCAAATATAACAGACAAATTCATGCTTAGTAATAGCTGATGCAGCAATTTTCATTTGTTTGTACCAGACAAGGGTCATGTGAATGCAAAAGGGTGCTTTATTTGGGTACCCTGTTTACAATTTTCAAGTGTTACCTGAAAAAAGCTTTTATCTTGCAGGAACAAGGCCAACATATGTCTCAGTTCATCTGCTGATGTTAAATGTGCCTTCTGTTTGCTAAGATAAATATATTAACCCATTTTGTTGGAAGTCAGCTTTCAAAATTAGAAGTCACATTTTTTACTTTAAAATTATTGAGCAGAAATATGTGTTTTGTGGATATATGCATTAGGCAGGTGAATTAGTTTTATGAACTTAGTTGTTTCTGTGAAAGAATAGTTTTTCTGTGAAAACAGAAAAAGTAGTTGGACTAAGTCTGAGTAATAGGGAGGATATACAGTTTCATTTTTTTAGAATTTGTAGTTTATGAAAAACATTTAAGAATGATAAAAATGCTGAATTGCTGAAAGTAAAATAAAACAGGTGTAAGATATACTTATTTTTAGAATATACAATAAAAGCTAATCTTAAACAATATAGGCAAGATTTTAAGTCAGATTACACATATTCTCAAAACAGTTGAATAAACATTTCCTTAAAATTTCTATGCTACACTTCCATTTTTTTCATTGTACATGTCTATCATTAATCTTGTGTGATGTTTCTACGTAGATAAAAATTATTTTCTTCCTGAGTTTTTTTTCCTTCTCCTCTTATACAGTTTTCTGTTTTTTCTGTTGTGGCTGAGGCTTGGTCTCCCACAACAACAGTGTTCTCATTAACTCTGATGACTATCCATATTTTCTTGCTACACGTTAATACTTTTGAGCACCAGTAATGAGAGCTGTGTAAGCTTAAAAACTGGTGGGAAACTAATGTGACAGGTGTTTTTACTCTGTATCGTGATGGTGGTGGTGCGGTAGCGTTGTCGCCCCACAGTAAGACGCTGTCCGGTTTGATTCTCAGCTAGGGCATCTTCTGAGTGGAGTCATGCGTGAATGGGCGTACCTTCGTTGAAGGTTGTGCGTCAGAGCTGGTAACTTGGCATGTAAAAGTCAACTACCAATCATTAGCGGAGCGGAGTTCCGCTGTGGCGACCCCTAAAAAGCCGAAAGACGCAAACAAACTGTTGACTCTGTAATTTGGTGTAGAAGATTGAAGCAATATTATGTACCCATCAATCCTCTGTGAAAATATATTCAGTCTAGTTATATTCAAGAGTACATTTTACATTTTCTTTAATCATTTCTGTTCTTTTTCTGGTATTTATACTGGTATTATTTTCAAATCAATGAGTTTTGTTTTCATAAAGGTAAAGCTGGCTTTTGCAACTGCAGGGCATATTTCAAAAAAAATCTGTGGTTCATGGACTGCAGAGTTAGTATATACATATGTAGTAGAATACAGGTGTAATTTTGCTGTAGCCTTGCATTTTGCTTCCCGTTTCTATTCTATTACCATTCAAATGTTTGTTATGTGACACAAGGTGCAGTAGGTAACCTGGCTGCCCTTGGCAGTCATTTACATATTTGCATTTGAGCTCTTTCATCCATACTGCTGGTGTCTGGACTGATCATGTTAGTTTGCACCACACGTTGATTGAAGGGGAGCTAGAAAGAATGCTTTACCTCACAGAAAGTTTCAGTAGGGTGGAAGCTTTGATATGCATATAAAATGATGGATGCTGTCTTGTACAAAGATGGGTCCAAAAAGGATCTGGGCACTTACTGTCTTTTTGGTCTTAAATTGCCCTCAGGGGAGATTATCAAAACACTTCTATGGGGTAGAAGGCTGGTTAAAATACCGAATAGCATCTGTCTTACTAAATGGCAGTAGCTTGGTTTCACATACTGGAAGTGTTGCCCCCTAGCTTGTGTCAGCACTGGTGTACTGGAGAGTTCTTTGGGGTTGCAGTGTATCTTCACTTCTCAGGACCTTGGACAGATCTCACAAGAGATTGCTGAAGAGATTAAAGCATTTGACGGCTGAGTCTAAAATATTCAGGTGGTTGGAGAATTGCCTGTCCTGAAGCAGTGTGTGTGTTATTTGGAGAACTTTATAATGAAAAGCCATTAATGAGTGGTACTGCAAGACAGGGCTGCTTTTTCTGTCATATTTACTGAGAATGATACTAGCTCTGAAGAGCAAAACTAACATTTTCCTAATGGCACCAAGGTCAATCTGTTGCTCATATTAGGTGGGCCGATCTGCAGTAAAGCTTGTTATGGCTTGCGGAAACAGTGACTGGGTAACAGTTATGACAATTCCCCCAAAAAAGTGGAAGACTATATATAGAACACACACACACACACACACACACACACACACACACACACACATGCACACACATTTATTTAACATTTGTTAACAGGGTGTGTGTGGACTGGTCCGAGGACCCTTTTCAGCTATGACCTGGACCATAGAGGTAGAAACAAGATATAAACAGCAAAAACAAAATAATTGTGAATCTAATACATTGAAGATACAAGTGTGATACAAAAGTAAAGCATTTACAAAAATAATAAGTAATCAATAAAGACAATTATTTACAGAAACCATAAGTAGAAATGCATTAAAAACAGAAAGGAAGTTAACACATAAACTCAACATTCAAAATAATTGACATATTCTAATAGTAGTTCAAATTATAGTATGTTTTAATAGCAATCAAGAAAGAACGTCATATAAGTAAATAAGATTGCTTTTCTAATGTAGAATATGTTTGGAGTACACAGCATGCATGGTGAGGAATGCAGAGAAATATACTGTAGACATATGTATACTGATGAATTTTCCTTCAGTCATGCTGAACTGTAAACATATGTACACTGGTGAATTTTCCTTCAGTCGTACTGCACTGTAAACATATGTACACTGATTTTCCTTCAGTCATATTATATTGTAGATATATGCACACTGATGAATTTTCCTTTAGTCATATTATACTGCAGTTATATGAACACTGTTGAATTTTCCTTCAGTCATACTGTACTGTAAACATACTTTCTGTTTCCCATCCACTCATCAAGGTTTCTCTTGAAGGGGCTAGCGAGGAGCTCTGCCTAATGTAGATTGGAATCTTGTTCCAGAGCATGGGACGTCTCTGGGACAGGAATCTATCCCTCCAGCACATCCTATTTATTGTTGTGGTGAAGTTTAGTTCCCTGGAGTATGTGGCTCAAGGGGATATGGTTTTCTTTTGGTGGAGCATTGATGAATTGATGAATTTTCCTTCAGTGATTCTGTACTGCAAACATATATACACTGATTTTCCTTCAGTCATATTTTATTGTAGATACAGTATATGTACACTGATGAATTTTCCTTCAGTCGTACTGTACTGTAAACATATTTACACTGATTTTCCTTCAGTCATATTATATTGTAGATGTATGCACACTGATGAGTTTTCCTTCAGTCATATTATACTGCAGATATGTGTACACTGCTGAATTTTCCTTCAGTCAAATGCCTTTTAATACTTGTCTTATACCTCAGCACTAATGTAGACACAATTAAGGGAGAGGTATAAGATGGATACTAAGATTTGCAGATAAAGAAGAGAGAAAATTAATGTGACTGATATTGATAATAAGGGTAGGGAAAGGGTTGTATTGAGAGAGTCTACCGTAAATTATATTAACCATTATCTCTGAAGCAAGTACATATGTTTTCCTTGATCAAGTGAGAATGGAGTGACTTCTTCTATGAGACGAGGTTATCTGCCAACTTGACTGGATCAGGTTGTGAGTTCCAGCAAGCTGGGACAAGTTTGGAAATGGATCTTTCACAGGTAACAAGAGTGAAGGAAGGTCTGGCAAGAAGAAGAGGAATGGAATTTTAGATGACAGTTTATTGAGCAAAGGAGGATAGTATCTTTGGTTGAGAAGTTTATAAGTGAGTATATTAAGGAAGAGAGAAGTCCTGCTACTCACAGGTAATCATTTTTTCTTTGATAAGAGTAATGCAATGGTGTTCAAATCTAATAAAGTGGTAAATGAATCTGAGGGTATGTTTTTACAACTTTTTGTAGCTGTGTGTGTGTGTGTGTGTGTGTGTGTGTGTGTGTGTGTGTGTGTGTGTGTGTGAGTGTTGTTTCCTTAGTCTCTTTATTCTCCATTGCTTGGTGATTATCAGCTTACTATCTGTAATCCATGTTCCATACACTATGAGAGGGAGCCATTATCCAGACAGCCATCAGTGTGTTTCCACTTACTTTAATCCCTGTTAACTCATGGGAGCCTGAACAAACAGAATTATCACAGTGCTAAGGCCCAATAACTCATCCACATTTTAACATGTGCTACAGTGTGCATGTTGTTTTGTCATCACTCATTCTCAGCATTTATGTTTTCTGCTGGTACAGTCAGCCTCTGCTTGGTGCCTGCAGTGGATGGACAGCTTATCTCTCCTAGAATGAGAAAACTGATGTCAGCCACATACTTCCGCCCTTGCTGGCTTTCTTCAGCACTGTGGTAATTACTTGATCCCAGGCATATGGATCTTCATCAGATCTTTAGGTTCATAGGATCATAGGTAGGTACTAGGCTATCTGCCCAAAGGCATTTATAAGCCTAGCCGGAATGTGTTAGCTTTTGCCATCTCCTTAGATTAGTTTCCTGTGCCTCTGTCCAGCAGAGCTATTGAAATGATCCCTGGGGTAAACTTTCTGTTTCCCATCCACTCATCAAGGTTTCTCTTGAAGGGGCTAGCGAGGAGCTCTGCCTAATGTAGATTGGAATCTTGTTCCAGAGCATGGGACGTCTCTGGGACAGGAATCTATCCCTCCAGCACATCCTATTTATTGTTGTGGTGAAGTTTAGTTCCTTGGAGTATGTGGCTCAAGGGGATATGGTTTTCTTTTGGTGGAGCATGTCCATCAATTCTGGGTTGGACATGGTCTTGTATGTCAGGCAAAGATCACCTCTGAGTAGGCGGTTTGCAACCGGGTACAGCTGGAGTTTCTTCAGTCGAGCTGCATAGGGCATTTGCTTTTGGCCAGTGATCCTCTTGGTGAGGTACTTCTGTGGTCTTTGCAGTTGTTGCATGTGTCTTGTAAGGTACATCCCAAATGGGGCATTGTACTCTATGATGGGTCTGATGAGTGATGCGTAGAGGGGACCAATGACCTCTTTCGATCTGAATGCAAACCCTTTTGTGATTAGGAGGGCCACATATAGGGATTTTCTAACCACTTTGGCAATGTGATTATCAAAGGAGAGGTTACTATCTACTTGGGTCCCCAGATCCCTTATTACGTCTTCCATATTTAGGGGGCTACCACCTATGTGGTAGTTTGTGGGTACTTTGTTTTTTCCAAAGGGGATGCCTATGCACATTTTGGCATTTAGCTTGAGGCCATGGTTTTGACACCAGGTATCTGTCTCAGTGAGACCCTTTTGGAGGATGTCTGTGTCAGCCAGAGAGTCAATTATAGCCCCTAGTTTGCAGTCGTCTGCGAACTTGCTCAGCCATAGTCCTCCTGTGCTTGCCTGTACCTCTGAGAAGTATATGCTGAACAGGAAGTGTCCTAGGACTGAGCCCTGGGGAACACCACTTGTAACCGGTTTAGAGTCAGACCTAGCTCCCGCAACTCTTACCATGTGGGTTCTGTTTGTGAGCCAGTTGGCAATCCATCTCATGACATAGGGGTTTATGTTCAGTCTGGTGAGCTTGTCTATAATACTTGAGTGGGGAATGGTGTCGAAGGCCTTTGCAAGGTCTAGGTAGGCTGTGTGGACCACCTTTCCCTCGTCTATAGCCTTGGTAACTGTCTCAAAGAAGTCCACCAGGTTTAGGAGGCATGATCTGCCCTTACAAAGCCAAACTGGGTAGGGTCCAGTGTTTGGAGGTTTTCAATGTCTCTGTTAATGAGATCCATGATGATGTGCTCCATAGCTCTGCAGACCAGACTAGTCAGGCTTATAGGGCAATAGTTCCCGGGATCCGTTGTGGCTCCATCTTTGTGGAGTGGAATAACTGTTGCTGTGTGCCACTCTGTGGGCACGTAGCCTGTGGAGAGGCTGAGTTTAAACAGTGGGTTTAGGTGAGGAGTTAGTTCATCTTTGAGCTTGTGTAGGATGCAGCCTGGGACACCATCTGGTCCCATTGATGCTGTGTTTTTGGCTTTGGAGATGGCTGTTTTAACCTGAGTGTCTGTGATTTCAGGGGCACTACATTCTTCTGGTATAGTTATGGGCCCTTTTGGGGGTGAGAGGGCGGTGAAGTTTGCTCTGAACCTGTCTGCCAGGATGTTGGCTATATCGGTCGGTTCAGTGTATTTTGTGCCATTCTGCACTAACTCCGAGCAGATCTGAGAATTGCCACTTAGATTCTTGACATAGCTAAAGAATGCCTTGTGGTTATCTTTGGAGTCCATTGCAATTTTTCTTTCGAAGCTAGCCATGGATGATTTTATGAAAGAACGTAGTTTCTTGCTGATACTGATAAGGGATGTCTTCCCTTCTTGGGATTTTACTCTTTTCTGTGCCAGTTTCCTCCTTCTATTGTATATTGTTTATGGCAGGGGTCCACCAGACTGGTTTCCACCTCCCTCTGCATCTGGGTGATGGACGTGCATTGCATTACATTTGGTTGTTGGTAGGAAGCAGCATAATCTAGTCTGCCCTTAAAGTGAACTAAAACATCCTAGCCACTATATCATTCTGTCTTTCCCCCACTTCCTACTTTCTTGTCTTGTTTCCATCTCTGAAATATCTTCAGTTTCATGTGCCTGTTACCTCAAGACGATATCTAAATCATTATTTCTGATGTGGTCTCCTACTACCTTGACCACTGGAATGCCCCATTCTTGGAACTCTGCCAAGATTGATTGTTTACAGCTACTACAAATCTCTGTAACCTTACTTCTTTACTTCCTGTTGCAAGTATATTGTACCTATGTTGTGGAGTTTACAAGGGATTACAGTTTGTTAATCTATTTTCTTTAAAGTCTTGGTGTTGGTCTGTTCGTCCCTACATGACCCAAGTCCCTTCAGCAGACTCATTTCTTCCTTGCAGACGTTTGCTGTTCAGGAGGAGTCAGCATCTTGATCTGTATCGTGTTCACCCGACCTGCAGAAGATATGGTGAAGAGGCTCCTCTTCATTTCCATTCTATGGGGTGAAATCCCAGGTTGACTATGAAGCCAACACAGGCATCTACATGTCTTAGTTTGGAACACCATTAATGCTGGTTAATGGCCTGAAATTCCTATATTGTGGCAGATGCAGAAGCTTAGTTATAACCCTTGTGTTTTCCTGTCATACAGCCTCTCCTTGAGATCTGGACCACTGTTTATCAGTCAAGTTTGAGGCTTGGTCCTTATGTAAGGATACCACCCACTGTCAGTTCAGTCCAAATTATTTACATTTCATTTCATAAATAAACAATATTTTCTTTTTGGAGTTGTGGAAGATACAAAACATGCATAATGTGAATTTTGGAACATTTCAGTAGGTATAATTTAACACAAAAGCTACCAGAGCTGCTGTGGATTTCCTTGTAATTTCCAAAGGCCAGTTTTCCTGTAGTCAGGTGTGATTTGATGCTACTAGTACTGCTGTTGCTGCCAGAATTTTACCTATCAGGTGCTATATTTTCAAGGTGGCCTGACTATGTCTTCTTGCCAGCAATTGTTCGGATGGGGGAGCTGGAGTGAGATGCTCTTTGGGCCCAACATTCACATCTTTATGTTGGAATTCCCTCAGCATTTTAATTCTTGCCTTCTGGACAGGAGCTATATCACCTGCATAAAGTTACCTGTTTTTCCTTCCACATTAGTCATACATCATACCTTAACTTCCCAGTATTTCTAGCAGTTCTGACTATGTCAGTGTCTACATGGAAGCCATTGACATCAGCATAGAAGGTGGGTTTTCCAGTTTCTCTGCTGCATGGGAAGATATAGCCTTGGTTCATTGTACTTGTCATCCTAAGCCATGGGCATTTGGCACTGATTACACCTGCAAGGTGCTTTTGCTTTCAATACTCTGATCAGGCAGTAGCTGGTCACAGAAAAGCTGAGTCAGTATGAAAACTGAATGTTTAAACTAATTCCACTCATTGAAATTTTCAGACAATACTTCAAGTACATAAAGCTCAGAATGTTTGCGATAGAGGCCATCCTTTCCCCATTTTTGCAGCATGAGTATTTACTCTAGGTTCTGTAGCAGCACAGCAAATTTTTACAGTTTGCCCTGAGGTCATTGCATTGCCACTACTACGTGTAGCTCTTTGATGTATGTCCTTGGTATTGTTAGTGTTTTCATAGTCCATCATTGGGGAAGTTGCCTTATAAGTGTGCTATTCTTTCAGCACTAGACAGTTAACTGCTGGTTTCCTATATTCAGATCTACCCAGTCTTAGACTGCTAGTCAGACTTGCCTTAGCTTCAGTCTTTAGGAAGCTTTATCAGGTGTTTTCGAGTCATGCAGTCCACGTATCAAAGAACAGTACATATCTAAAAAACAGAAACTTAGTATTCTAAAAAATGTCATTCATTAAATTTAAAGATAAAAAACATTGTTTAATCCTTGGATAAACTGGTTTTAAGCAATAACTGCAGTGTCTAAAGTAGCTAAATATACAAGGCTATTGGTACTCCAACACAAGTTATTCATATCTAAATCTGTCTGTCCACATCTGTATAGATATATAGAGAGAAAGATACACACACACACACACACACACACACACACACACACACACACACACACACACACACACACACACACACACACATTCTCAAGCGTAAGCAGTTACAAATGTGGTCAATTTACAGTGCTCAGTCTACGGTCCTTGTACACATATTTTGGTGCTTAGCAAAACTACACTGATTGCACATCAATGTATTCCTCAGCAAGCTAGCATTCCTGTATATAAATTGTGATGCATGTGGCATAATCTTTTTTTTTTAATGATCATTGGTTTGCAAATAATGCCAATATTTACTTTTAATGTGTGTGATAACCTAAATTTGGTATGTCACAATGAACTTAATATTTACTTTTAATGTGTGTGATAACCTAAATGTGGTATGTCACAATGTACTTAGTATTTACTTTTAATGTGTGTGATAACCTAAATGTGGTATGTCACAATGAACTTAGTTGTTGTTGTTTGTCTTTCGGCTTTTCCCAGTTAGGGGTCACCACAGCGGAACTCCGGTCCGCTAATGATTGGCAGTAGATTTTTACGGTGCAGAGTTGCCAGCTCGACGCCCAACCTTCAATGAAGGCACGCCCATTCACGCATGTCTGTCGGAACGCAACTCGACAGCGGGGAGGACATGCAGACTCGGCACAGAAGGCACTCCCTGCACTCCAGCTGGGAATCGAACTGGAGAACCTCTTGCTGTGAGGCAACAATGCTACCGCTGCACCACCGCGGATTAAGTCACAATGAACTTAGTATTTACTTTTAATGTGTGGGATAACCTAAATGTGGTATGTCACAATGCACTTAGTATTTACTTTTAATGTGTGTGATAACCTAAATGTGGTATGTCATAATGAATTTAGTATTTACTTTTAATGTGTGGGATAACCTAAATGTGGTATGTCACAATGAACTTATTTTTATTTTATTTTATTTTATTTATTTTACATTTGTTGACCGGGATAGTCCGACTGGATGCATGTCCATTTTCAGCGGAGGCCCGGGGAGAAAAGCTCCAAGGGTAAGCAGATACAGCATTACATAATACCAGCATTACATATTACAAACAGACTTTTTACAGAGATCACATAAGTAAGCAAGTTAAACAAGTTCCACGGGTTACAGTTAATCCTGAGCACACGTCAGGATTAAATTAAATTACACAGTAAACTGGTTAACAGATTTTTACACATTCTAGAGAGAGTTAGCCAGGCTTGATACATTGACATAGCCAGTTAAGTGACAAATGTTGTCTGAGTCTAGTTTTAAATTGACCTAAGGTGGAAAGTAAGGTAATATCAGCTGGAAGAGAGTTCCAGGATCTGCTTACAGGAAAGTAAGGTAATATCAGCTGGAAGAGAGTTCCAGGATCTGCTTACAGAGTCACCAGCAGTGTTATTAATTTTGCTAGTCTGAATTAGTAGTTTGTTAGAGGATCAAAGCGGTCTAGGATTGTTATAGGGGGTGATAATATTTTTAAGTGCAGGAGTATTGTCCGGATTATAGAGGATTTTATAGGCCATAATCAGTTGGTTATACTGGATTAGGCTGGGTAGTTCAAGCCACCCAAGCTGATTTAGATTGATGCAATGATGTGTCCTAAAAGGCAGCCCAGTGGCAAACCTGGCAATGTGGTTGTAGCAAATTGAGAGTTTGTTAAGGACAGTCTTGTTTAAATTCGAGAGTAGAGGGGATGCATACAGAAGGGTTGAAAGAAGGTGAGAGCGAGCTATGGCAATTTTAGCTGGAGGGGTTAGGAAGGCTTTTATTCTGTAAAGTGACCCTAGTTTTTTATTGATGGTTTTGATAGTTTGGTTAACATGTAGTTCAAATTTTAGATTATTGTCTATGATGACACCTAATAGTTTTGTAGATGGGTCAGGGGAGATTATTGTGCAATCATTTGATTTTATGGTAAAGGTGAAAGCAGTAGACCTACGTGTTGGTGAAAATAACAGCATTTTAGTTTTTTTGGGATTTAGGATCAGACGATGTTCAGAAAGCCAGTTTTCTGTTGTATTAAAGGTGGTCTGGGTAGCTGACCATAACTCTACTGGAGATGTGGCTGAGCAAATCAGAGTAGAGTCATCAGCATATTGGATACAGCTGACTTTTGGGATGACAGTTTAAAGGTTGTTAATGAAGATGGAGAATAGCAAGGGCCCTAGTACAGAGTCTTGTGGTACTCCAAGGGTGTTAGGTAGAAGGTTAGAGAGTTTGTTCTGCCAGAGGACAGCCTGCTGTCGACCATTCAGGTAGGATTGAAACCATTGGAGGGCTCCAGTATCTAGACAGAATGTTTGCTAGGTGTGGATTAAAAGTTGGTGATCAACCATATCAAATGCCTTGGGAAGATCCAAAAAGAGGGCTGAGGATATATAATTATTGTTGCGATTATGGTTTATGGTGTTAGTAAAGGCTAGGAGGGCTGAAGTAGTGCTGTGATGAGGACAGAAGCCATGCTGAGTATCTGCCATAAGGCGATTTTGGATTAGGTGGTGCATGAGTTGTCTATGAATACATTTTTCCATAATCTTTGCAAGTGGAGAGAGTATAGCTATTGGCCTATAATTGGAGAATTCAGTAGAGCTGCCTCCTTTGTGAAGTGGGATTACATAGGATATTTTCCAGATGGCGGGAATTTTAGCTTCTACTATGGTTCGATTGATTATTATTGAGACGGGGTAAGCAATAGCATCAGCTGATTTTTGTAGGTACTCGGCAGGGAGTTGATCAGCAGAAAGTGTAGTGGGTTTTAATTTTTTGATCAAGGTATGGATAAGTGAAGTGGCGACTGGTTGGAAGCTGAACGCGAGTAGGTTTCTAGGGGTGCTACTTTCAGGACCAGGGGAGCTAGGAGGTAGTTGGCTAGCTAGGGCTTGAATTGTCTCAGTAAAGAATTGGTTAAAACTATCAGAAACATCTTCAGGGATTTTATCAATAGTAGCAGCAGGGATTGGGGTTGAAGTTTGTCCAGGATGTTTTAGATTATTTAAACCTGCCCAAAACTTCTGAGGGTTATTTTGATTTACTGTCTGTAAATTACAGTAGTATTGTTTTTTGTCTTGTAAAATTGATTTTTTGGTTTCGTTCCTGGATTGCCTGTATTTAATGTGATCTTGAGGGTCTTTAGAAGAACGCCATAAAGCCCATGCTTTGTTTCTAAGGATAATTTTGAGTTTAGACTCTATAGAAAGCCATGGTGCAGTTTTTGCCTTGGTTCTCTTTGAACGAACAGGTGCATGCAAATCAAGGATCTCAAGGAATTTGTTGTTAAAGTATGCTACTGCTTCCTCTAAGGGGAGGTGTTTTAGAATAGACCAATTACATGAGTTTAGTCCTTGTTGGAATTTGGCAGGGTCAAAGTTTTTATTGTTTCTAACCTTTCTGAGTAAGGGTTGTTGGGAATTAATGGTTTTGTGCTTAATTACATATGTGAGAAGGTGATCGCTTAGGCCATTAAGGAGGGTACCAGATGTGTACAGTTGGGGGTGACTGTTTATGAGTACCCAGTCAAGTATACTTTCTTTTTGGTTGGGTTTACCAATCCTGGTAGGGGTGGATATGATTTGTGTAAATGCATGCAGGTTAATATGGGTGGTTGGGGATTCTGAGGAACAGGTGCCCCAGTCTATGTTAAAGTCTCCAAGTAGTAGGGTTTCTTGGGGGTAGTGACATGATAGCCAGTGCAGGATATCTTCAAATGTAGATATATTGTTACCTGGGGGAATGTACATACAGATGATATTAATGCATTTATTTTTATTAAGTTGCAATTTGGTTGCAAGAATCTCTGAGTTATTAATCTGAGGAGGTTGTATTACATCTATGGTGACATTCAACTCAGATTTATAGAGTACAGCTACCCCACCCACCTTCCTGGAAGCACGGTCCACCTTGTGTATGTTGTACCCAGGTGGTAACACTTCATTGTCTTTAGTGTTAGGTTTTAACCAGGTTTCAGATAAACAGAGAATCTCAGGAGAGTGGACATCCAGAAGTGCATGCAATTCATGTACCTTGTTATTAATGCTTCTAATATTGAGATGACAGACTAGGAGAGAGTTAGTTGGCCTATTAATTGTAGGTTTGTAGCTTAGATTGCAATTAGAGGGGGTATGTGTATCTGAAGTAAGTGGGCCAGGGTTGGGGTGAATATCACCACCAAGTATTAGGTTAAGTCTATACTTGGTGATGAACTTCAGGAATTTAGTTTGTGGTAGTGTTTGGATCTAGAGCTAATGTGCCTGGGTTTGAGATGTTGATAGACTGAACAAGATGTTGGATAGGATCTGGTACTGTAAGTATGGTTGAAGGTGGAAGGATTTACAGCTGGGGTGATAGCATGGCCTTTTGGGACCTGAAATCCCATGAGAAACTGTTTTTCACACAATGTAAGGAGGTATGGTGTGAACAAGAGGGGTAGTAAAGAGGAGTATATCATTATCTGTGATTCAGCTAGTGAGTTAAGGAACTGTTTTACCTGGTGATGCAACACCAGAAGATAGAGTGGTGAGGTAAAGGTACTGGAAGGGGGATAGGAGAATGCCAGATGAAAGCTAATAGGTGCTATTAACATGTAGGTAGTAGAATGGGGGTGGGTGGAATTATCCCAGATGAAAGCAGATAGGATGTAGAAAGTGGGGGAGTGGCTATAGTACTATAAATTTAGAGGTACTGGGGGCGGGAGGAAATTGGGGGCAGGGAGGGGAGCGAAGAGAGCCTGGGCATACCGAGGGCGAACGTAGCGGGGCTATTGCAGTTTACAAGGTTTCCTAAGGTGTCCTAAAGCTATAAGGTAAGTATTACAGCTCTTAATGTAAGAGTCAATTTACTTCAGTTACAGGGGAAGGAAGCACCCAGTCAAGTAGAAATAAAGAGCCCTATGGCTGACCAATATGGTGACCTGCTTAATTACAAAGCACTGTAAGTGAAAGCTTAACAAATGCTTTTTGTGTGTGAAACCTACTCTGTTTAAATGTTGAGAGGTTTCCTAAGGTGTCCTAAAGCTATAAGGTAAGTATTACAGCTCTTAATGTAAGAGTCAATTTACTTCAGTTACAGGGGAAGGAGGAGTCAAGTAGAAACAAAGAGCCCTATGGCTGACCAATATAGTGACCTGCTTAATTACAAAGCACTGTAAGTGAAAGCTTAACAAATGCTTTTTGTGTGTGCAACCTACTCTGTTTAAATGTTGAGAGAAACTGATTGCAGTCCTGTAGACACCGTTTTGTAGGGAACTGTAGAGTTCAATCTGTTTAAATGTTGAGAGAAACTGATTGCAATCCTGTAGACACCGTTTTGTAGGGAACTGTAGAGTTCAATCTGTTTAAATGTTGAGAGAAACTGATTGCAGTCCTGTAGACACCGTTTTGTAGGCAACTGTAGAGTTTAATCTTTTTAAATGTTGAGAGAAACTGGTTGCAGTCCTGTTGACACCGCTTTGTATGGAACTGTTGAGTTCAGTCTGTTTAAATGTTCAGAGAAACTGATTGCAGTCCTGTAGACACCGTTTTGTAGGGAACTGTAGAGTTCAATCTGTTTAAATGTTGAGAGAAACTGATTGCAGTCCTGTAGACACCGTTTTGTAGGGAACTGTAGAGTTCAATCTGTTTAAATGTTGAGAGAAACTGATTGCAGTCCTGTAGACACCGTTTTGTAGGTAACTGTAGAGTTCAATCTGTTTAAATGTTGAGAGAAACTGATTGCAGTCCTGTAGACACCGTTTTGTAGGGAACTGTAGAGTTCAATCTGTTTAAATGTTGAGAGAAACTGATTGCAGTCCTGTAGACACCGTTTTGTAGGGAACTGTAGAGTTCAATCTGTTTAAATGTTGAGAGAAACTGATTGCAGTCCTGTAGACACCGATTTGTAGGGAACTGTAAAGTTCAATCTGTTTAAATGTTGAGAGAAACTGATTGCAGTCCTGTAGACACCGTTTTGTAGGGAACTGTAGAGTTCAATCGGTTTAAATGTTGAGAGAAACTGATTGCAGTCCTGTAGACACTGTTTTGTAGGGAACTGTAGAGTTCAATCTGTTTAAATGTTGAGAGAAACTGATTTCAGTCCTGTAGACACCGTTTTGTAGGGAACTGTAGAGTTCAATCTGTTTAAATGTTGAGAGAAACTGATTGCAGTCCTGTAGACACCGTTTTGTAGGGAACTGTAGAGTTCAATCTGTTTAAATGTTGAGAGAAACTGATTGCAGTCCTGTAGACACCATTTTGTAGGGAACTGCAGAGTTCAATCTGTTTAAATGTTGAGAGAAACTGATCGCAGTCCTGTAGACACCGTTTGTAGGGAACTGTAGAGTTCAATCTGTTTAAATGTTGAGAGAAACTGATTGCAGTCCTGTAGACACCGTTTTGTAGGGAACTGTAGAGTTCAAACTAAGTCACACCAGGTCAGCCAAGGGGGGAAGTGAGAGGGAAATCCTAAGCACCTAGATTTGAAAATGTCACTTAGTAACACTACGTATTTACTTTTAATGTGTGGGATAACCTAAATGTGGTATGTCACAATGAACTTAGTATTTACTTTTAATGTGTGTGATAACCTAAATGTGGTATGTCACAATGAACTTAGTATTTACTTTTAATGTGTGTGATAACCTAAATGTGGCATGTCACAATGAACTTAAGAGGTTACAAAAGCATTTGTCATGAACGTTATTACTGTGATGCTTATTCCCACATACTGATTACTGACAGTGAATGTCTGGACATACGTTCCATTGTTTCATATGTCTGGCCACTAAATTTTCATTGTAATTTTTGGCTAAATGTCTAGGGAGATAGGATGATACTCATTTACAGCTCTGAAGTACATTTGACCTGATATATTTAACTCCTTGTGATCATGGAGATTTTTATCCCCCCCCAGATAATTCATTTGGATAAAACATGTTCTTTCATTGTGGCATCATGTCTTCCCCCTTGAACTCCAACACACCTTAGTGCCACAGACTCTATGTGGCTTCAGGTGGGCATTTGGCCCTTCCAAGGTGAGGTCACAGCACACTCCAGACAGGTGGCAACTGGTCTTTTATCAAGCGTAAGGTGTCATGCTAGCTGCTACTGCTACTTGCAGAGGAGATTTAAATGTGTAAGCTCCCTATAGTGTTATTTTTGCATGCCCCTATTGTGTCCAGGAGTTTTGAGTGTAGTTGGCAGTGTGACCAGCACACACATTCTCACCCCCCCCACACACACACATCTCTGCAAACAATGTGATCCAGTTCTGCCAATTTCTGTTTTAATATGTGATCCCTGTTTTCCCAGAGATGTTACTATGTGAGCATGTCTCAGGCACACGTTCCCCAACCCTTCTCCCAAAGAGAGAGAGAGAGAGAGAGAGACGAGTAGACATACAGTTTGTCATTCATCTCCTCCCATATGCCAGCTGTACCTGGTGCCTAAGCCATTAGCTGAACTTGGTTACCCTGGGTCGCATTCAGGGTTTTAGCCCAATATATCAGTGGAGGTAGCTTGTCAGGCTCTTTTTTGTATATAAAGTACTTGTGCTTTGCATACTACAGTAATGGAACATTACTTTATAAGAAATAGACAAGAAAGTAATACTTCACACAAACCCATTAGCCCTCAGATGAAACAAGTACAAATTAAGTCTGCTGTCTGTTAAGCTGTCTAGTAAGCTGTGTATTGAAATGTCAGCACTCATAATGCTGAGTGCCAACAGACCAGGAGAAGAGAGAATGTTGAACATCGCTGTTTTCCTTTAAACTTCATTTTTGCAGGGAGCAAGTCCATCTGCACCCTCCCCAATGTGGGTAGGGGGCAAGCCACCCCCACCAAACTTATATATACCAAATTCAAGCTCTCCATACCTTGGAGAAAAGGGAATATTCCTGGAAATGGTCATCTCAGACTTGGTATATGTAAGTCCATTTTTTGACCATTCAGTCTCTATGTTTCGGGACCCACTCTAGCAGGTGCTCACATTTCAAATGGTTACCAAGGTTAACACATTTGAAATTAGGTCCTTGGATTGGGGAGGTGATTTGGATCTTGAAAGGAAGAGAAAATTATTGGATTTGTTCTTTAAAAGCACTTTACTCAAGGATTAAATTTTATTTTTGAGTCTCAGGACTTCCTACAATAAAAGAAAGGACAACTTGACTGCATTACATCAGTATTTTTACATATGTATTTTAATTTTGTTACATGAAGTAGACTTTAATTGTTAAATACTGATGGCTATGAGTATGGTAGGGATTGTAATACAATATGAATTTGTTTTGAATGTTCCTTAACTTTCTGAGGAGAACTGAGAGCAAAACCAGCAAGAGGTTTGCATGTAAGTTTTAATAAATTTGGTTTTGCTTTTATCTGTTGCTTGTTGCTGTTTGTTTTCAGCTGACTGGTATATTGAGCACAGATTGGTTGTTAACTAGTATCTTTTTAAAGAGGTTAGGTATTTTATTAGTCTGGTGGTTAATTTGCATACAGTTCTCTATCATGGCATTCTGCATTCAGAGTTGTGCACATCTAGTTTTATATGGAGTCCTCCACTGGACTTTGCATCATTTGTTTATGTATTGATAACAGTTATCAGTGTCAATTTCCATATCAGCAGTCTCTGGCTTGGTAGAGTATTCCACATAATCCAAACTTTGGCTGCTGACATCTCCTTCCAAGTGTTAAAGAAGGCCTTGACTATAGATGCGTCATTTAAGACTGAAGGGACTTATCTTGGGGAGTTCACAGCACTGTATTCTCCAGAATGTTGGAAATCTCCCTATCTGCTCACAAGTGTAAGACTGATCCAATCTACCCTAAAGCCTATTGGATCTCACTGTTGCATGGTACTAGATATGATCCCTATCTGTTCACCAGTGTAAGAATGATCCGCTCTACCATTCAGCTTATGAAATCTCACTGTTGGACAGTACTACATATGATCAGACAATAGTCTATCTGTACAATATTGAGTGAGCATACAAGACAGAACTAGGCTTTTCTACCTCTGATGAAACCTGTTTCAGGTATGTAAATAGGAATTGTCCTGTAACATATCTTTCATTGTGTTCCATACTCCAGAGGATGAAAACTATCAAATATACAATGGAGATAGCATTGTGCCATAAATTTAGTTATAGAAATGACTGTATCTTGCAGATCCATAGTGAAAGTGCTGCAGAATGGCAGTGAACACTGTGAAGCAGTTTCATCGGAGGATCACTGCTTTTGATTGAAAATGTTAGAAGCATGATTTTGCTTGTGTGCAGAATGGTGTTTCACAGACTCGTGTTTGAATGTCAAACTTATGAATTACTGATCTTCAAGAAGCTTGATTGCCATAACCATATATCAAGTTAGAAAGTAATGACTATCTTTTCCTTTCATTAAGTGGACGTTTATTTCTTGATCTCAGAAGCTCAAACAGCAGTGTATTCCATGCAAACTGAAGGTTGATCAGATACTTCTCATGTAAAACAGGCAGAAGTCACCTCTAACCTGTTAGAAACAGGACATAATAACATTTCCTGAAGTCTTTCTAAATAAGTCACTTTTTCTAATTGTATGATTTCTCTTGCAGGGAATCACTACACCTTTTCAGGTACTTTTAGGTAGCTTATATGAAGACTACAAAACAGACTGTTATATTCAAAATGGTCTGGATTTCTGAAGTGTAAAGTGGTAGAGTGATGATCTGGGGTGACTAGTCATGTTGGTGGGTATTGCATTTACTACAGAATATGCTTTTGTAATGGATAGATGCACAGTGCTTACAGTTTAACTTGTCTACCCTTGTCTCCATATCGTTCATAGTGGTATCAGTTCCTAAGATATGACCATTTATTTTGTATTCATAATTTCTATCTTTTTTTCAAGCTACTTTGACATTAAAGGTGAGATCATTACTACTACACCAGGTATTTATTTATTTTTGCTGACTTTGCTTGTGCTACTTGTCAGTCATCCTCAACCTCCCAACCAATCAGCTCATTCATTTCCAACTATCAGGGATGAGGACTGACAGTGAGTGGTCATCATTCAGACAGCATTTAGGGGTGGTTTTGATTTTTTTCTTTTATACAGCATTATACCTATGCACACTCTACAAAACACCAGGAAGCACTGACTGTTAATAAAGGTCCCTTGCTTCCATAAGGGGCTTTTCCTTCATGCATCCCTGCCACTCTCGTCAGTGCATGGGAAATGGCTTCCCTGGTCTCCACCAGGGAAATCTCATCTACACAATGTGCCCCTGAGTGCATGCAGCCCTCCCCACTTCTTCAGGAGAGGTGAGTTGGATACCCCCATCTCTGCTTTCCCCTCTCTGTTTGGCTCCTCTAGTGCTGGAACTACTAAAAGAGCCCTGATCTTTTAGGTTACACTCAGGGCTCCATTCCTGTGGGTCAAGAGAGAAGGTACGAGGTGTTTATTATTTGAAGACAACCTTTAAAAAGGTAAACATCTTTTACTGCACTACTTACATTAGCTAGTTTACAGTTATGAGCATATTTAGTAGTTCATAACATATTTCACACTTTTATATCTGAATAGAATAGTCCTAAAGTAGTAGCCCTAGTGCAGAGCCCTGTGGACAGTTGCAAATAGGCCCTGCTGGATAGAACAGTAACCCTGTACTTTCACTTGCTGCATCCTGTTACTTAACCAGTGTTTTGTCCTTTGAATTATGTAAAAATTGGCATTTAATGCAGTGATGTTATGGAGTAGTGCCATCTGTACTGGGGGGAGTAGGGCAGTACATGTGTACGTATGCCAGGATAGCTAGCTGGAGTTTTGTAAAGCCTTTTATGTTATTTGACCATCACACTGATTTGTACAGATGTTTGAGTTAAAAATATATCTATAAAGTTACTTCTGTTAAAAATGCATCAACACTAGGTCCTGCTGGACAGAAAGAATGTATGCATGCATATTAGGTTGTATTGTTGTAACTGATGAAATGTGTATGTTTGTCAGAGAAGTTTGAAATTGTGCTATAGCTTTCAGATGCTGCTAGAGATCTTAGAAAAGCTCTGTGTGTTTATTGGACCAGAGTCAGGTGAAGATAGGTGATATCATCCTCTAACCAGCATCTGGTTTCTTTGGAACTCTCATAGCAGCACTTTAGAACCTGACAGGAAACATTTCTGACAGGATAGGTGTCTCACACATCCACACAGACAAGGAGAGACATCATCTGGCGTTTGTTGTAGTAAGACACTCACCACACATCAGCTTGCCTTGCTTTAGTAAGTAGTCAGGGAATAGTAATTCTTTAGTCAGAGACATTTAGTGAGAATAGTTTAGTATTGTTTTCTGCATCTGTAAGAAATTATCCAACTGTATTATTTTTATATCTCTGTGGTTGAAACTCTGTTCTTAATTGTATTCAGTATTTTCATGTTTTCTATTTTATTAGTTATTATTAAACATTTTAATACCTTTCATTATGGCTGGTCCTTTAGAGAATACTTTTAACATCTTGAGAGTACGTATGCTTGTTTTAGTGACACTGTGGCCACTCCTGAAAGCCTTGCTGCTTTGGCCACACCCTACCATTTGTATTAGTATTAATTTTACACAGTATAATTAGGTACCCTTTGTAAGAGCTTTAGGGTAGCTGACTGGTGTCAGTGTGACTACCTCAGAGTCTGGACAGAAAGGGGAACCGCTAGTAAATCTGCACCAGCTTTTCCCAGGTGTGTATGTGTGTGTATAACCCAAGTATGTGTATCAGCTACTGGGAACAGAGACACAGAGCTCCATAGTGGTTAGTATGGAGTTTTGTGTGTGTCTGGAGAGAAAAGGAGAGTCCAGCCCCAGGTCTGGAGTGTGCTCCCTGTGTGCACGTAAGGGAAATTGTGCTTGGTGCAGGGAGCTGCATCTGAAAATACTGTGTGAATCCATCTTTGCTCTTAGTGACCATTCCTCACCAGAGTCAGTGGTGAGGATTGAGTCTACTTGATTGCTGGCCCAGAGTAGGGACCTGTCACATGTTAGAGGCAGCTGGGTGGGATATTAATTGAACTTCGGTAGCCAGTGGGCAGTTGTCACTGAAGGTGTGTGTACTCTCAGCAGCCACAAGGTAAGCATATGGAGTTTCATTTTCACAACAGATGTATTTATTTTTGTTAGATTACTTTAGTCAGGGAAAGCAGGCAGTGGTGTCAGCAGAAGATTATAGCAAGCTGACAAAGAACCAGTTGGCCAAGGTGTACTAATCCAAAGAAGGGGTGCATGACAACCTGACTAAAGAGGAAGTTATTTTAGTCTTAGTCACAGCTGCAGCATGGACCAGCGGGAAACAAGCAGGCTGGTGATGGGGATGTGCAGTCTTTAGAAAGAGGACAGTTCACGTCTTCCTGAGATGACTTAAAAACCCATCTGGAGTTAAAGAGACTTGAACTGGAGGCCAAACATTTGAAAGTACAATCAGCAGAGAGATTGTGGTGTTTGAAGGCTGAAGAAAAGGCAAAACAGATGGAGTTAAAATCAGCAGAGAGACTGCGGCATTTGGAGGTTGAAGAGTGACTGCTGCATTCGAAGGCCAATGAAAATGAGAAACAGTGCCAACATGAGAGGGAGATGCTGACTCTTCAGCAGGGTCATGGAGGTAATGAGGAAGGGAATAACCGAACCCCAGAAGCAATAAATGTCAGTAAATTTCTTCCACAGTTTACAGGGAGTGATGATTTTGATAGTTTTATTTGTGTATTTGAAAGGGTATGTAAACAGTATAATGCTGATAAAGGGCTCTGGGTATGGCTCCTGACCCCCTTACTCCATAGTAAAGCTGTAACTGCTGTTTCTAAATTGTCTTATACTGATCGTTTAAACTATGATAAAGTAAAAAAAAATGTTTACCGGAATGTTTTAAGTTAACACCTGAAGCTTACAGAAAAATGTTTTGTGAGCATAGACGCAAGGCAAATGAAAATGTATGTGATTTTATTGCTGAGTTGAGCACTTATTTTCATAGGTGGTTTAATGGGTGTCAGTTCACCACATTTGAAGGGCTGACAGACCTTTTGGTGAGGGAACAAGCCCTTAGCCTGAGGATATGAGAATCTGGTTGGCAGACCGGGAGTGTATCTCTGCAGATGAGCTGGGGAGAAAAGGAGATCTCTACTTAGCAAGCAAAGCATCACTGGACAAGAAGGGGATACCCAGCTCTGTACATCGGTATAGGATAACCCATGGCGGGCAGCCTTAAGCGCCCCAGCAGAGTCCTCCAGTAACAGGGGAAGCCACTAGTTCTGGCTAGGACCAAGGGATTGATGTTTTAATTACTAATATTCTCTTCCAAACCACCCACACAAGAGTTAAAAATCTACTCTAAATAATACAGAAATTGAAGTAGTGAAAACAGCTAAACTTCTGAGCATCACTATAGATAATAAACTATCATTTGAACAACACATTCTTAACACAATCAAGAAAACACTCAAAACTAGGTAAACTATATAGACATAAACGGTATATGGATAAGCCTACAAAAATAAAATTGACACATTCCCTCCTACTTCCCTCACTCCTCTATGGTTCCCCCATCTTTAAACTACAATCATGCTATTATAAAATTGCCAAATTTGCTCTGGACTGCAAAACCACACTCAGCACTGTCATGCTGTTAAAGAACTAAAATGGTTGGAATTCCCACATTACCTCCAGTACACTCAATTAACTCTTGCTCATAAATGAATATACAATCAAAATAACTACCCATCACTACATTCTGTTTTACAATCCTACATCCCAACCCAAAATCTTCGTTCTGCTAAGTACAAACCCAATAAGAGAGCTGGACAAAGCTTATAGTCTTTCTCAACAGCAAAGCTATGGAATGCCCTACCCCCCTCCATAATGCAAATTGAGTCTGAAAACCTTCAAAGTCACCCAAAAAAAATCACTTTCTTAATAATCACATCTGTCGTTGTGATCAGAACTTCATACTAAAATAAACCAACACCAATGAGTTTACTGACTAGAATAACCCCTCTTTTAGATCAACTGAAATACTAGTAAACCAACTGTACTTTTGTGACTTTCTCTTAAACAAAGTATACTAATCAATATTTAATCCTTAACAAAATTCCACAAGGCAAAAGTCTAATCTTCTTCATATTGTACAGAATGTACTGTGTGTCATGATTGTTTATATTGAATGTCCTCAACAAGTTATCCATTTATATAGTGTGCAAGTTCTACTGTTATTTATTTTCACTGCATAATGACATTGTACGCTGCATATTTCTATCATGAAGAAATGCTTTTTATACTACTTTGGTTTCTTATTGTTGTAAATCCTATCCTGTTGTATAATAATTTTTGTTTACTTGTTTGCTGTAGTAATTTTTAATTTGTTACTGGAGCTTTTCTCCCCGGGCCTCCACTGAAAATGGGTTAATCTGACACCGTGGACTTTCCTGGTCAACAAATATCAATAAGTAATAAATAAATAAATAAATAAATGTAACCAGAGAGGCCATGTAGCAAACAAATATCCACTGAGGCACAGTGGGGAACAAAAGATGAAGGAGCCAGGAAGTGGGAATAACAGCATGGCAGTGGTAAGTTGTCTGGAGACAACAAGATACCAAATTATCACTGAAGTTTGTATCCTGTCTTAGTGGATGGAAGACCAACCACTGCTAAGAGAGATACAGCCTCTGACATAACATTGTGAAGCTTGCAGTGGTTAAAGAGGAGCAGTACTTGCTTGGGCAGTCCACACCAGTCAGAGCTTTAGGAGGGACCTCATTCCAAACACCTTTGGCCAGGGTTCACCTTGACTGGGAGGGTAGAAAAGGAAGCAAGCAAGTAGGTGTGCTTATGGATATCCCTGCAGATGTCTTGATAGGGAATGACTTTGATAATGCAGTACCTTGTGAGCATGCAGTTACATGCAGTCAGGCTTGGAGACAGGCATGTGGGTCAGGTAGCCTGGGGTAAACCCAGATAGACTCCACACCTGAAGCTGGGGCTGGTGAGGTGGCTATTTCAGGGAGGGAGCTACCCTGGTAGCAGTGATCCTGAAAGAGAGCTGCAGATGCTGGTAGGTACTGACAGTCCTCTGGACAGGGTGACTGCAAGTGCAGAGTTGAGTGGTAGTACCCAGGCTGACAGTGAGGCATCTCTGTCAGAAGAGACCGGGTGTCTGGTGGAAAAGGAGCTAGGAAGGATCACAAAAATAGAACTGAGACAGGCTCAGCTTTTGTACTCTACAAAGGGTTACTGTAGAGAGAGTGGACTGCTGAGGGAGGACTATAGGGTGAGGTTGCACAGCATTTAGTATTGCCCAGAGCCAGCCATCTGGCACTTCTAGCCATAGCCCATGACATTCCTTTTGCAGGTCATATGGGCATAAAGTGTCCAAGAGATGTAGTATGCAGAACTTTCATTGGCCATGGATTGCAAAGGATGTAACGGACCTGTAAAAAGTGCCAAAAGGTAGGCAAGGCAGGAGACAAAGTCAAAGCTGCTTTCATGACCTTGCCTGTGACTGAAGAGTCATTTCAGTGGGTAGCTATGGATATTCTAGGGCCTCTGAGTACCCCAAGTTCCACAGGGAAGAAGTATATCCTTGTGGTAGTAGGTTATGCTACAAGATACCCTGAGGTGGTGACTATGTCCTCTATTCAAGGCAGAGAAGTTGTCAAATGCTTTGTTAGAAATTTTCAGCAGGGTAGGTTTCCTTGGAGAAGTAATGACTGACAGAGGTACCAGTTTCATGTCAGACCTGCTGGCTTGTCTGTGGAAGTGCTGTGGAGTGACACACATAAAAACCACCCCTAGACTAATGGTGTTGTGGAGAGGTTAAACTCTACACTAAGGACAATGCTACAGGCATTTGCAGACTAGTTTAAGAGAGAGTGGGACAAATATGTGCCCCATCTGCTGTTTGCATACAGAGGGGTACTCCAGGAATCCACAGGTTTTTCACCCTTTGAGTTGCTGTATGGTCATAGGGTGTGGGGGCCTTTAGATTTGATTCATGATGAGTGGGAGAGTGAGGGTGAATCCAACAAGGAGTCTGTTGTGGCATATGTCCTAAACTCCAGGACAAGGCTTAGGAAGCTAATGGGCTTGGCCCAGGAGAACCTGGCAGAGCCCAACAGCAGAAAAAGGTCTGATATGACAGGAATGCTGTGGGACAGCAGGTTATGGTACTCATTCCTGTCAGACACAATAAGCTGCAGGCAGCTTCAGAGGAACCCTTCAAAGTAGTAAGGAAGATCAGTGATGTTAATTACATGGTAAACGTGTGAGGCAGGAGGCAGGGGCTCAGATTGTATCATGTTAACATGATGAAGTCTTAACATGATAAGGAGGTCCTGGTGCTGAGTATTTACAGTGGATGGCAGGAGGAGACTGAGGGAGATCTGGTGATCACAGACCTCATGAGGAATATAGATACTGTGGACCCCAGCCTGTGAGCAGGGTTTCCAGAAGCTTAAAGGGGCTTTGGGAGGACCCCATGCATTAGCCAGTAAAGATTCCAGCAAAGAATTTGTTGTGCAGGTGGATGCTTTGAACCATGAGGTGGGGGCTGTACTCAGCCAGGGTTCCTCAGAGGGAGCAGAGCACCCAGTTGTATATCTCAGCCATAGACTCTAAATCAGGGAGGAATGTTATGCAGCTATAGAAAAAGAATGTCTAACCATAGTATGGGCACTGCAGAAACTTCAGCCCAGTCAACGGTGAGGATTGAGTCTCCTTGATTGCTGGCCCAGAGTAGGGACCCTTCACAAATACCATTAATATTGTCAATTATTCCTTTATTTGATAAAGCTGAATGTCTTAGCAAGGGATAAGCAGTACACAATGTCAGTCTTTCATCAAGTGTTGATGTTACCTCTGCAGAAAAATGCACTGAATTCAGAAGGCTAGAGTGACTTCCAGTGGCTGTGGACTGATCAACACTTTAACTTCAGGTCTTTCATTGTGAAAACAGAAACTGAGAAAAATGAGTACCATTGAAACTGTTTTTTGGGTAAAATGCAGTTATTGGCTAGTAAGTACACTGCCTGTATGACAGCAAAGAAGAAATTTGGAAACCCTGAAAGACAATCAACCCCAAAAGGTGAACAGAAAACACTTCCTGGAAAGGATTCTGCAGCTATCCAGCAAAAAAGCAGTTCAATCTTCAGCTCTGGTTCTAGATATGGCTTCCAGGAATTTAGAAGAAAATAAATAAATCAGATGACCACAATAAATGAAACATTGATAGAATATATCAACTCAAATAAGAAAAGGATGGAAAATAGAAGAAGCTTTAAATAGCTGTTGATATGAACTGATGAATCTAGAAAAATCAGTGGGTGAAATGAAGAAAAAGCCAACTGAGTATGGGCATTCCCAAGAGGTGCTGTTTCAAAAAATAGTAGAGTTAGAAGACAGATGAAACCTGAGTTTTTTTCCACTGTACAAGGGAAACCAGAAGGAACAGACTGTATTCATTTTATAAAAGCACAGATGAGCAACTGGACTGGTGTTCCACAGCAGTATTTGTTAACTGAAAGGGCTCATTGAGTGTATGCTCCAAGCCTGACCACGAGAAAGTAGGCAAGACCTGTATTATTAAAGATGCAGTTATACCAGCAGAAAGAGTTGCTCGTGACAAAACTGTGGCAGAAGAGCAAAGTATTAAAAACTGGTGGCAGCAGAGAGTTTGTATAAATGATTATTTACTGTACATCAGGCAAAAGAGAATCAAGTTTATCCCAGCAATCTGGAAATGCCAAGAGGCGGATGTGAGATTCAAGCTGCTATAACCAGCTGTCTTCACAGTATTTTTTCCTGGAGGATCAGTCATTTTTTGATGCAGAACAGGCTAAGGAGGAAATAAAAAAAATATCAAACACAAAGTGTGCCAACAGGAAGAAAGGGGCTGTGATTCTCATTCTTCCAACAGTAGTGTTCATAGAGAGACTTTGCCAATTAAACATTTCCAGTGTTCCAAAGGAAAAATGATTGAGAGGCAGAAAAATCCACAGGGTTTGACTAGAAGAAACAGGAGTATCTTGTAGATGAACCTGAGTCTGCTGTAAGGAGATGGAGATGAACAGGAAGAAGAGTCGCACAGAAATTAGTAAATAAATGGGATGCTATGAAGCATCAGTCACATTTGTGAAATATTGCTTTTCAAGAAAAAGTGGCTGAAATGACTGGACTTTTGTTGACTTTGTGAAACTTGTTGGTGGACTGTAAAACATATACTCCACTTTGTCATTATTGTTTAGAAGGGCACTAAAATGAGAAAAAATGCAACTGCAAGTAAAACAATTTTTTGTTCTTAACAGTATTTGTATAAAACATTTCATGATGTAAATTGCATATTATGTATAGTAAAGCAGTTCTGCATAGTGTGCAGTCAGGGATGTTTTAAACATGAAGGATTAATTTCAGTGACTGTTGTATGTGTTAAATATATCAAAGTAAACATATACTTTTTTTAATTTTAAGAAGTGTAGGCATTACAGTATAACAGTAGAAAGAAGGATGGATAAAAAGCAAGTTTAATGTTATTATGCTGTGATCTTGGACAGCAGGGGTGGGGTATAAAAGTGCACTGATTATATTATATGTAGAGGTAAGAGCTTTACTCTTATATACAAAGGTGAATGTCTAGAATAATGCCCTTTGTTTAAGCTATAAACAAGTGCTTTTTGTAAGCAAGTAGGCTTTAACAATAAGACAAAATAATGAAAGCCATGAAAAATGTTAAGTTTCTTACAGCTGCAAAGATATTAACTTGTTTTTTATTAGGAAATGTTCAGTGGAAGTCAAGACGTCTACGGCTAAAGGCAGCTGTACATTCTGTTCTGAGTGAAATTGACAAATATTCATTGGTGAGTACTTCTCCATGCAGACAGCTGCCTGCAGCTGTACGCCATTAATCTTGACAGTGCTGAGCATTCTTTGGGAAATGCAAAATTTAAAGGTACATTGACAAGCAGTTCATTGAAAAAAAAATGTTTGAAATTATGGGAAGTAAATAAGATATATCAGCCTAGCAGTCCTAATACTTTAATGCATTTAATAAAAAGTGAACAATTTAGTTTTATTTAAAGACAACCAATGTATTTTATTAGGGCTAAAAATTAATGTTTTCTGAAAGCATACAAGCTATTTTTCATATCCAGGAGGGGGAATGGAGATAAGAACAGACAGCTATCACTGTAAGTTGAAACACATGCTGCAGAATATGCTTTAGCATGGACAACCTTAACTTTAGGTTAGATAATGCCTGTGGGTGTAGCTGTTGATTTGGGGCAGTTGTTCCTATCTGTTTAGTAAAACTTAATTTTTTGAAGATGTACATAGTTTTGTGTGTTTGGTGTAAGGTAATAGGGCTTGGATGGGGTGTTTTCAAAACATATTTAGTTTTTTTGTTTGATGGTTTTCATTAAAACAAAAATTATTGAAAAAATTGACATAGGTTCAAATGGAGAAGAGAAGAAACAATAGTCCAAAAGAACAGCTTGCTAGACATTAATGTATGCATGTAACACAAATGTTAGAAATGCACATTCAAAAATGGTCATGTAATAATAGGTGAGAACAATAGTTTTTTTATTATTATTATAATGGCTAGGCTATCCGTATTATCATAGAACATAAATGGTTTTACAGGTATAGAAAAAAGGAAAGAGTGCGGGTCAGGTATTACACAGTTCAGCATCAGCTTTGGTTCCAGAGATGGCAGACTAATTTTTGATTATTTATTCAGGTATCATGTTTGCTATGTTGCAGAACACTGATGTTTATATATATATATATATATATATATATATATATATATATATATATATATATAATTTCCAAAAATGAGGTGAATATCACCTGAAAGATGATAGATTTTTACCTTGATGATTTGGTAATGCAGGAGATCATCACCCTGGATCTGTATAATTTTCTTAACAACAGTAATTCTGTTACCCCCATTATATTTGGAATACCAAAAGTGCAGAAAAACATAGCCAAGCCACCGTTTTGGCCAACTGTAGTGAACCAATGTTTGAAAACGCATCCTCTGGCAGTAGTCATGCACAGGAAGTTAAAATCTGTATTTTTCTATAACCCACATGTGTTTAAATGATTCATGGGATTTTCTTGGTAGGCTTAAACATGATTTATGTGGAACCACCACAAGATTCTTAACTATAGATGTGATGTATTTGTTCAGTCATATTCCCCAAGAATTGAGGCTTGCATGTTTCCATGAGACTTTAACTATTTATAACTTTCTGTCTGATGGGGATGTTAGTTTGTAATCTGATTTGATGAGAGTAATTATGGAAAATAATTTTGTATTTTTTGATGGATAGTTCTATAAGTAGATTTGAGCTGTAGCTATGGGTGTTACATGTACTCCAGTATTTGCCAGCTTAGTTATGTGTGGTTGGGAAACCAAGTTCTTGTTTAATAATAAGGATTTCTTTTTATATTGTAAATTTTATTGAGATACCTAGGTGATATATTTATTGTCTGGAATGGACCTGATGAATTGGTGGAAAATGTTATTTCTTACTTGAATGAAACTACAGATTTTTTTTATTTACTTATACTTTTAACAAAGATTATGTTAATTTTCTGGATACCGCTGTTTATTAATTCTTACTTTTATTATACTATCATTATACTATCCATCAGCTATACAGTCAAAAGGTGGATCTGTTAAGGAAGCACTATTTTAGATTATCCTGTATGGTTTCTGGTGATGATTTATATAATTTGGAACTAATGAAATTAAAGTTATGTTTTTCGAAAGAGGGTACCTAATAATTTTTTAGAACAGATTATTAAAGAGGTCACAGTGCACAGAGACAGTAACTTTAAGCCCATAGTTGGTGTTGGGCTTAATGATAACACCAATGTAACCTGGGACTCTGCCTGTGTCTCTAAGTGTAACCCATGGGGAACAGCATTAGTTCTAAAATTCCACTCCAGGTCTAATGAGATTGAATATATTGTTAAAAACAATTGGAATTTTTTTTGCAATCATTTACACAATATTGGCTAACCTAGGGGAACAACTTTTTTTATTTATAAAATGGGGGGAAATTTGAAAATATTTTTGAATGGAACACCCTAGAACATCATTATGGTAAACTTTAGAGAGGTTTTTCTAAATGTGGTGCTTACCGACAATGTTCCAATATTTTTGAATGGAATTGTCTTGAACTTGATAATTTTCTTGCTAGTGAACTCCTTTTTTAACAAGGTAATTGTGGAACAAGAGGGGTAGTATATTTAGCTAAGTGTAACACCTATCCCACATTTTATGCAGGTAAGACCAAGCACCCCCTTAGCAAAAGACTATGTGAACACACATATGACAGTAGAACATAAAATGATAAAAATGCATTGAATAATCATTAATTTATGTGTGAAAACTTAAAAAAATTATGTTTGGTGTAGTCATTACCACAGTGTGTCTAACACTTGCAGCTGGCCTTCCATCTGTTTTATGGTAATGACTGTGTTTAATGGAACTGTCTCTGCTTGGAGTCCTGATATAGGCAGGTCAGGCGGAGCAATAGAAGTTGGTGTCCACACAGTTCGTGGATAAAACAGATGGAGGGCCAGCTGCAAGTGTTAGACACACTATGGTAATGTGGCTCACACACTCTGACGGTCCGTACCTGATGATTGGGCTGGAGAGGGGATAGTTGATAAAACTATCAATCTATGGCAATACTACTAAACAGCAAATGAGCATTGTGGTTTCTGCTCAAAAGGTTAATTTGATACTGCTATTGAAAAGAAAGTATTTAATATCGCTATATATGATTAATCTTTAGACGACACCCAGAAAAGTAAAAAAAGCTACGCAGTTTAATTTCTGATTTGATTTCAGTAAAGCAAAGGAGGCTGTACAATTTCATTTCTTATTTGGCTCTCTTAAAATGCTACCAGCTAAGTTAAGTAGTTAGCTCAGTTTTTTTCTTAAAATGCTGCCAGTTAACCTAAGTAATCAGCTCAGTTTTCTTTTTTACTTTTTATTACATCCAGGGCTCTGTATAGCTTTTCATGGCTGTTATAATGAATATTTTACTCAGAATTAAGTAATTACCTCAGCTGTTACGCATTGTTACTTTCAGGGCACTGTATGACTTTTTATGGTTGGCACACTGAATTATTTACTTGTGGCTGTGTGGTACATTTGATGGTATAGCTATCGCTAACAAATTGCATTTGATGATTCAATTTAACTGTTTGCTTAGTCCTTTCAACTTTTCTCTGCTTCTACCCCTTTAACTTTCTGCCTGTTACCCCTCTATATCTTGATACTAGCCCTCTCTCACTCTCTATCTTGCCGCTAATCTCCCTCACCCACCTGAGTGCTTATTTTCTTCCTTTTTTCTTTTACAGCTTTACCACAGTGTGTCTAACACTTGCAGCTGGCCTACCATCTGTTTTATCCAAGAACTGTATGGATGCCAACTCCTGTTGTTCCGCCCAACCTCCCTATATCAGGACTCCAAGCGGAGACAGTTCCATTAAACACAGTGTAATTGTCTTCTTAAAAAGACTTGAATCTGTATCTTGATACAATGTTAAAGTTAGTTTCTCATTGTTAGTGGCTTGCACACTTGCAACCTCGTCCCCCAGCTTGCTTCTAGCCCCGTAGCATTTCTTTTTATTCCTTTCCCTTCCCCCTACCATCTGCCCCACACCTAGCCTTTCCAAGCTTTAGTTTACTTTGTGAGGCCACTAGATGGCAGCATAGAACAAGCACTCTTGAAGCGCACAATTTCAAAACACATTTACCTGAAAAGAGAAACAATTACTTTGAAACCTCTCTCTTATCTCTCGCACGATTCCCGAACTAGAAAAGACACACTCTACCTCCTGCATTTCTGCTCCTTACCTGCAGCCTGTCGTGTTTAAAAAACAAAACATACAAAAAGTAAATCAAAGCTATTGTTTACAAAAGTGTCTGAAAACCTGGCTACTTACCTGCATTCTAGCATTCTATTTTACCTGATTGTTTTTCTTTTTTTTTAAATTTCACTCCACTTTCTCAGCTGGGCCAGCCCCACTCCGTTTGCCCTCGCTACGCTTGGGCTCTCTCCACTCCCCTACCCTACCCGCATTCCCACCCACCCCCTTATAAATCACATTTATATCTAGCCTTGCCCCTCCTACCTCTTCTACATCCAACCACACATCACCACCTCACACTCACCAACTATCCCCTACCACAACTCCATAAATCTAAAAGATACTCCACCCCTTCCCCTCTCCTTACTCCCAGCATATTCCTCCCTCTAACCACACCAGCTCACCTAGCCAACCACAACTTCTACTACTACAACCACTACTATTATATCTCACTAAAGTCTCTACTTATCACCTTCTACTCCACCTGTAAAAATAAACTACACTATCTTCCTCTCTACCTATCCCATACCATCCTATTTGTCTTAAAACAATCCATATACCCTGCAAAACTCTCTCACTGCATCCCTTGCCACAAAACTGTACAGCAATGCCTCTCCTAACCAACATAGGTTCATAGGCTGGTACTAGGCTATCAGCCCTAGGGCCTATACAAGCCTAGCTATAACTAATTCCCTGGTTATTTCTTCCCACACTATTTACTTCCCTGGACCTCTGTCTAACAGGGCGACTGACGTGATCCCTGGGGTGAAATTCCTTTCTCCCATCCAATTGTCAAGGTTCCTTTTGAAGAGGGACAAAGAGGCACTCTGCTTGACATGTCTGGGCAATCTATTCCAGAGTCTGGGGAGTCTCTGGGGCAGGAACCTATCCCTCCAGCATGTTTTGTTTATTGTGATGACAGAGTTTAGATCCCTGGAGTGTGTGGCTCTGAGGGATTGGGATTTCTTTAAGTGTAGCATGTCCAACAGCTCTGGGTTTGACATGGCCTTGTATGTTAAGCAGAGATCGCCTCTGAGTAGACGATATGCGACAGAGTATAGCTGGAGTTTTTTAAGGCGGTCAGCATAGGGCATCTGCTTTAGGCCTGTGATTCTTTTAGTGAGGTATTTCTGTGGTCTTTCCAGTTGTTGCAGATGTCTTGAGAGGTACATACCAAACGGGGCGTTGTATTTTATAATGGGTCTAATGAGGGATGAGTACAGTGGGACAATGACCTCCTTTTTTCTGGATGAAAAGCCCTTAGTGATGAGGTGTGCCACATAGAAGGATTTCCCGACTGTTGTGGCGATGTGGTTATCGAAGGTGAGACCACTGTCCACCTGTGACCCTAAGTCTCTTATCACACTTTCGGTGTTTAGTGTACTGCCACCTATATGGTAATTCACGGATACATGTTTTTTTTCCCAAAGGGGATAACTATACATTTCTTGGCATTGAGCTTGAGCCTATGGCTCTGGCACCAAGCATCCATTTCTGTAAGGCACTTTTGTAGAGTATCCACATAATTTGGGGATTCAATAATGGCTCCCAGTTTGCAGTCATCTGCGAACTTTGTTAGCCAGAGTCCCTTAGTGTTGGCCTGTACTTCAGAGAAGTAGATGCCAAACATCATTCTTATCACACTCTCTCCATTCTTCTCCTTACTTCTAAAACTATCTGCTCTTCACATGACTATCCCACCTCCCCTAAGATCCCCTACAATAGCTAGTCATACTCACACCCTCCCTAGCTACTCAGTAATCAGCTCATCTCTTTACAGTACAGACTTAATCTTACAAAAAAAAACATAATACTCCTCTACCCCCTAAATCACCCCTCCTACAACCAAGTCTATAAACACAACCTTAACCAAACTAACAAGAATCTATAAAGAACATTTTACAGGCCAAACAAAAAATCTCCGACAAGCACTCCCCCTACCTTCTGGAACCTGACCCAGCCGGCGATGTACATCCCAATCCCGGCCCTTCTTCCCACACAAACAACTCCCCCAACCCCACAAAGGCTATTCAATTCACCACAATCAACACCCAAAGCATTAAAAATAAAATTCCACAACTGCATGCATGGGTCAGTCAGTACAAGCCTGACTTCACTGCCATCACTGAAACATGGCTAAAACCATGCATCAAGGACTCTGAATTCCTACCCCCCAACCACTCCTGCCTCAGAAGCAACAGGCTTCACAAAAAAGGTGGAGGCATTGCACTACTTTTCCCAAACACCTACACAGTCATTCCTTACTCAAAACCAATACCCACTTTTTCAAACACAGAACTCCTAATTGCATTACTAAAACTTAATAACTGCAAATCCCTATGTATCATAGTCCTATACATACCCCCTGGCAACAGCATTCCTATTTTAGAGGAAATTCTTGCCTGGACAACCAATAACATAAATAATGAAACTGTAATCCTAGGTAACACAAACATCAGTTGGCTAGATATCACTAAGAACCCCTCTACAGGTGTCAACCTACACAAATATACTCAGCTAATCTCAAATATAACCAGACACAATAATAAAAACAACAATGGATTCATCTTGGACTGGAACCTAGTTTCTGACCCTGACAAAATCTCCTCCTCTGGCACTCTACCAGATTGTATCAGTGACCACTCACCAGCATATATAATATGCAAGCCCACCTCTATATCACATATACACCAATATCATTACATCAGAGACCTATCCCACTTCTCCCCTGATACCCTCAACAATATCCTTCCGAGCACAAACTGGAGTCCATTAAAAACTCTCCCTCTCAATGATGCAGTAGAATTCTTTAACTCTACATTTCTCAAAATACTAAATAGCTTAGCTCCACTCAGGCTTAAGAGAATTAGAGCAAAACATGCCACCTGGCTAACAAAGTCCACAAAGCAAATTATGGCCACGAGAGATAAAGCCTGGAAAATCTGGAATAAACTTCACCCAACCTCTTACAGTACAAGCAACTTTGCAATCAAGCCAAATGCTTAGTTATAAAAAAATAAAAAAGACTACTTCCAAAAATCCAAAATCAGCACAGACAAAACCCTAAAACCTTCTGGCATGCTATAAACTCCTTACTCCATGCAGGGACAAAAAACAACCCCTGCCCTGACCCTGAAAAAACTCCCACTGATTTAGCCTCACTCTTTAACAATTACTTTATTGATACCATTGCAAAACTAACCACAACCATTCCACCTGTCAACACCAACTCTCACACTACACCCTCTGTACCTAACAGCTCCACCACCCCTCTACCTTCCTTCTCATTATCACTCATTCCAACATCTACAATCAAACAACTTCTCCATAAACTTAAACCCTGTACTAATGCCCCAGATAACCTGAATACCTACAACTAGCTGCCCCTTCTATAGCTTATCCTGTCAGTATCCTCCTTAATAGATCTTTTCAAGAATCATGTGTACCAGACATCTGGAAAAATGCTTTTGTCCTTCCTCTCCACAAAGGGGGCTCTAATTCTGACATCTCAAACTTCCGTCCTATAGCCATACTTTCCCCCATCTCCAAATTTCTGGAGAAATGCATACACACTCAGCTCATAAGCCACTTAATAAGCCACCAAATGCTCTCTCATACTCAGCACGGCTTTAGACCAGGCCATAGCACCAACACTGCCCTAACTTCCTTTTTAGACACAGTAAATAGAGCCCATGATGCTGGTTCCTTAGTCTCTGCTCTCTTTCTAGATTTGTCTAAAGCATTTGACACTATCTCCCACTCCCTCCTACTACCTAAACTCTCCAACCTTATCCTAGGTTCCCCTACCCTACAATGGTTTACAAGCTATCTCAGCAATAGACACCAGGCTACCATATAGTAGCACTCCTCCTCTCCTTTCATAAGCACTAACACAGGGGTTCCTCAAGGCTCTATTCTTGGTCCCCTGTTGTTCAGCATATTCATTAAAGACTTTCATAATTCCTTACCCAACAGTACTGTCATCCAATATGCTGATGATTCAACCATCCTCTGCTCTTCCAAATCTCCCTCTGTTCTGCAGCATCTTACCCAGGAAGCCTTTACTTCTACTCCTAGTTTTCTCCCCCACCAAATCCAGACATACTGACAAACAACCTCTCTCTATCCATTCCTAAAACAATATTACCATAGAAGTTGTCCCAAGCACCAAACTATTAAGTGTCCTCATTGACGACAGATTAACATTTGACCTTCATGTCTGTAGTAATATTAAGAAGACACACCAAAAGCTTGGTGCCCTGTATAGACAAAACTACTTTTTCAACAACTCAACTAAGATAGCTCTCGCCTCATCCTTCTTCCTCCCAACTCTCCTATATGGTGTCCCTATCCTCACAAACCTACAGTCACACTTACAAACAAAACTTGACTCCTGCTATAACAAAGTTTCCAAATTTGCCACTAATACAAAAAAAACACACACACCACTGTTCCTCTGTGCACCAGCTCAACTGGCTAGAATTCCCCCACCATCTTAAGAATATACATCTAATGACAACCCACAAAATAATCTACCAACCAGAATCCTGCCCTTCCTTATCCTTCATAATAAACCTGTACCATCCTAAATGCCAACTCAGGTCTGAAAGCAAAATGTTACTATCTGTTAACAGACCCAGACTATCAGCTGGCGAGATGCTGTACTCCCATACTGTCTCCAAGCTATGGCATAATCTTCCCACCAGTATCAGAACTATCAGTAATCCTGCAGCATTCAAAAAGTCACTCAAACTACACCTCACTTCTCACTGGCTGTGCTCCTGCACCCTACCTACCAGAAAAACTAATTCCACCTCTGGAACTGTGACTTGAACTCCCTCTCTCTTGTAGCCTGCATAAGCATGTAGTCTAAATAGATACTTATGATAACTGTACCATTTTTACTACTCCTGAATGTTAACCTGATGGCTTGTTGTATTTCTGTTGTCTGTCAAATGTACAGATCATGTCTATATTCATTGCTCTACATTCCTATGTCAATGCTAAGTACTGATGTCAATTTTTTTGCATACTGCTATTTAAACTTGTGGAGCTTTTCTCCTCGGGCCTCCACTGAAAATGGGCTCTTTCAAGGCTCAGTGGACTTTCCCGGTTAACAAATGCAATAAATAAATAAATAAATATGGTATTTTCAGATCTAAGGGGTGGGGCCTGGGAGACATGAATTGAGTGCAGGGCATTGTTTGGGCAGCTCAAACTAGATGCCACTGTTAAACCAGGCATAAGTGAAAATATTTCTGTCCACCCTGTTTTAAAAATGAGAGCAGTAAAACTTTAGGTATTTCTATTATCATCGTTTTAGAATATCTGTAGTACTAATTACACTTTCTTATGTATATTTTTTTACAATCAATTTATATTTGTTTTTTAGAGGTGTTTTTTCAAAGGCATATTTTTAATAGGTATATGTCTCTTTAAATTAATTTATTAAAATTTAATAGAATGGTGACATATACTATTTTTAGACAAATTATTGTTCTGACAAAAGTTTCAAGTTACTTGTGGTAGACTTGTGGTAGACGAAAGTGCTTCATAGTTTTAATCAGTAAATATTTACACTTGTATCATTTCTGGTAGCTGTTTTTTGTATCCCAGCTGGGACTGCACATTTTAGTGTTCTTTGTGGAAGTGTTTAAGTGCTGTTGCTTCTTTTTGCTTGGTTATATGTGGGAATAGATGAAACAAAAGATAATACAAAAGTTGAGAAACTGGAAGCTCTTGTTTATGGATATGGATAGTAAGACACAAGCAGTGAAATTGTTTTAGTCCCTTTAATTTTATTTATGGGTCAGGCATTTTATCAATTTATTTAATAAAGAATTGAAAGAATGTATGTGGGAGGGGAAGACTGCAAGAGTTAAGTAGGATACGTTGATCCTTCTACTAGAGCAAGGTGATTTAGGATTACTTGTTCGAAGGGGTATTTTAGAGCTAAACAGTTAAGGCTCTCTCTCTCCCTCTATATATATATATATATATATATATATATATATATATATATATATATGTGTACGCACAAACACACACACACACATATATATATATATATATATATATATATATATATATATATATATATATATATATAAAGCAAGCAGATGGTTATAAATCAAAATGAAAATGGATGATGATGAAGAACGAGGGAAGTTCAAGAAATAGAGAGAGTGAGATTTATGATGTAGATCCTTAAGGAGAATAATAACAACCATTCAGAATATTATATTTATAAATTAGCACACACTATTTTAAGAACTAATTCAGCACAAGAGTTGAAGAAAGCAGATTTTGCCAGTAGATATGATTGCAAGCAGGGGGCACAGAAAATAGGCAGCGGGGGGGGCTGACTTCCTTCCCTTCCATGGATAAGATATCAAAGTATCCATAAAGAGAAAGGGAAAGGAATCGGAGAATCTTATGTGAATGACTAGCTCTGGTGGGGTTTTTAGTTGAATCTAGAACAGAATCTGCTGTTAAAAATGGATAATTATTAAGGCATTTGAAATATTGCATGATGACTGTAAGAATCAATCAGAGGAGGTTAGAAAAGATTAGGAAGACAGTCTGGAAATGCAGTTTGCAAGAGAACAATGGGAGGATGTATGCATGGCTCCCAAGTGTGCAACCAATTCCAGAAGGTTTAAGATTTTTGCTTGGAAGTGTTTGTATAGGCATTTGTATGCTCCAAGCAGACTTCATAAAACTTTTTCTCAGGTAGATAGCAAATGTTGGAGGTGTGATGGGGATGAAAGTGATAACTAGGAACAAGTGTTTTGGGAGTGTAATGAGTTGGCAGATTTTTAAAATTCCCTACAGAGTACTCTGTCAGAAATACTGGGTAAGTAGATGGCTGTTATTAAAGATTTGATTTTCTGACCTGGGACACAGGAGCTAAATTGCCTAGACATAGCAATGCCTTATTAATTTTAATTCCATTGACTGCTGAAAAAAGCAATTACTAGAATATGAAAATCAAAGTCTAAACCAATTGTATTTGGAGTGCTGAATATTATAAAAGAGATAAAATAACTGGAAGAGGAATCTTTAGAAAAGGGAAGGAACAAATTACATACAAATAAATGGAAAGTGTAGTAACAATACATGTAGAATAATGTTCAGGATGTGGAGTAAGGTTTAAGGGAAGGCAGGAATTCAACAATTTATGTAATGTACTGATGATAATTTCAAACAAAGACAAGATATGTGTTATATAATGTTATTGTATGGTTGCCTGTATCTTAAGTGATAATTAAAGATGTTAAAAGACAAAAATCAGAATGTAAGATCTCCCTTTAACAAAAAAACATACTACTTCACATCTAACAAAAGTAAGTCCCCATTTCATTTTGGATAAGCACTATTATAACTCTGTCTATGATTTTCCAGTACTAGTCAAATTGAGGGGTTTAAAATTGTTTTGGTCTGATATAACTTCCCTTCTTCATGAATATCACTATTTCTTGTTGCCATAGGTAAAAACATGTCCATAGGCCAGGTACTTCTCCATTTTGCTTAACATAACTGACAGAGGTTAAGTCACATTTTGTTTGGTTTGGTGTAGGAAACCACAGGGTATGTTGTCTGCTGCCATGTAACTTGAATTTTTAATTTTACTTGTAACAGCAGTTCTATATCCGAAGTTATATGGGGAATGTCAGTCTATGTTTCTGTACCTCCCTTTACGTATTTACTTGCTTATTCTGACGTTAACACATATGGTATGTTGCCTTATATTCACAAGATTTTGTTTTCAGTTTTATGATGTAATTAAATAATAGGTTATTATAGATTTTAGCCTTTGAGACTAAGGTGAGTTTATGGATAGAACCAGAAGATTTGGTAAGAAAAGTAAGTAGTTTCTGTACATTATGTAATCTTGTCCTGTTTTTAGTAGTAATGTATTTTTCACTGTTTAGTGCATTTCTTCATGAGTGATGAAGGTTTTGAGTACAACTGAGTGATCCCATACCCTGTGGTTACTGTATTTACACAAGTAAAAATTCACCTAACAGCCAAAATTGGACCAGAGAAGTTAAACGTTGTAGAAGTAAGAGAAGCAATGGTTCAACACCGTCAATTTATTATGAAACAACAAACAAAGCTTTCGAGTTAACAAACTCTTCTTCAGCTAATAAAACAGAGATAGAGGAATATAAATGGATAAATTATTTTTGGTCTGGCCACCAGGACTAAATGTCACTAATAGTTTAAAACAACTATTAAAAGAGAAACACTCTTATGTGACTTAACTTCAGATTGATGCTTTGTTATATGAATTAATCAAGTTTGATTTTAAGATTGTATGCTTTTATACCATGTGATGAACTGTGTTGTTTTTATTGGCTGGCATGAGTTTGTTAACTCAAAAGCTTTGTTTGTTGTTACTGCATTTACGTCATAATTAATTATGCTTAGTAGGAGACTGCAAAGGGCAGAACCCCCTGCATGGGGTAGTGTGAAACGTCAACCAACAGTTCTGGTTTTGGGTTTATCATTGTTTTGCTAATTTTTATTTTTTTTTTGCAGGACAAGTTGTGAGACATTGATGTTTCATCTTCTGACACAGAGCCGATGTGTGCAGTTGAGTCAATGACAAATTGGACCGTGGGCATCCAGAGTTTTTGCAGGTAATACGGCATTTCCCTATTTGTGCTCTTTCATGTCGAACTGACAAGTGGTGAGTCAACGTATTCTTTATGTAGTGTAAACACATGTTTATGCAAATGCAACCATGCTACATGCATACACACACACACACACACAAGCACGCACACTCACATGTTTTTCAACATTTTCTCCATTTCCTGGTGTGGGTTAATCTAAAGAGTGATAAATTTAGTTTTGTTCCACTATAATGGTGTAACAAAACGTTGTTCGTTAGTCCTGAGTTCTCTGGTCATTAAAGGACCCAATTCAAATTTTCCCTTTCTTGCTTACTGCACTTTTGAGAATATTTAGTGTTTACCATAGAATATGGCTCCAGTTTGGTAAGAGTCGGTTTTTGTCCTAGTCTCTCTAAGCTGTTTAAGGGATTTTAACTGCAACTTGAAAATATTCAACATTAAATGCCATTTTCATTTGGGTTTGGGCTCTAATGTTGTGCATTTGTTTTAGCTTCTGCAACTATCTTGTCTTGCTAAAATATCTTTTTGATAAGACTATGAGCTACTGTATAGTTCCAAATATTAAGCCTTATTTGTCTTTTATGAATTTGAATTTAATAACGGCAAGTCTGTTAAAGCACAAAGTTTGTGGAGAGAGTATTTCAAAGGTTTTTCACTTGAGACAGCTGGCCAAGAATCTGCATGCAGTGAGCAGCAGGATTTTATGACCGAGAAACTTTCATTTTGTCCTTTCAACCCAGATTTGCTTGCTCCCAAGTTTCTGTTTTCTTCTTTGAAAGACTCTTTCTGATTGTTATAATTTCTAGCAGAAGATTTCCAGTGCTGAAGTCTGTTGTGTCTAAAATGCATTGTTTTATCTTCAGTATGACTCAGGTCTTCCTTTGGACTAACCCATGTTTCTTTCCATAAACGTTTTCCAAAGATTTCTTAAGCATGTGCTTTCACTTTTTGGCATGTTCCTTGGTGGCTTAGAATAGAGCTGAATGGTCTCATACTATAGATCCAAAAAGAGGTGCTGGGGTAAGGCTCCAAAATCCAGAATAATACGATGGAAACGATATCCTCACAGTACTGTCTTTATTAACACACACTAGCGCTTTCACACAAAGCTTCTTCAGGTGTATATGAAACAGTAAAAAGAACACCTTTATATAAGAAAAAATCACATCACATGTCCACAGGTAAATCATCTTAAAGGCATATAACCCCTTATAATAAAAATAAAAATAATAATAATAATAAGAACAGTAGATAAAACAATGTATTTCAAATCCATTATATAAAAATATATAAAAATATATGCATATTAACATGCAAAAAATCATCTATTTAAACCTCTCTTGCAAAGTATTGGCTTCATGGGTACACAATCATTGAGCCCATGTCCAAAATTCGCTCTTAACATCACTATCCATCTCGCTTCTATCTCCTCTGTCCTCGCTCTAATATCCCCTCCTCTAGCACTCTCATATGACCTAGATAAAACCTTGAATCTAAATATATGTTGCTCACCCATACTAATAACATGTTTGGCTAAAGCATTAACCTTTGACCCCTTCTTGATGTGATATGCATGCTCCCTTATTCCCTCCCTTAAAGTGTGGTCTGTTTTGCCTACATAAAAATTATTACAGACGATGCAGTTAGCTAGATAAACCACATGGGAACTCCCACAGGTGGCATTAACCCTAATGTTGAAGGTCTTTCCAGTGTCAGGATGCTTAAAAAACAAAGATTCATCTATAAAACCACATTGCCCACATTTACCACATGGTTTGGTTCCATCTATCAACCCTTCATCAGAAGTTTCTTTAACTCTACATAACCTTCTCTTTAAGTTATTTTTATTCCTGAAAGTATATTGGGGTTTCAATCTTATAATACCAGAGATTGTTGGAACAGTTGTTAAAATCTCCCAATGTCTGCTAATAATGTCAGTGTAGATCTTGACATCTCTGGTATAGGGAACACATACTTTCAATCTGTTGTCATTCTTCATAGATTGTTTAGAAGTTTCCTCTGTGAAATAAGGTCTGGCCCTGGTATGCCTCAATCGTCTAACAGTCATCTCATTTTTCATCACCATAGTATGATTATAGCCTCTTTCCCTCAACTCTCTATTAGTGTTTAACATCTGTTTCTCATATTCATCATTTTTGACACTTAACCTAGAGGCTCTGTAAAATTGATTCTGAGCAACATTGTTAAACACATAGTGTGGATGCATACTATCCCTAGATAGTAGGTTATTTACTCTGCATTCTTTCCTAAACATCCTAGTAGAAATCTTACCAAATGAATCTTTTTCAATATACACATCTAGGAAATTAATTCCTAGATCTGAATAATTCAAAGTGAATTTCAAAAACTGGGTCGTAACATTGAGGTATTCAATGAATTCAATACGTTGACCAACTGTACCTTTCCACAGAATAAAACAATCATCGACAAATCTTCTATAAAACAACACAAGGGAACTGTATGGTCCTTTAAATATATATTCAGTTTCCCATGTGACCATCACAGCATTAGCGTAGCTATTTGAGCAAGAGCTCCCCATGGCTACACCATTTTTCTACCAGTAAACTTGCCCTTTAAACAAAAATACATTGTTATAAAGGACAATTGTAATCAACGTCTGTAACAAAACTATTTCGTCTGCTTTATATAGACCAACTTTAACCAATAACTCTCTTAAAAAATCAACCCCTTGGTCATTGGGAATCACAGTAAAGAGAGAGACTACATCAAGGGTAGCAAATATAAAATGTCCATCTACATTACCTTGTTCAGTGAACTCATATAAATCATGTAGGAATTGTTCAGTGTCCCTTAGAACATGTCTTAACATATCTATGACAGGCCTCAATTTTTTCTCAATAAAAATAGATATAGCCTCAGTGCACCACCCTCTACCTGAGACTATAGGTCTCATCGGTGGCTTCCTAAAATTCTTATGTAATTTTGGTAAACCCTGGATAATGGGTAATACAGGTTTAGAATCAAAAAAATAGTTGGTTAAATCATCACTTATTAAACCTAATGATTGCATAGATCTTATCTGGTTATTTACTGTTTCAACCATTTTACAAACATGTGTGGTTTCAATTCTTACATAGAAACTCTCATCATCTAACATCTCTTGCATTAACTCTTCATAGTCACTTCTATCTAATAGCACTACCTGTCCCCTCTTGTCTGCAGGTCTAACTACCAAACTCATCTCATTTTCAAGTCTGTGTAGTGCCTCAAATTCATCCTTACTTAAATTATGTTTTTTATTCCTATGTTTATTACCATTAAATACATTATAGATGTCTGATACACAAATCTGTTCAAAGGCATTAATGAGTGCATTCTGTTTCAGAATATAAGCACTAGGTTTTTTAAAGACAAATTTATGCTCATCTTGTTCTTGTTGAAACATAAATTTCATTGTTAAATTTCTAGTGAACATTTTCAAATCAAAAATTATATCTGTTATACACATATCTGTTGATGGTATAAAGGATAAACCTTTCATCAAAATATTCATTTCATTCTCAGATAAGACCTACTTCGATAAATTCATAACTAATGTCTTACTTTCTGAAATGCCTTCTTGATGGTATAAGTGTTGCTCACGTCTTCTTCGTGTTTCCTCTTGTACCTCGTGCTGCTTCTCCCTCGAGGTGGATTCTTCTGTCTCTGTTTCTCTGCTCGTCCTAGTGAGAGGTCTCCCACTGGTAATGGAAAATTTAAAGGATAATTTTCTGAGTTGGAATACGCTGTTGCACTAGAATCAGAAGAGGGGAGGGGTGTATGGTCATCAACTCTGTGCACCTGCGCTGCAGTCTGGATAACTTTCCTCCTTGCCCCTGTAGTGGGAGTGTTCGATTCAGATGGAGAAATGTTGGAAGTATTACTCCCCTCGACTAAGGAGCCAGATTCTTCATCATTCGTTGGATATAAGTCCTTGTTCGTAACTCTGTTCAAATCACTTGAATCTGTATCAACCTCGCCACGTTGTACAATCACTTCTGTACACTGTTGCGTGTCATACACTTGCTCTTTGATCCCTGATAACGATTGGTCACGTGGCCAGGTGAAGATGTGGCCCAATGAAAAGTCATTGCGATCTCTTTGTAGTTTCTTAAGTTTGGTCTGTAGCAGCTTACGCTTGTACGTAGTAACATTATCAGTTGTATCTGCCAACAGCTTAGTAAAAGTTCCACCGACATAAACATTGTTCATATGGGAATACTTATCTTTAATAACATTTAATAGAGCCAACTCACGTCTTTCTGCTGCAGATGATAATAATTGAATGTAACTCGCCTCGGGTGGGGGGGGCACTGTATGGGCAGAACCATCCAAGGCACGTGGACCCATTCAGAGACCTTGTTGCATATCAGTGTCCTAGAGATGAGAGCGGTGCTTTTGGCGTTGCAAGCACTCCAAGCCCTTCTTCCCTTGGGGACAATTGCAATTCAGACAGGCAACATGTCAGTAGTCTGGTATATCAACAAGCAAGGGGGAACCAGATCCTACCCACTTTGTCGAGAGGCCATGAGAGTTTGGGAATGGGCGATCTCCACCAACTGCTTTCTCATAGCAACGCACATTCTGGGCCGGTTGAACATCTTGGCAGACAGGCTGAGTCGAACCATCCTTTCACTGTACAAGTGGTCTCAGAACCCGAGAGTAGCGAAGCAAATCTTCCTCAAGTGGGGTCAGCCTTGCTGCGATCTCTTCGCTTCTCCTTCGAACGCAAAGTGCAGCGACTACTTAGCTCTAATTCGCCCACCGGGGGAATCCCCCAGAGACGCTCTGGTGCATGTTTGGCCATCCGGTCTACTTTATGCTTATCCACCTCTTCCCCTAATGATAAAATTCTTGCAGAAAGCCCGTTGGTTGGGGAGCAGAGTGATCCTCATAGCCCCATTCTGGCCTCGTCAAGCGTGGTTCCCATGTCTATGGTCTCATCTAGTGAATCCCCCATGGATTCTAGATCCCACTCCAGATCTGATCTCTCACCCACTAGGATTAACAACCCCGAACCTGGACAACCTCAAGCTTACAGCTTGGTTGATCCAGTTCCAGTAATAGCTAGGACTCCCGGTATCTCGTCCTCTGTTAAGGCCATTCTAGTAGCCGCTCACAAGCCTTCTACAAGAAGGGTTTATAATAGCAAATGGAAACGCTTTTCAATTTGGGCGGAGCACAGAAACTTGGACCCCTTTACAGCTCCGTTACCAGCAGTGCTAGAATTTTTGTCAATCTTATGCGACCAGGGTGCTAGCTCCTCTACGGTCAAAGTCCAGTTAGCCGCAATCTCCCACTATCATGTGGGAAGTGATCTCGGTCCCTTGGCCTCTTCCAAATTATGCAAGACCTTCTTAAAAGGCACTTTCCTCTTGAGGCCTCCTGTTAAAGATGCAGTTCTTCCATGGGATTTAACTCTTATTCTCCAGTCTCTGACAGCTCCTCCCTTTGAGCCTGCAGCTTCGGTGGATCTAAAATACTTATCTGGGAAGACGGCTTTTCTTATTGCCATCACTTCGGCCAGAAAAGTTTCGGAGCTTCAAGCCCTTTGCGCCAAACCACCATACTTGGTTTTCCATAAAGATAGAGTTTCTCTCAGGACCAATCCCTCCTTTTTGCCCAAAGTTGCTTTGGAGCCCAATATCAATCAATCTATTAATTTGCCAGTATTCTTTCCAAATTATCAGAACAAGGGTGAATACAAGTTACATTCTCTGGACGTACACAGGCAATTGAGGTTCTACTTGCACAGGACCGCTGACCACAGGAAATCTGAGCAACTCTTTGTATCCTTTGCTAAACCCTCTTTGGGAAAACCAGTATCAAAAGTTACATTGTCCAGATGGATCTCCCAATGTATACTTCTTGCATATAAGAGTTCTGGCCGACCTGAACCCGAAGGAGTCTACGCCCGCTCTACTCGATCGAGTTCTACCTCTGCTGCCTTTTGGTCCAGAGTGTCATTGGATGACATTTGTTCAGCAGCCACTTGGGCATCATCTCATACGTTCATTAACCATTACAAGTTGGATATAATTTCCAGAGGAGAGGATCCTTCAGCTTTGCAGTGCTCCGGAATATCCTTCCATGAGGACCTCCCAAGGATTGGGTAGCTGGGGACTCTGTCCCACAGGTTGATGGACAAATGAAGTTAACTACTTCAGATAAAGAAGTTATGTACTCACCATAACGTTCCATCTGAGTAGGTAAACTTCATTTGTCAGCAACCAACCCCCCCTCCATCCCCTTAACCTATAGTGCGCACTAAAAGGATTCCTTGCCCTTCATTTCCGGATAACTCTAGGTTAGGATGTGCAGGTGATCCTTTGTGTTGTAATGCTCTGTGTTACTAAGCAGACTTGATCTGAGGTCAGGAAGGGATAGCAGAGGATTATGGGCAAGGGGGAGGAGCTTGGAACTCGGATCTTAGCTGTTTGAAGCTGCCGGCTCGGATCCGATATGGATCCGATACCCACAGGTTGCTGACAAATGAAGTTTACCTACTCAGATGGAATGTTATGGTGAGTACATAACTTCTTTTTTTTGTGATATAAAAAATGAGACCACAGTAAATCATTTCAAAACTTTTCCCACCTTTAATGTGACCTATAACCTGTACAATTCAATTGCATACAGGCAAATTTGTTAGGGGAAAAATATAAAAAATAAAAAATGTACAATAAGCTGGTTGCATAAGTGTGCACACCCTTAAACTAATACTTTGTTGAAGGCACCTTTTGATTTAATTACAGCATTCAGTCTTGGGTAGGAGTCTGTCAGCATGGCACATTTCCATGTAGGATACTGAATTTCTTATTTTAGTAACTGATTAATTCCCATGGATTTGGCACACTTGACCAATGAACTATAGCCACACAAGTTGAACTCTGCTATGGTTTTGTACATAAGATTTGCATCTACAGATTTGTTACTTTGAAACTGCAAACACATTTTATAACAGTATTTGCAATTTGTTCAAGCAGTTGCCACACAATCAAACACATTTACGTAATAGCCATAGAATGTTATATTTGTAAAGGTGGTATTAACCAACTATCTGTGAAATTTTCATGTGGTTTAAACAGATTTGTTGTTCTGCCCGTTTGCTTTAACACTAGAAATTGCTGCTAGCAAATTCTTTTCAACGGGTTTCATGCAAGGGATAGTGACATAGGTTTACATGGCCAGAGCATTTTGTTCAGCTTGCAAGATTGACCCCCTTAATAATGGCCATAGCTGACCTGCATAGTAGTTAATGTATTTTTTCCATTAGTGCTCAAAACCAAGAGTTGTTTTTGTAGCAGTTAGCAATACTGAAGTCTACAAGGCCTAATCACCAGTGTTATTAGCAGATAACAGAGTAGCTCAAATTACAGTCAACAAATAATTTCTTTGTTCTGTTTTAATGCTTAGGCCTTCTAATTGTATAGTACTTTAGAATGTCTCTCACACTGATTTTTGATAGTTTCATATCTCTACCACTAATACTACAACTTTACTCTCTTCTCCCTGCATTATTACTGTAAAATGTTTATGTACGAAAACCAATTTGCTGCATTCCTTTTAAAGATCATGTCTAAAGTAACAGAACATTTTTATTTCTACGTAAGAGTGCATGCATCCTTGTGAGTTTTTTTCCAAACTTATAACAGGTTGTCAATAAAAAAATTGTTCGCAAGCATTTATTTACGCTAAAGTGACATACATGCCTCCTCGCACCATATTAATATCATTGCTGTAAATATGGCATGTCCAGTTTACACTTCCTTGATTGGAAGCATTTTTAATGGTGGTGGTGCTGCGGTAGCGTTGTCAACTCACATTAAGACGCTGTCCGGTTCGATTCTCTGCTAGAGCATCTTCTGCGTGGAGACATGCGTGAATGGGCGTACCTTCGTTGAAGGTTGTGCGGCAGAGCTGGCAACTCGGTACGTAAAAATCAACTGCCAATCATTAGCGGACCGGAGTTCCGCTGTGGCGACCCCTAACCGGGAAAAGCCGAAAGACACAACAACTAAAAAAAGTGGCTTAAAGTGAAGTTTTATTTTTACATGAAAGAGCATTCACATATTCAAGAATGCATGTGAACACTTTTTTTTTTTTTTCAGGTTGGAGTTGGCATAATTGTTAAGGTGCTTACCTCTCAAACAAGAAGTGCAAGGTTTGTTGCTCATTAAGGGAAATTGGATAAGCAAAAAGTGGTCCACAAGGGTAGCTAGCCTAGTAAGTTATCTATGGACGCAAGAATTTTGTGGGTCTGAGGGATGGCATAATGTTTAAGGTGTTTACCTCAAAGACACACAAGGTACAGGGTTTGATTCTTACAATTGGGTTGGGAAATTTGGCTGTAGTTAAAATGGCCTGCAAGGGCAGATAGCCTAGTACTATCTTGTGAACCTAAGTAAAACTTTATTTTGTCACTTTAGACATAATCTTGAAAGGTACTCAGTTCCAACTGCCCTTAAAAGGTACTCAGTTCCAACTGCCCTTAAAAGGTACTCAGTTCCAACTGCCCTTAAAGTAACTCAGTTCCAGCTGCCCTTAAAGTAGCTCAGTTCCAACTGCTCTTTAACTCCCCTTCCCTAGCATGCATATTGTTTCCTGACTGCCATGCCTTCTACTGTATATTTCAAGTTAATTCTGCTTCTATGAGAATGAAAGTTCCTCGCTAAGAAAACTGCTGTGGTGAGTGTTAAATGGCTTTGGAGTTATATGTTTTTTGTATGTGTCACTGAGTTCACAAATGAAGTTTCTGAGTTATAAGAATTTCCTGTTGAGGATCCCCCCAGGGTGTATGGAGCTGTTGAACCAATGTTACTGTTTTATGACATTTTAATTGCATTTTGACCCTGCTTCCTTTAAAAAATATTTAAGCACAGATAAAAAAAAATATGTATCGTGGTTTCCATAACATAATTTGATTTAACATTGTTTCCTCTTCAAGCGAAGCAGACCATTATATTAACCCAAACTAGCAATTGTAATCTCTGCTGCACTAGTAACTTGTTCAAGAGTTATTGCTCCATCTGCTGACACATGGACAAGCTACACAATTTTCATGACCATGGTTATCTCCTACAACTGCTTCTGTTCTGGTTGTTGTTCACAGTTTTTACCTAGTGCTGTTTGTTGACCTGAGATTTGTGGTGCACTTTCCTGACTGGATGGTAAGTACAGCTTGCAGTACAAGAAGTGCAAGGTTTGTTGCTCATTAAGGGAAATTTGATAAGCAAAAAGTGGTCCACAAGGGTAGCTAGCCTAGTAAGTTATCTATGGACGCAAGAATTTTGTGTATGGAGCTGGGGCTTAGCTGCTTTCCTGCTGTTAAACTGCACAAAGAAACTATCCTCACTTCTTGGCCTAGCATACCTCAGACTAAGCTTTGATCTCCTACGTCCAAGCATAAGATCAACTCTCCCATTCCCTGTAGTCTGAAATGCAAACACCTATCTTAACCGTTTTACCAGTATTTTCATATCTATCCTTACTCTAATCTTTGATGTCCTGTGTCCTGCTATTATTGCTTTCTGCTTGTCTGACTCATTATTCCTCAAACACCCAACCTGTACTAAAGCTGTATACCTTTTGACCTTGGTCTTTTTTTTTTTTGCTTGTTTTCTCTACAATTGTTTTTTTGTTATATTCCATGGTATTGTGCTAGACCGTACTGATTTTCAGCTTTCCAAGTGAATACAAAATTGTTTGCTTTTATATTTTCATTGCTTTAAAATACTTGTTTCTTAAAGCATTAACAAAATCTTTCACAATATTTTGTACAAATCTGTGCTCAACACCAGCTTGACATTCCAATACAGAGGAGAGTCATCTGCATCAGGTAATTGTCATGGTCATTCAGTTGATTGGATAAGACTGATCCAATTTTCAAAGTAAGATTTAGTTACTTGTTATTATTACTTATTTAATTACTATTAATAATTTGCTGGGCTAATATATACACAGTGAAAGCATTTCAGGCACGCACAGGTACACTACACAATAATTACAGTACAGCAAGGAAATTAAATAGGCATACATACAATAGCATCACAGCACTTTCATACAAAGATAAAAATCTTTAGCAACAGACAAAGATAAATTCAGATGCTACATTTCAGAGTATACAACAAGAAGTGATTTTTGTGCAGAAGGATAAAGGAATAATAATGACTGAGGTTTTACGACAGGTTGACTACATTATCAAACATTGATGCAAACATGGAGATGTTAATAGGTTCATAGGTTAGTACTAGGCTAACTGCTCTTGCGAGCCATTTTAAGCCTAGCCAGTTATCCCCTGTGAGATTCAAACCCTGTATCTTGTGTTTGTAAGGCAAACACCTTAACCATTAGGCCACCCTCCCAACCCCATGCATTCCTTAAGTCTAAATTTTAAGGAATGAAGTCTTACTAGAATATAAGCAAACAAGCATTAAAACAAGCACAAGAAACAGAAAACCAGATAATGACGTCATAAATGCCAGTATGGTTTGCATGCAATGCATTAGCTGTTAAATGTACTCCCATGTAGTAGACATGGTGTGAAATTAATATAATGTTGTCAAGCCATACAGCCGTATTGAAAAAGGGTAGTGCCTATTGAAGCATACTTAGGACAAATTATTAATACTCATCCATGTATCCATTTCTGTGAAAAGAAAAAGTCATATACCCCTAATGGCAAGCATTGTATATAAATAAACCTTTTTTCCCAGAAATTCACATTACAAAACATCAGCAAAACAGTGTCTGTTGTTTTTATGTGCACTTTATTTACAGAGTTTCTGAGCTGTGAGTTGGAGGAGTAGGTCATCTCACCAGAAAATATCCTATTTGAAATGTACTGAGGGCCAACAGATTAGGCCAATAGAAGGAGATGTCCGGGAACTTGATGGATTGGGCACAGAAACAGTTGTGCCCAGCAGGTTCTTGTCATATGAAGCAAATACGTTTTATCCAGAATTAAGCAGCAATCGAAGAGGAATGGTTACTGGTGTTGTTTATGTGAGGACACTGCAGAACTACTTCTAGCATTTCCTTCAGAAGAGGAGGAAGTGTAGGGAGCCTTGAGCATTAGATGATATGAAGTGGGGCAGATCTAGTCTGCTGTACTCTGTCAGTTTAAGAGCAGAATGGCAGCATAGAAGCTGAGTATTGTCACTTGTAGAAGCAGGCCTGTTGTACACAGATATGGCTAAGAAGTGGAGACCTATGGAAGAAGCCATTCAGAGGATGCCTGTCAACAAGCTAGTGACTGGATGGAATTTGATCAGTATTTTGGCAGCAGAAGGCCTGCCATACAGGCACTGTCATAGCAAAATTGCCACAGGGTAAGACAATAAAAGACAGTAAGGAAGTCAATTTGTGTGATAAGACTGTGCAGAGGAATACACTAAAGAAAAACGAAGAGAAGGGAGTTGAGATGAACGTAAGTCTGCATTGTTTTGAGAGAAATGAGAAGAGACAAAAATCCAAACAGAATAAGTATGTGGGATACTTTCACTGGACCACAGCACAGGTTGATGACTGAGACAGCTGTGAGTAACTAGTATCTGTGATCCTGTTCACAGATGGATCTTCAGTGAGTTGCTGATTTGCTGAGACACCTGTCAGTAACTAATATCAATGATCCTGTTCACAGTTGGATCTTCAGTGAGTTGCTGATTTGCTGAGACACCTGTCAGTAACTAGTATCTGTGATCCTGTTCACAGATGGATCTTCAGTGAGTTGCTGATTTGCTGAGACACCTGTCAGTAACTAATATCAATGATCCTGTTCACAGATGGATCTTCAGTGAGTTGCTGATTTGCTGAGACACCTGTCAGTAACTAATATCAATGATCCTGTTCACAGTTGGATCTTCAGTGAGTTGCTGATTTGCTGGATGTTGGTGGTCATTTATTACTGTTGTCCAAGAAAAAAAGGAGCCTTTCTGTTACAGTTCTGAGGAGAGAAGGAAGGAAGGCATTGCAAAGGGAAGTACACTTTAATGGCTGTTCTCTTTTGTTTACTTTTCGTTGCACTGATGATGGTGACAAAGGGATCTTTTGTGTGGCCCAGGTTTACAAGTGGTTTACTGTTTATTGTTGGTGAAAAGATAAATGTTTATGAACATTGTGGCTGTACTCCAAATATAACAACATTTATGCCATAATTAGATTATTTTAGTGCTTTTCCCTCATTGTTCACTGCTGCTGTTTTTTAGAATAACTTGAAAACACAGGGTATTGAGAAGACAACTGAGCACTAAGAGAAAGAATGTTGTATCTACTGTTCCGACAAAGTAGTCCATGTTTTTGTGATATATGGATGAAGGCACGTGTAAGGAATGATGTGCAGCGACAGATAGTATAGTAGAGGAAAGAAGGTTCAATTCTTATTTTCATGCGCAGTTAGAACATTGTCTTGCGACTTTTACCCTTTTTCCTTGTGTTTGGATAATTAGAGAGAACATACTGAACCTCAAAGGTATGTTTCCGTATACAGCCCGTTCACCAGTTATACTGTCATTTCCAGTCTCATTTTTGACTCGGTGACTTCTCTCCTGTTTACTTTTTTGTTCCATTGCTTTGATCATGCCATTTCATATAGTGAAGTATGTCTCATTATGCTTTATCTACCCATCCCTCTTTTAGACTAAACGGTCTGCTGTGATCCCAGCCCAGCCACGAGTGTGTGTGTATGTCATTATGGCATGTGGAAGTCACAAACAGCTTGTGAAGAAAATTAAACACGCTTAATTATACTGTATTTATTGAGAAAGCTCTACATGTGGAAGCTTATCTTCTTTTATACATATTTTAAATTTTTAGTCTTCTGTTTGGTGAGCTTTTTGGTTAATGATTGCTTGATATGAAAAATAATGGGTCAGTCTGACTTTTTTCTTTAGTGTTCTATATTTTCTGCCAAGGTTTAATATTGAGCAAAATGGTCATGTTTATTTCTGACATTTATTCTGAAATTGGACTGGTATTCATGTTCTGTATCTTGTACTGTATTGTTTTAAAATAACTAAACTGTCTTAGAAGTGGTAACCATATCTGTTTGGTAGATGAGAAAGAAGGTCATAAGCAGGATGGATAAGCTGTCAAGGGATGGCAGCAAATAAAAAGTTTGAGTGATGCTACATAAGCTTTTAGCATAGTGTAAGCTTTTGAAGCAGGAACCAGGAAATGAGGAGGATTGGCTTTTCTAGGGGGCTGCGTATCAGAGAGTGTTTAGTGTAGTAGAGCAGACAGGCAGTCATCACTATTCCAAAGAGCAGTGATTCTTAAACATAATTATTATGCATTCAATTACCTTAGTAGTGGGACAGGTAAGTGATGATTTACATGAGTTCTGTGTCAACAGCTGGACATTTAAGCAAATCAGTTCCTTTCTTTCCACGCTGACTGAATATCAAGAGGTGACTATTTATAGTAAGGAGATAAATAGCCTTAAGTCACCTGCTTGGGGGTGTAAGGAACTGTCACAATTTGCCTAGGTCAGTATTTTTGTTATTTTTATTGTGCAAATTTATCTTTGAGCTTTGTAACAACACACATCTGGCTTAAATTAACTGTATTCACTGAGACATATCTGGTGCACAGCAAAATGTACAATATCAGTAGTGAGGTGTTTTGTGCTGGTCTGGTGTAGAGACTGGCTTCTGAGTACTCATCAACAAATGTGAGGGCTGATGGCTGAGAGGGTAGGTTAATGTGATCACTCCGAGATGCAGCATGCCAGTAGGGTACTGGGTTTGGAACTGAGTATTCTTGGACTAAGTTACAGCCCTACATCCAATTCATTCCTGCCTCAAAAGCCCCATTGGTCCTCCATTTCCCAGCAATAGTTGGGTGGTAGGAAGCAAGTCAGCTTGCTGGAACTGAGAGATTGGCCTACCCAGTCCTAATGGCAGTAGTCACCCACCTTTAACAGCTGCTGTGAGACAGTTGCCACCTCTCAAGGGGAGGTGTGCCTTCCCATGCTATTTTCCCCTCAGAATTAGCTCTTGGTCCAGGTATGTGCACCTACATAGCAAGTGCCAGTTCTTTCCCCTAGGATGGTTGAATCAGCAGTGACCATTCATTCTCATCCTTCCTGGTCCTACAGGTACCTGACCTGCTAGTCAAGTTCAGATCACCTATGATATAGTCAGGGCTTTAACCCTCTATGCCTCTGAGCTAGATACCCTTTTTATCTAAATACTGATACCAGGGTAATAATTTGTTTAGAAATTGTCACATTAGATCCCTTTTCACTACCCTTTCCGCTGTTTCTTCTTGTTCGTCTTTTAATCTCAACAGTGCCACAATTTCAGGTTTCAGCTAGATTTCAGGTACAATGTCTGATAATAGAGAACTGGCTTAATAACTCACAACTCATACTAAATCCCAAGAAAACACAACTAATGCTATTTCATGCTACTAAAACAAGCAACCTTACCTTCTGTATGCTCTCTGCCAACAAAACCCAAACCATGCCTGTCACTGAGGCTAAACTCCTAGGAGTTAACCATTGACCAGCAACTCAAATTCACAAAGCACATATTAATAACCATCACTAAAGTCCACAAAAAGCTAGGTTCCCTCTATCGCTGTAAAAGTTATCTAACCACCAAATCTCAAATTGCAATAGCCAGGACCCACCTCCTATCTACTCTACTTTATTCCTCCCATATTCTAACTAATCTTTACAAAACTGACCTTAATGAACTTTCCATCTGTTGCAACAAAATCACTAGATTCACTACCAATGCCAAATCACGATCCCACCACTACCTTTCCCTACAAGCCTTGCACTGGCTTGAATTTGCGAACCTATTAAGGTACCGTCAACTCAGCCTAGCTCATCTAATTCTGTACTATCCCGAGAAAACTGACCTGCCTGGCATGCTGAACTTCCACAATTCAAATAGACAAATTCGGTCCTCCAACAAAGCCTTAACTGAAACCATCACATGCAAAAACGACCCCGGGGAATCATTGTTTGCCCATGAAATAGCAAAAATATGGAACAGCCTTCTCCCTGACCTCAAGACTGCAAAACTCCACACCCTCCTTCAAAAGCCTACTTAAAACATACCCCTTCACCAACCATCTATGTAACTGTAATTGACCCTCTGAAGTCTCATCCACTCACTGTTTCTACACCTCATCTGTCCTGGACAACACAAACAACACAACCTAACTATACCTATCCATGTGTTTGCAATAACCTATGTATGAGTGTATGTACATGTGTGTGTGTGTGTGTGTGTGTGTTGTGTGTGTATATATATATATATATATATATATATATATATATATATATATATAGATATATATATATATATATATATATATTTATATATATATATATATATATATATATATATATATCTTCTTCTTCTTTCGGCTTTTTCCCGGTTGGGGTCGCCACAGCGGATCATGTGTCCGCTCATGTATATATATATATATATATATATATATATATATATATGTGTGTGTGTGTGTGTGTGTATGTGTGCATATGTATATATATATATATATATATATATATATATATATATATATATATATGTATGCTTTTACATGTACATTTGCTTGAATGTATATATGGAAACTTAAACATTTATATACTCTTATTCAGTTGTGAAATATTTTGCAATGCTTTACCAGGTTCTTATCTACTCTCACTGTATATTTTGTACACTTGTATTTTCAACCAAAAGGGGTAATATCCTCTTATTGTATACTAACTGCTGTAAAGTCTGCAATCTGTATGCTACTACTCTATAATTCTGTCTCTTTTGTAAAATTTTCTTCTCTCTATAAACTTATGGAGCTATTCTCCCCAGGACTCCGCTGAAAATGGACACTTGTCCAGTCGGACTATCCTGGCAAACAAATGTTAAATAAATAAATAATAATAAATAATTACAGTTTTAACCAATATCATTATCAAAGTCAGTAGGTCTGTGACATGATTAGCCATCCCTTCTCTTTTTTTACCAGCACAGTCAAGAAAAGCACCAGTGATGAGTATACCCCCTGGCCAAATTACTCCTGCAAACATTTTCCCAACTTTGTTTAAAGATATCAATAATTTTTCAAGTCCGAAGTTTCGAAGGATGTTGTAATGTTAGATTCAGATTTATTAGTAAACCTGGATGTTTAAGCTCTTTATACAGTCATTCCCAATGATTTTGGAATGGAGACTGCAAGGACTGAGTTAATTGAGTGTAGAATACTATCTGTTAAACAAATAACTTTTGTCATGGAAATTCTAGACATTAGTTTATCCTACAACTATTTTGAATTCAGTGGAATTTATTATCAATAAACAAATGGGGTAGCAATGAGTGCGGCGATGGCACCCAACTGTGCTAATTTATTCATGAGTGGATGTGAGAAGGCCAATGTTTTCTCTTGTAATTTTTTTCACAATATTATTTTCTTTAAACGTTTTATTGACAACATCTTTCTGATATGGAGAGGAGAGACAGATATATTTAAACAATGTTTGCATTTTTTAAACAGTGCTAGTACCTTCCTGAGGTTTGCATCCAGTTATAGTAAAAGTGAGTTGCTTATATTTGCTGGATGTCGTGGTATATAAAAGAAACAGGGAGATTATTTACTAGAATTTATAAGACTTGCAAAATAATGTGCATCTTAAATTTAATAGTATGCACCCCAAATGGACCAAAATTAATATTATAAGAGAACAATTGAACAGAATTAGTATGCTCACAGACAAAGATTCTGCTTTCTTTCAAGAAAGCAAGGCATTATGTGATAAGCTTTTGAAAAGAGGGTATCCAAAAGGGCTCGTTAATAAGGAGCTCTCAGAAAGTACCTCTATGAGGGGTCAAATGGCTAATGTTAGGGATAGAATAGAAAGTAAGATTCAATATGCTATCAGTGTGCAAGTCACTGGCAGTGTAGATGAGAGGGCCATCAAAAGTATTATATCAGAAAATTGGAAGATATTAAGTAGTTTCCCTGATGTCAAAAAAGTTGTAGTGGAAAAGCCATGTTTTGTTAATAAAAGAGGAAAAGTTTTAAAATTTTCTTTCAGGCCAAATTGAGTCTGCCTAGAGGTATTTTTGTCAGAATAGGAATGTTCAGATGTTACAATTGCACTTTTTGTTCTTATTTATATACAGGAATCACTGAAGTTACTATTAATACATTTTTAGTTAAGTTAAGAGGGAGATATACTTGTAAATCAAATTTGTGGTCTGCTTAATTCTTTGTGCCTCATGTGATGCTTTTTATATTGGCAGAACTACTAGGGAGCTTCAGTCGAGAGTGTCTGAACATTTGTATGCAGTTCAGATTAAACATGCTAAAAATGCTCTCAGTAGGCATTTTAATAACAGTAATTGTAAAGCAGATTGTAAAGTGATTGTTTTACAACCAATTTGTAATTATGATCATGTTTTAAATCCTGAAGATGAGTTGGGCTGGAGGGAATATACTGGACAGGTTAGGCTGGACACATGTTACCTTCCAGGCTTAAATAATAGGGAAAACTTTAAGGTGTTTTTAAAGAGAAAGAAAATTAAGCACTAATTGTTTAATTATTCAATTAACGTTGTGTATATAAGCATTTGGGATTTAAGCATTATTCATTCTGAAGCAGTTTTGCTACAGAGACGAAAGCGCTTACTGAATGAATTTTATGCTGAATAAAGTCTTTGGTGTTTTAATAATTTTATGTGTTTTTTAAACCGTTTCTCCTACTTACAAGGAATAAGTAGTTATCACCCATGTTAGGACATGGCAGGAAATCACACTCACATCCTCAGAAGAGTGTAATCCCAGATGTTGCAGGACATGTTAAAGTCTCTCATTTCTCTGCCCCTGCCTTCTTTTCAGGTAGCATTAATCCCTTTGTGTTGAAGAGTGCAACACAAATGTTTGCTAAGTGGTCCTAAACTACCAGTTTTTTAAACCATGAGAAAAACAAATCTGACTTAAAACAGTAAATTTAAAGTAAGACAAACTACAATGAAGCAAGAGCAAAAGTCAAGAAGGAATTTAAGGATTAATTTAGTTAACAAAATAAATAAGATGTTCTGAAGATTAGAATATTTATATATATATATATATATATATATATATATATATCTATATATATATATATATGGGTTCACTACATATGACCGAAAGTTCATATGACTGAAGCCCATTTGTCTGAGACCAAATGACCGAAAGATCATTTGACCGAAAACCCATTTGACAGAAAAACAGCACTGGCAGGTATATGCCCTGTTGCCCACTGTAGTGCGACCCTGGAGTTAGAATATATTGTTAGGGGGGGGGGGTGGGGGGTGCAGCCCCCCACATTGGAGGGTGTGGGGGGCTAAGCCCCCCACCTAGTTTGATCACATATTTTGTGGTTTGATTTGATATTGTTTAGTGAAACTGAACTTTGTGGGGGGCTTCACCCCCCACACCCCCCTAACAATATATTCTAACTCCAGGGTCACACTACAGTGGGGAACAGGGCATATACCTGCCAGTGCTGTTTTTCGGTCAAATGAGTTTTTGGTCATGTGGGTTTTCGGTCAAATGAACTTTCGGTCATATGTAGTGAACCTATATATGTATATATATATATATATATATATATATATATTTACATATATATATATATATATATATATATATATATTTACATATGTATATATATATATATATATATATATATATATATATATATATATATTTACATCTATATATATATGTATGTATATATATATATATATATATATATATATATATATATATATATGGGTTCACTGCATATGACCGAAAGTTCATATGACCGAAGGCCATTTGTTAGGATTGCCACCTTTTCAAGTGACCAAAGTGGGACATTTTTGGTACAAACATCAGGTTTTACAGGCTGACACATACCCATGGCCAGTACAAAGGATAGAACTTAACTTTTTTGCCTAAATAAAAGCTTATTCTTGTAGCATTTTAGTTGCTTATTCTGTTTCTTATAACATTTAGGTATTTCAGATACAGAATAACTGTTGTATGCAACTATTACATAAAATATAGGAAATAATTTTATCCTAACATCTCAGGACATTTGCCATTTTTACATTTTTTTTTTGTCAGGACACAACTGCCCAAAGAGGGACTATCCCTCGCAAAGTGGGACAGGTGTCAACCCTACCATTTGTCTGAGACCAAATGACCGAAAGTTCATTTGACCGAAAACCCATATGACCGAAAACTCATTTGACTGAAAAACAGCACTGGCAGGTATATGCCCTGTTCCCCACTGTAGTGCGACCCTGGAATGAGAATATAAAGTTAGGGGTGTGTGGGGGGCACAGTCCCCCCACATTGGGGGGTGTAGCCCCCCCACATTTTGCAACCAGTTGTTACTGATGTTGTATGTTTTAATGCATTTTTAATGGATACACTTGTATATAATAGTGCATAAACTGCAATTATGTGGGTGGCTGTGAGTTTTCGTTCATATGGGTTTTCGGTCAAGTGAACTTTCGGTCATTTGGCCTCAGTCAAATGGGCTTCGGTCATATGTAGTGAACCTATATATATATATATATATATATATATATATATATATATGTGTGTGTGTGTGTATGGGTCTACCTTGTATAATCGAAATTACACTTACATGAATTTCTAATCACCAAGACGACTTCACCTAAACCTCTAATCATTGAAGGTATGAAACACTACCCTTTTGAATATGGAAACTAACCCCTTGGTCACCAGGGTGAACTTTGCCCTTTCCTCAGTGTAGTGCGATCTCGGAGTTGCTATCTTTAGTTGCGGGGGTGGGGGTGGCTAAGCCCCCCACTTGGGCAGGTTTAGTTTTTATCTGTGTTGTTATTTTTCCCTGTTGGCCAAGTAGTTAATTTCCCTATTCAAAAGAGTGGTGTTTCGTAGGATTGGTGATTATAAGTTTAGGTGAAGTCATCTCAGCGATTACAAATTCGGGTACGTTTAATTTTGGTTATACAAGGTAGACCCATAGATATATATATATTATATATATATATATATATATATATATATATATATATATATATATATATATATAAAATATGTGTGTGTGTGTTTGTGTGTGTGTATGTGCAGTATGTGCATGTGTGTCTTATTTTAAAGTAGAAACTTTTATAGTTTTAAGCTAAATAAATAAATAAATAAATAAATACTAGAAATGAATTTAAGATGTACAGTTTTCTAATTGCCTGAAAAGTGACCTTATTAAAAGGGATAACTGATTTACTTTGAAATGTAAATCTCACACTTCTGCTCTTCCATATTCAGCTCCCTAAGGTACAGACACCTTCTAAACTATACAACCTTCTCCTGCTTGTAAACCTGATATATGAACACCTCACTCTAATTCTGAACCTTTGTGGGGACAGGTTCTTCCTACTTTAAGGAGCTGGAACACATTAAAATACTCACTTATTATATATAACAGATCATCAGTACCATAGTCTACCAAACCCTGTTTCTTTCTTGGATATGCAGTATGTACAGTTTTGCCATGTACTCCTCTGCTTGGTATTATAAAACAAAAAGAAAAACCTTTGGATTATTTACCTTGTCAAATATTTGGTCCTGAGCACTTCATGATTGTTTTAGGCTCCTGTGTGGGGCACCTGTATAGGACAACATTACCAGTTCTATGTTCAGTAATAGTGAAATGTTAACTATTAATGTCTTAGAAACATCTCAGCTTTGGCAGCAAAAGATTCACAGTATTTTAATATATAGTTAAATATAACTCAATAAAAACGTATAGGTAGCTTAAAATAATTGTGAGATAGCCAGTGCTGTGACATTGATTGCAATGCAAAAAGCATTCAGATATGTACATAAACAAAGCTACCCTAGATTCTGGGATTTTGTCCGTTTACTTCCAGATGATTTTATACAAGAAGTATTATGCAAATGTGTACAAAAGCATGAGAATAAGAAGCCTGCGTGCATTGATGGCCGAGCAGGTAGTGAGAGAAGCATGACGTATACCTGGACTACGTTACCTTTACAGTACAGAAAGTAATCATGGTCTCCTGCACGCTTAAACTCCAAGGACTTTCTTTATGATTCAGCGAAGGTTCTGTTATTCTGAAATGTGCATAAAGAAGGCCTGTAAGCATTCCTGTGATTACAGTCCTGCAGAAAGGGTTCAAATTTATTCTTAAATTGTACTTGTAATGCCTAAATATAGGCTGCTTTCACTCCTCTATTGCTTCCAGATATTGGCGCTGCCATTATGATCTCTTAAGGGATCATGTATTGTTACTATTCTTTGCAGTGAAGGTAGAGTACCATTTGTTGTAATCCAAGCTTGGAATTCATGAAGAACATCCCAGTTTGTATGTTATATGATTCTTAAGACCACAGTGCTAAGAATTTGTAATGCATACAACACCATATATGGATAACATAATTAGTTAATAATGTCAGCTTTATTTTAGATAATCTACTGTCTTCAACACAGCGTGGCTTCCACCCTAACCACAGTACTACTACTGTCCTTCTTAGCTTTACAACCACTATAAATCAAAACAGAAATGAAGAAAACCTTGTCTTTGTCATCTTCCTTGACCTGGAGAATGCTTTTGACACCATTTCACATATAAAAACTGCTACAGAAATTGTCCTCACTAGGTCTAGATACACACACTCACTTGGCTTGACAGCTACCTCTTCTGCAGACATAGTCTGTTAAATGGAAAAATGACATCTCCTCTTTTCTTCCTGTAGCAGTTGGAGTCCTACGGGGGCTCTGCTGTAGGACTTCGTTATTTAACATATTTGTGAATGACTTGCACTCAGGAAGCAAATATGCAAAGTCATCCAATATGCGGAAAACTCCACTCTGACCTGTGCTGCTCAAAAAAAAAAAAAAAAAAAAAAAAAATGGATACACTGCAACAACTAACACAGGATTCCCTTAGCGCTCTTGAAACATGACTGATTCCTAACTTCTTATAATCCACCCAAAAGTGGTAAAGGATGGAGAACAGAGACATAAAAACAAACACAACGTAGCATAAACAGAACAGATGTGCACACATTAGAAAGAGAAGTCGCACAGAGGATAGTGACAAAGAAAGGGTGGAAAATGATGATGGAAAGGACTGGACACCAGACAATGGTGTGAATTGTGGAACATAGGATAGGACAAGATAGGGGTACACCTGGCTAGGGATAGCCTGGGAGAATGGGCAGCATGCTTGCTTCAGCCAACCCTAAGGGATGTCACTGTGACCCATCAGATGAGTGAGACAAGACAAAGTAGCTAGTGGGAGGGGACAACTTTTCTGGTGCCTTAATGGGAGGGACTGTCAGTCAAGGACATCTGACGTGCACTTTAGGAGGTACATAGGTGTTTTCTATCCAGTGAGCCCTTGCACAGACGACCACCTCTCATAACCCATGCAGCACTGGTAGCTGGTCTGCAACAGAACAGCAAACTGAGCTACCTGTGTAGGAGATGGACTCCTTCTACCCCCCACCCCCAATAAGCAAGTCCTAGCTCTCATTCCCACTACAGCTACAGTCAGAGGACACTTAAATAATGCTCCCAACACACCCACTGCCTATTATATATACCATTTCCGAGATCCTTCCACATTGGTGAAAGGGCAAAAATGGCTTTCAGAGGAGAAGCTGCTTCAATGTTCTGAGATTCAATCTTCTCAGTTTCTATAATCTGGTCTTTTGATCTTCTAACATAGGCTCGAGTCTCTAAAATGCACCAGAATGCTAATATATGCAGACCAGCTTGTCTGTATTTAGAGCTATATAAGAGCAGATTGGATGAACCAGGCTTATGATTCTAAAACAAAATGTAAACAGTTAATGAAGTAGTTGTAAAAGCAATAATTATCATCTCATAGTTTTCTGAATAATTTAACTAAGTACTCCTCGAAGGCTGATAGCAGTTAGTTTCTCTTTAACTCTGATCTTAAGCTGGCATCACAGTTTAGTTTATACAGTCATTAGCATAAACTAAATTAGGAAAAAATACTTTTATGAGGTATAACATACTCCACCAGCACCCCTTAACCATGTGAAGTGACTATGTCCTTGTATAAAAGCTCTTTAAGCTCCTTATGTACAGATAACAAAACAAAATTATTGAGTATGAAGACCAGATGTCAGCACTTGCCTGCAAAACCAAAAAGCACCAGTCTTCTCCAGAACATTAATTGAGACAACGCTGTGTAGGAAATTCCATGTCTTGCTGCTTATAGGGCAGAAGCATTATACCAGACAATCTGGTCCAAGAATGGTTTCAAATGACCTGGCAAATAAAAATCAATGGTCTGTCTGTCTGTGACTGAATATGTCTCCACTCTTATCTTTTGCTGCAACAGAGATCTGGAGCCCAGAAAACAAATCAAGCTAGAACGTCTTGGGCTTGAAAATAATGACAGGCAGTTGTAAAGGCTATGTTGAGGTGCAGAATTGTCAAAAACGTGTAGTGAATCAAAGTCTTAAAAACTTAACAAAAATCACAGTGATGCAACAAAACATCTACCTAACATCATAAAGGAAAGATAGGTGGGTGAAAAACTCAGCAATGTAGAAGGTGGAGCATAGTAGCATCAGAGACAATAACAGCAGACATTAAGACGGTGTAGTACTTTAGATAATGCTAGAAAAAACACTGAAATCTGGTGACTTAGTCTACTGGTACAAAAGCAAGTAAATTAACTCCCCCCCCCCCCCTTCAAAAAAATTCACTTGTGATTAGCTGATACATAATACATAGACTGGATTACTGAAGAAATTGGGCTCTGAATATAGTCCTATAGTGAAAAGATTAGAGGAGGTCACCACATTTGCCGCATCTAGTAAGCATGCTTTTAAAAACATTTAGGATGTGTTTAAGGAGCTTTAAAATAATTTCAAATTCTACATGAAGTTTGCCTGTAAATAAATGGCAGAAAGCTGTCATCCTCTTTTGTCAAAATAATTTTTACTGAAATTAAAATGACTACAGTATCCATAGTAATATGCATGGGACAATAGAACCCTTCAAAACATTTTCCAGTATAAAGAGATAACATACCCAAACTATGCATAATGTTTACTTTAAAAAATCATTACATAAAGGATCCTTTGCATAAATATGTAATATGAGTTTTAGCTCGAATAATGAATATATTTAGCAGACGAAAGAGAGAGCAAAAACCATTGATTTTCATCTTCACAAAATTCTGTATCAATTGTAAGAAGCTTACATAAAGAGATGACTTAAACTTTTTACTGTACTTGGGATCTGAATGTACATATTAACAACTGTAGTTTAGACTTTAAGCTCTGAGATTATGTGTTAGATATTTCCTAACATAAGGTATGTTTGAATTCATTATTTTTGTTTAATTTTTGGAAGTTGTGTACATGCTTATGTTACGAAGCATTTTTTTAAAGTTATCCAGTGATATTTTTTTTATGTTTAGCTAGTTATATGCAATGTAAAAATGTTACCAAAATAAATAAAATATATATATATATATATATATATATATATATATATATATGTGTGTGTGTGTGTGTGTGTGTGTGTGTGTGTGTGTGTGTGTGTGTGTGTATGTATTTAAGGTCTGTGTTGTCTATATAATATGAATTATTGCTAATTTCCTAGAGAATTTCATTTTTCCATTTTTATTTTTTTTTAATTTATCTTCAAATAAATTCCATACATGTTTGGATTTGGGACTTTACGAAATAATATCTGCAGAAGATGTATGAAATGCATGAAGCTGAAAAGTTTGTGAATTGTATAGTGTTTTGCTAGAGAGAAATAGATACTGTGCTTAATCATGAAGTGCACGTAGTATATTTTTTGAATGAAATACATTTGACAGCTTTTTATGTTATGGCCTGAAATAATGTAGCATAAAATGGCACGTAATAAGGAAACAATTTGTAATGTTTTTGACTTTTTGATTAGTTCTTGGGTTCTTGAGATGAATTTTTGAGATGTTAGTATAAGGTGGTGTATCTGGAAAAGTTTGATTTGTTTTCTTTATGGTATGAGAGTATGAAAATTTGTACTTAATTGGTATAGAAAATGCAAAAATCATTGCTGAGTGTTGTATAGGATGGGAAAAGAGACACACAACTTTCCATCATAGACTTACATTTTTGGGAGATAAAATCCCAGGAGGTTTTATATTATAGTAATAGATGCTATGATAAATTAGTAATCTTTCTTCTAATCATGTTAGATTTATGACAGTTTGATTTAAAAGATTGTATATATCCTTAAGGTGTAATAAGTTGATTAGTTTTTGAAATAATGAAACTGATACAATGAAGAAATTGTCAACTTTGAAATCAGACAGAGATTTACTTTTTAAAAGGGGTATCGCTATGGGGGTTATGACTGTATAATATAGTCATATTATTCCCCATAAGTATTCCAAAGGCCAGACAGTTTTTTACTTTGGATTATTAGTAATAGATATTGGTAACACACTTGATTGACTAGTTTAAAACATAAATGAAGAGGTATTATACATTTAGCTCCCCCAACTCTTTGATGACATTTAGCTTTGAGTATGACCTTCTAAATGACTTAGAGCCTCTATTAGTTTAAAAGTTGTCTTTTTAACTATTTTAAGAGGAATGTGGTAACAAGTGGATATTATGTGAAATTTCAGCATATGAAAAATGTACATTTTGTTTATTGATGGTTGGATAAGAGATCTTCATACTTGGCTGTCTTTAGAATTCTGTGGTTAATCATCGTTTTATATATTGTATGACTTTGTGGGAATGTTGATCCTAGATATTTTAGCTTTGGCTTTATTGTAATTATTCTGGAATGAGGAATGATAATCATTGAATAAGGGGAATAATGTTGATTTAGTTAAGTTTAGCTTATATTTAGATATAAGAGGTATCACTTGTTAGGTTTTGAAAACATATCGTTACATAACCTGCAAAATATGTGAATGATAAATTGATCCTTAAGGGCTAGAAATTGGAAATCACATTTATTTATTAAGTGTAAAACCATGGTTCTATGTAAATGCTGACTAAATTAACTGAAGAGGATAACTTTGTATTCAACTGTTCATTATGGTGATTATTTCTGATAGGCATCCGTTTATTGAGAGTTGCATAGTTTGATTGTTGTACAGTACTTTAGTATAATTAATAAAGTTCTGAAAAGCCAAACTCAGACATAATATGAGAGGAGAGAGAAATGCATAGTTTACCCTGCCAAATAGCTTAGAAGCATAATAATTCCAAAGTATATGTTTTTCAATTATATAGTTTTTTAAATATCTGTAAAATTTCAGATGTTAATGATTGGTCATTGTTTTGCTGGGATTATAATAAACTTGACTGGTAAGGTAAAACAAATAAGCTAATGTGTTTTATTTTGCTGATTAGAATAATAAGTATGAAATTTAATATCTATGTTTGCAAGAGCAGTAGGTGTGAGTCAAATCTGAATCTGGTTTTAAGAGTAAGGATAGTTTTCAAGTGGTTAATGTATAATCCATTAGGCTATGCATTCTTATAAAATCTAATATTCTTGTTAGGTTCTTAGAGTGAATTGCCTGAAAATTATTTCTAAACTTTTGGAAAAAAAAAACAGCCAGAACTGTGGCTTTACTTGATTTCATTTGATGAATGGCTACATGGATTTCTTCTAAGTAGAATGAGCTTGCTAAAACAGTTTCTTGATTTAGATTGATTGTAGGGATGGAAGGGAAATAAAGAACATAGTTTAGGGACGAAAGCACTTAACAATTTGGTTGCTCTGTTCCAGTGTCGTTTTTTATTTATTTGAGTGTGTTTTTGAGTACTGCTTTCGGTAACATAGTTATACTTGCTTCATTATCAGTGGACTAATTACTTTATGCTTTTGTAAAGATTGAAGAACACTTTGTTAACGTCTTCATTTGAGTTCATTATCTCATTTCTCTTTTTATTTCTGATATGATTATGATTGTTTTCTGGATTTTTATTATATTGTCTATTAGTTTTGAAGGGATTTATGCCCACAGTAAGATGTTAGCTATAATTTTGTTTTCATGCCATGAAACTTGTGTTGCATATAATAGGCTAGTTTAATTTCTAGTCTTTACTGTGTTTTTTTACTGTAGTGCTGTATATTGTTATTAAATGTTTTTCAAGTGATTTTTATCAAGCCTTTAATTTGTTGTTCTGTTTGAACTATTACTTATTTAAGGTGTACAGCTTTATTTATGAGGCTATCTTTAATTTCAGATTTGTATAAGGCTCACCGCATGTCTAATTTAATATCTGAAGACTGTAACATACTGTAGAAGTCTAAAATAGTCAGATATAAGTTCTACTACTGTGGTGCCACTTAATAAATTTGGGTTTAAATACCATTTCAGCTTGTTATCAATATGTGCCAAGAAGTGACTAATCAACAAATATGTACAGTTTACAGTAACCAGAGAAGGAGCAAGGTTTTGTTTGTATATCTAGAATAGTTGGAAGAAGTCTATTTGTAGCCAACATTTTCATAAGTGGAAAATACACTAAATTGTTTAGAAGGTGGTTAAAAGTGTCTTATTTGATCAAAAAAGATCATATTCTGTTTGAAGGACATATATCATATTATTTATTTATTTTTATTTTAACATTATTTTACCAGGATAAATCCAACTGGACAAAGTGTCCGTTTTCAGTGGAGTCCTGGGGAGAAAAGCTCCAAGGAAGTTAACAGAGTACATACATGGTTTAGATAACAATAAAAAACTGGTATACAAGGTAAGAGAAACAAAGAAGTACAAGAACAATTTTGTAAGACAATAAGATACTCAAACAATAAGATACTCAGGAGTAGAAACCCTATTTGCAATATTTACAAAAAAAAGTACTTATCAGGTGAGTATATCAGGTGAGAATATAGTGTATGCAATGGAGGCATACAGTGGGTCACTTATATTGAGTAGTGGGTCTTCATGGGGGGGTCTTTGCAGTTGCAAAGAGGGTTAGCATAGAGGTGTGAATTAAGAAGGCACTTGAAGGTGCTTGTGTGACTTTGTAGCCTGAGTTCAGATGTGAGGGTGTTCCATACTTTAGCAACATCATAAGAGAATAGGGCCTCCCCAGCACTGTTATTGCATGGGTTGATTTCAATCAGGTTTTTGTTACATGAATGTAGTTCCCTTTTGGGGTTGTGAAAGTTTAGTATGTTAGCTAGGGCAGGGTTCTTCCCTGGATGAAAAATAATTTGATATTAGGTATAGTAATATTATATGCTTTTGTTTTAATGAGTTTATTTTAGAAGGCCACTTGAATAAGAGGTAGACCAGGCATGTGAACATTAGTTTAGCTCTTTCATTCTGATGAAATTCTGGAAAGTAAGCTGGTGTTCCTGTTATTAAGTGGCATTTTGATTTTTTTTTTTGGTGTTGTGTTGCATCACTCATACATTCCATCCAGATGTTCATCATGTTACCCTGCTGCAGTCATCACACTTGGGTTATCCTGCCGTCAGCCCGAGTTCCAAAGTCTTGGTCCGGCGTCGGTTGCTGTCGCTTCTTCCCTGACGTCAGTGCGCCAGGGGTATATAAGAGGCATCCGACGCCATTTTCTTCAGTCTTTCTTGCCGCGTGGTGCCCGAAGCAGAAGCAGTTTGCAAGTGCTGGTCGGCCGACACCTGAGATTTTCGAATCAAATTTCAGTCCGAAGTCTTCAATAAAGCTAAGTACCCCGTTGGGGAACCTTTTCTTGCCTCAGTCCAATGTCAGAAAAAGTTAACAATTGCATTTCTTGTGGGAAGCAAATACCTCATAAGGACTTCTATTCTTATTGTATTCCTTGCCTATGCCCAGACCACGACGTCACAGGTTGTCGGTTTTGTGCTAGGTTTAATGAACGTACTATCAAACACCGTTTTGACTTCGCACGACATTACTTTGGTAGGAAATTTAATTATATCATGCCGTCGGAGCAGCCGACAACCGGCATGCATAAAAATCGCAAGGATAAGGACAAGCAGCCTAGGAACAAGCCAGACTCCGAGCCTCGGCTGGGCCTGTCGCCGGTTCTCCAGTTTTCAGTGAGGTGCCTACGCAGCCGCTGACGACCGCAGAATTGGAACCCCAGACAGCTGCGGATTCTCAAGCGGAGTGTACTAGGCTGACGCAGCCATCTTCATTAGGCCCTTCCAACACCGGAGCAGAAGGAGACCCCGGTGCAGTGGAAACACCTTCAGTTGCAGAAGGTGTATTCAGACCGACTACACTCACCATTAAGTCTTATGCTAAGCTTAAAACTCCATTAAAACCAAAAAAGACTGTACATCAGTCTACAGTTCAAGGCCCCATGCCTAAGAAACAGATGCTTAAGATGGCTGAAGATTTGATTACCCTAATCAGGGGTTCCCATTCCCCTCCAGATAAAAGACCAAGACAAGAGGAGGATTATGCTTCCTCTGACCAGGTTTTAATTTCCTCAGATTCTTCTGAGGAACAGGAATACACTTTTCCCCCTTATGAAGACTGTGATGCTGAAGACTCTATCCCCTCAGCATCTCCCCCTGAAGACTACTCCTTTGGGGAAACTTTACATACCATGAGGGAACATTTCCACTGGGAAGGCCAGGACTACTCTGATTCTATAAAAAGGCTCCGAGAGTTCCTTTTACTACCCCAGCACAGACCACTTGCTATCCCTCCAGTTTTAGATATTGTGGGTGATGTTTACTTGGAGTCTAGTCTAAATCCAGACTCTCTACCTCCTGCTCCAGCTAAACCAGACAAATACTACAGAGTGCCTGACTCACACAAATTCCTTTATAAAAGCCCTGTGGCTGACCCAGAAACAATTTCCCAGGGTCCCAAGGGGGCTAAAGCTTTTATGGCTAAAAATCCTGTGCCCTCTGAAAGGGATTCCAGAGCCCTAGATAGATTGGGAAAGAAAATATACACCTCAGCAACTCTGGCTATGAGAGCATTAAATTGTCAGTTTCACATGCTGAAATATCAGCAATTCCTAATGTCTCAATTAAAGCAAAAAATGAGCACACATAAAGAACAGTCTGAATTCAAGGAAATGCAGGATCTGTTGCATGCAGCTGAGCAGGTGGGCAAACACACTTTACAATGTGGATTTGATTCATTGGAAGCTTCCTGTAGAGCAGCTGTTACTGGGTCTGTCATACGTAGACATGCTTGGTTAAAAGAAGAAACCCTGCCTGATCATGTTAAAGCAAAATTATTGGATGCACCTTTACAGCAGGATGTATTATTTGGTGTCAAAGCAGAAGAGGTCTTAAAGAAAATGGAGGATAAGGCAAAGTCTATGCAGACGGTCAAGGATTTCTTACAGGTACAACCGCCTCATTTCAGCAGAAATTGGCCAACAAAAAACTGGTCCTTTCCAGCTTCTGACAGATCACAGAGGGGCAAATACAGACACCCAAGGGGCAGAGGTCAGTCACAAGGCCCTTACAAACCTCGCCAATGGGGTACTGCTACCCAGAAAGGAGGAGAAGACAGGCCCCAAGCTAGCAGAAGACAAACACAATGACTCAGTCCTCAAACTACCAAACAAATCTCTCCTGGCAGCTCCCTTGGGAGGAAAATTAGCATTTTTTGCAGACAACTGGCACATCATCACAAAAGACAAATGGGTCCTAAACATTGTCTCACAAGGATACAGATTCCACTTTCATACCTTGCCAAGGAAAAAAGGAATGCCAAACCTGCCACCAAATCAATGGGCAGAGGCACAAAAACAAATTACAGCTCTCATGGACATGAGAGTCATTCAACAGGTACCTACACAGGAGCAAGGACAAGGATTTTACTCAAGACTCTTTCTAGTTCCAAGAAAAGACAAAGCATGGAGACCCATTCTGGATCTTTCAGTTCTGAACACCTATCTGCAAGTACCAAAATTCAAGATGCTAACACTACAGCAGCTTCTTCCCATGCTGGGCAAGAATGCTTGGCTAGTAACGTTGGACCTCAAGGAGGCATACCTGCATGTCCCTATCAGACAAAATTGCAGAAGATACCTCCACTTCATTGCAGGTTCAACACATTATCAATTCTCTGCACTGCCTTTTGGCTTATCTACTGCGCCCAGGGTCTTCACAAAATGCCTGGCACCAGTAATTGCATACTGCAGACAAAGAGGAATTCAAATATACCCATACTTGGATGACTGCCTTATTCAAGCAGAAAGCAAGGGCATTCTTTTAAAGCATCTGGCATTTGTCAAACACCTTCTAAGTTGCCTAAGGTACACAGTAAATGAAAAGAAATCAAAACTAGTGCCCTCACAAAACGTAATATTCCTGGGTGCCAGCTTGAATACAACGGCCCAGATGGCTTATCTCACGCCAGGCAAGCAACAACAGTTGACTCAATATTTCAAAATAATGGCATTAAACACCCAACTCCCTGCAAGAAAAATTCTGCAGGCCTTGGGATTCATGGCATCTTGCATACTACTAATACCATTTGCAAAACTGCATATGAGGAAATTACAATGGTACCTGAAAAGCGTTTGGACTCAGCACAGCCACAGCTTGGAAACAATGATACCACTCATTCCCTGCCTTCAACAGGAGTTTCTATGGTGGCACAGGCATGTCACCTCAACAAGGGTCAGCCTTTCACCTTACCCACAGCCAGGCAAACTATGACAACAGATGCATCTGACTATGCCTGGGGAGCACACATGGCAGGACAGTGCATTCAGGGCAAATGGACTACAGATCAAAGGCATCTGCATATCAATCAAAAAGAAATGCTAGCAGTACAGAATGCCCTAACAACTTTCAAGGACCTCTTACACCCAGGACAACTAATAATAAAGACGGACAACACCACAGTAATGTAGTACATAAACAAGCAAGGGGGCACACATTCCTACCCTCTATGCAGGCAAGCAATGACCTTGTGGAACACAGCACTGTCTTACCAGGTTCAATTACAAGCACAATTCCTGCCAGGAAAGAAAAACACTTTGGCAGACGACCTAAGCAGAAACGTCATGGATCCACTCAAATGGAAACTAGATCCAGAAGTATTTGCAATGATAGCTCAAAAATGGGGATGCCCACACATAGATCTGTTTGCCAGCCCCCAAAACTACCAGCTTCAAAAATTTTGCACAAGGACATTCCATCCACAAGCTTGGAAAGTGGACGCCCTCTCATTCAGTTGGAAAACATTAACAGTGTATGCCTTTCCTCCACTGCCTCTTCTAGCAAAGGTACTGCTGAAAGTCGGATTAGAGAGGCCACAAATGATACTCATTGCACCAGACTGGCCACGCCAGCATTGGTATCCAATTCTAAGGAACATGGCCCACAGCCCACCATGGATTTTACCACAAATTCCTCACCTGCTTACCCAGTGAGACAATCAGATTCTACGCAGCCAACTCAAGACTTTAAACCTGGCTGCATGGCAAATTACCTAAACAACCAGCCAACTCCTCTATCCAAAGCTGTTATGGATGTCATTCTGGAGGCCAGGAGGCCCAGCACCAGAAAAACCTATTCAGATAAATGGAAAAGATTTTGCGCCTGGAACCAGGCTAAAGGCCAAAATCCCCTTGATCCAAACATACCTCAGAGTCTACAATATTTAACTGAGATGTTGCACAAAGGACTTTCCTTTTCATCTATTAAGATCCACGCCTCAGCAATTTCACCTCATTACAACACAGATCCTCCTTTATTCTCACATCCACTCCTAAGACAGTACCTCAGAGGGGCTAAGAACATAAGACCGCCCAGGAGAGCACCAACACCTACTTGGGATCTCAACTTTGTTCTGGAAAAGCTTACACTGCCGCCCTTTGAACCAGCGTTTTCAGCTTATTTAAAATTTCTTTCATGGAAAACTGCCCTGCTACTAGCAATAACCTCAGCTAGAAGAGTCTCAGAGCTACAGGCACTAATGGCACTGGAGCCTTTCCTCATTTTTCATCAAGACAGAGTCTCTCTACGAACTAACCCTACCTTTATGCCAAAGGTGGTATCCAGTGTGGCCCTAAGCCAAACCATTCATTTGCCCACCTTTTTCCCAAATCCCCAGAACAAAGGAGAAAGACTCCTGCACTCTTTGGACATTCACAGGCAATTATGTTACTGCTTGGATAAAACTAAGGCATTCAGAAAATCTGAACAGCTCTTTGTAGCCTATGCTGCAGGATCACAAGGAAAAGCTATCTCAAAACAGACCATTTCAAAATGGATAGGGCATTGCATATGTTTCTGCTACACGCATCACGGGAAACCGGTACCTGCTAACATTAGGTCCCACTCCACCAGGGCTACAGCTACATCAGCAGCCTTTCTCAGGGGAGTGCCAACCAAGGATATTCTGGAAGCTGCAACTTGGAGTTCAGTGCACACCTTCACCAAACACTGTCACTTACCCCTATATTCTAAGACTAGAGCTGGTTTTGCCACTGCAGTTTTGCAGGGCCTACTAGCTTCTTCTAACCCTGTTTAACTCCACCACCAATCCTTAGCTTTGGGATTCAACCCAAGTGTGATGACTGCAGCAGGGTAACACGATGAACATAGTACAGTTTTGTACCTACCATAAATGTAGATGTTCGAGTGTTCACCCTGCTGCAGTCCAGGTTACCCTCCCTCCATCCCCTCTGAACTAGCTGAACTTATCTATGCCACTCTATCCTATACAACCTCTGTGGTGTGTTTGCTTGTGCCTGAAGGTATTGTTTTATTTTTATATAGCTATATATATATATATATATATATATATATATATATATATATATATATATATATATGTATTGCCTACCTATTGGGGGCACCTGACATCTGGGGCAAGAAAAACTGAAGAAAATGGCGTTGGATGCCTCTTATATACTCCTGGCGCACTGACGTCAGGGAAGAAGTGACAGCAACCGATGCTGGACCAAGACTTTGGAACTCGGGCCGACTGCGGGACCGCCTGACGGCAGGATAACCCAAGTGCGATGACTGCAGCAGGGTGAACACTCGAACATCTACATTTACGGTAGGTACAAAACTGTACTTTTTGGATTTATTTAATCGGTTTTAGAAGGATTTATTACTAGGCTGCTCCTAGTTTATTTTTATGTCAACTGGAAACAACAGTAATGCTAATACATGTTTTACCATTGCTTACCATGTTTACCCATTATGTTATTAACACATGGATTTCTTGAAATAATGTGATTGGGGGCTTGGATATATAAAAGAAATGAAAAATACATTTCTTTTACCTAGAATTTGTTTATTTTTCAGATTCCAAGAATGAATCATTCCATGCATGATTAAAATTATTGGAAGAGTATATGTTCTAGTAAATGAGTGTGGAATTTTTTTCTGATGTTAAGTTGTCTATTGTCATATTTTTGTTCCTAGGCAATAGATAAAAAGAGTAAGTTTCCATAGTCATCCCTTAGTCTAAACTCATACTACCCTATCCATGAAGAGCTAAACCACAAAAATGTATAATATTCAAAAAGACAGTAATATAACAGGTAACTATATTGTTAACTCAGGTTACTAAACTGGTTGTAGTACTAAATTGTTACACTGATTACATTTGTTTTGTTAAGAAAAATACATTTTTGAATACCTTTTTTTAATTACAACCTTAAACCAGCACACACTAACTACTTTCAACATCTACACCCCTGCTCATGAAAATATATGCAGAAAGGTCTGTTATTTTAGGTAATATAGGCAATTCTAAAAAAAAAAAAAAAAAAAAAAAATTGAAAGGTTAAGGCTTAAGTTCCACAAAGATAACAGCTGCTGTTCATTAAAATTTAATGTTTGTCCAATTAATATAGGAAGAAAAAATAAATGGTGTCCTGTGTAGTAACTTCTAGTAACTATAAACATAGAAACAGATGAACTCAACTAGTATTTTATCATTCCAGAAAGAAAACATTTCTTGTGTTTATAAAGCCAAGGGTTATTATGGATAACACTTCAAGTTTAAGTAATGTTTATTAAGACAAATTTCGTGTTTGCTATTTAAAGCTGAACACTTCCAAAAGTATCATCTATGAATATGTACAATTTTGTCTTCAAGCATGTTTTGTCTTTTCCCGGTTAGGGGTCGCCACAGCGGAACTCCAGTCCGCTAATGATTGGCAGTCGATTTTTATGGTGCCGAGTTGCCAGCCCGACACCCAACCTTCAGCGAAGGCACGCCCATTCACACGTGTCTTTCGGAGGCCACTTGACCGCGAGGAGGACATGCAGGCTCCACACAGAAGGCACTCCAGCTGAAAATCGAACAGGAGAACCTCTTGCTGAGAGGCAACAACGCTACCGCTGTACCACCGCGGCTTTGTCTTCAAGCATGCAACATAGTAAAGTAAACATAACAAAGGTATTTAATTACTTTGTATTTAGAGTTGCTTGGTAATGTCATGATTATTGCAGTGTAAGTCAGCAGTACAGAATGTGGCAGCTTTTCTACAAATGCAGTCTTCAATGTAATAGATAATCAGATTCCAGCCAGGTGGTTGGATATACTGAAATTAAATAGATATGTAGATCAATCAGATACAAGAAAGAGCTCTGCTAGCACTGGGTTAATAGATCCCCTTAGAATGCCATCAAAGATGACATACTTGCATTTTTGAAGTGCATTTCTAGGAACAAATAAATTATAGAGGAGGATTTCAAATTAAAACATAATGACTTATTTTTACTTTATATATCCAATGGTAAATTCCTGCTTCTTTTGTATATTTACGTTAGGAGGCGACTACTCCTGCTGCTCCTACAGTGTTTTTACATTGGGAGGACTGTGTTTATTCATCTTGTGCCAAGAGGTGTTTGTCTGGTCTATATGAGTTGGGAAATACACAGAAGGACTCATAGTGTATTCATTTTACTGGCCAGAGGTTTCATTAGTTTTCTGTTTTTTTCTGTGCTGCTGTAAATTTTGTGCATTTGTGTGGGTTAACAGTTCTCTGTACAGTAGTAAACACACAGAAAGAACGGTTCATAAAACTGCACCCCGTAAAGCAGCAATATAGTGCAAACAGCTTGTGCTCTGACAAGCTTAGAGCAGCTATTTGGGAGTCAAGTGGCAATACCTCCAGATTTAGTTGAATTCAGTATTGTGTAAACATTGAGGTTAGTCGAATTTAGTACAGATTAGCATAATCTGCTCCAGTAATGTACACTTAGTAGCCTTCTCAAACCAATGCACCACTCCCTTGTAGCTCACAAATCAAAGGACTGGACAGTATGGATATGCAATCTCCTAACTTCTCTGTAGCCAGCATGGTGGATATGGGCGTCTTGAGACAATTTAGCAATTGTCTCATGTTTGCTGACAACCACCTAATCAAAGAAGCAGACACAGTATGCGAGAGGTTTATTTACACAGTGATACTTGATACTAAACTCACACCACCCATGTCACATACATACACACATGGATTAATGTATGTTGAAGCACGTAAAAGCAGTGTTTGTAAACAACAAAGATTGCCTATATCATCCGTTTTCAAAGCTATGCCTCAGCAAACTGAATAACACTCAGGAAAAAGCAACACCTAACACCACACATACTGTCACTCTCAGTGGAGCCCCAAACACTAATCCCGTAAAGCAAGCAAACACACTTCCCTGGACTTTCGTCACAGGGGACTCCATTGTAAGGTCTACTGATGCCCCTCTAACCAGGCTGAACAAGGAGAAGCTAACTCTTGGTTACTTATCTGGATTCAGAGTCCTCCAAATCATGCATGCATTCAAGTCATTATGGTACTAGTATGATTCGATCATAGTCCATGTAGGTGTAAATGACCTGAGATGTACATCCCTAAACTGTATGAAGAGAGACATTGTGGAGCTTTCGGACTATGGTCTCAGACTAGCAAGAGCCTTGCACTGAGCAGCATATTACCATCACCAGAGATGGTGTCATAAAATGAGCAAAAAATATTGATTTCAACAATTGGTGGTCCTCCTGTTATTATTCTAAGGGGAAGGATATGGTTAACAGACCACTTTGCTTTGTCAAGGATGGTCTGCACCTCTCCACTCTATGCGTTTGAGTACTGGCTAAATCTTTATCCACCCCATAGTGCTTTTTTTAGGCAATGCCAAATTGACCAACCTACCAACATAGACAAATCAACTCACCTGAACCTCAAGGTATTACTGCTCAATGCCAGGAGCCTAAACAAAAAACTGCACATTTTTTTGTTTCCTGCTTTTTGCTGAAATGTTGTATTTCTTTTCTAAGGTATTTGGTACAGCACTTTAGCTTGACTAACTGGTTCCACATAGGTGGTCCTTTACAACTTTCTGGGGCAGCAGGGAGATTGTGGTGATCTTATTCCAGAGTGGAAAAACTGGTCAAACATCTGTGTTATCTGATTGTTTCAAGATGTGGCTTTGCAGGGGTCATTTATCTTGCTGGTATAAAAATATTACCTTTGTGTGAATTTCTGCTTATCTTGCTAGAAGCTCCATTGTGCCTGACTGAGAGCGTTTCTTAAATAATCTGGAATTACAGAGCTGACATAAGTATATTTTTTGCACTGCATCTAACTATTCAGTATTTCTTATCAATAGTGCACTGTTTTTATTTATTTGCTTAACAGTACTGCACTGGTTTTATTTATTTGCTTGACTGAATTATTTACTTTTCTTTGTCTGCATTTATATATTTGCTGACCTCGGGTTGAATTTTGGTTTTTCTCCTAGCCTCCCACCAAACTGCTGTTGTATTCTTAAAGTTGGTGGCTTTTGCTGTTGCCCGCCCCCACTGTAAATTTGATCTGGGACACTCCTCCCAGTCCCATCTCATTAGCTCATTCTATTTCTACACAGAGATCATTTGGAAAGGCTAAACCCCTTAGTCCCTTAACCTTGGATTATCTTCTGTACCTCCTCTGCCCTTTCCACTTTACTAACAAACAAGAAAAAAACAAACACTTGATTCAGCTGCTTGTACTGTATTTGTGTTTCCTCCTCCTACTCTGTTACTTCATTTTTTTCTGCTACTTGCTGCTGCTTGTTCTCTAAAGTGTTCACTTGTATCTTTTCTGTTGCATTTATTACTGCTTGTTTATAGCCATTTAAACTTGTAAGTGTTATTCTAAGCCTCTTAGTTTTGGTTTAAACACTTGGGCTTTTGGCATACCCCTTAGCTCTCCCTGGCCTTTCTCCCTCACATTCTGACAAATATGGATGGACAATTTCCTACAGTTTCTCCTGCCAGTCTGGTTGATATGGGCATTCTGAGACAGCGTAGCAACTGCCTCATATACACAGACAACCATCTACTACTACCACCTAGGAACACAATTTGCAAGAGATGCAATTACATTAGGAACCTAGAGTCTGTGCTCTCTCCATAACAAGCCAGTATATCTGGCACTGAGAAGGTTGTCAACACAATCCCTACACCTCAAACACCACCCATACCTACACAACACCCACCCACGTATGTGGAGGTTCTCAACAAAAACATACCCAAACAAAGGAGACCTCTGAGGCAAAAACACACGTGATCTCCACAGCCCTGCACACCACGTACCATGCATAGTTCACACCTGTGTCCAAACCCAACATATTAGTCATAGGAGACACCATTGTGAGACACACAGATGTGCCTCTCACCAGGCTGGATAAGGAGAAAGTCATGGTTAGTCGTCTGTCAGGGGCCGGAATCTGCCGTATCACATACGCTGTCAAGTCTCTCAACAGCAGGTACTATTATGACTCTGTCATAGTCCATGTTGGTGTGAATGACCTGAGACATACCTCCCTGGACTGTATGAAGAGAGACATGATTGAACTCGCTGAATATTTGTCCCAGGCGGGTATGTCCCTAGCCTTAAGCAGCATTCTACCGTCACCCAGAATGATGCCTCAATACAAACAGAAAATGATTGACTTTAACAATTGTCTTAGTTTCTGGTGTCATTCCAGGGGGATCCAGTACTTCACAGCCTGGGAAGATATGATCGACAGACCACGATGCTTTGCCAGAGATGGCCTGCATCTGTCTCACTTGCGCTTCAGGCTTCTGGTGAAGGCTCTTGCCTTCCCCATAGTGCATTATTTTAGGAAAAGTGATGAGTTTAAAACTATCAACATAAAAATGATAACAAAACGCAAATTAAAGGTCATGCTGTTAAACGCTGAGTGTAAACATAAAACTGCATTCATTGCAAGCATTCTTAACCCTGGAAAATGCTGACATATGCCCAGTCACAGAAACCTAGTTCAAAGCTATGGTGAGCACCCCAGGCTTACCTGGTTACTCATCCTGTCATACATTCAGACCCCAAAAGTAAAGCCAAAGGAGGTGAAGTTTCAATATACATTAAAGACACACACACCTGCAGGCTGGTCAAACAGTATGATGCACAGGAGACACTCCAGGTGCAGTTAAACATTGACAAGACCCCTATACAAATCATAGCTAGCTACCGACCCCCAAATCTGACTTAAGATACCCAATCCACCTATCTGGACCTCTTCGAATCTATTAAGATCCAATGCTTTACCCTGATCCTAGTTGACTTTAACTACCCAAACATAGACTGGAAGAACTACTCATGCCAGAACACAAATGCCCAGAGATTCCTTGATTTTGTCAATGCAAATTCCTTGGAACAGCTGGTCAATACCCCCACAAGAGGTGATAATATCTTGGACTTGGTATTAACCAACATGAGTAACCACTGCAGCATCCCTACAGTATCATCCTCCCTGGTAAGATCGGATCATAAAGTGGTCACTTTCAAAGTCACCATCTCCCCGACCCCCCTCTAGCTAGGGTCAAACAAAAAAACTTCTCCAAAGCAGATTAGAATCTCTTGAGGGATGGTATAAACAGCTTCACAGCCCCCTCCTCTCTCTAGCAACTGGCACCAGTATCCAAAACTATACCAAAGTACTATACGAGCATTTATATAGATGCATGTAATCAGGAATACCTGACAGGACTAAATCATCCTCCGCAAGGAAGAATAAACCTGTCTGTTGGACATCTGCAATAAATAAACTCTATAACAAAAAGAAAAATTGCTGTCCAGGACCAAGAAGGAGCAGGTGCCCAATAGGAAGCAATCTATCTTTAGCCTGAACAAGCAAATAAGAGCACTAGTGAAATCCTCCAAAGCAAACTTCAAGTCCAAATTAGCCACATCTATTAGAGACAATCATAACACCTTCATGTATGTTCACAGTCTCAAAGGAAAAACCCAGATCTGTTCAGAACTGGTGGTCAAAGAACATATACAAATGCCATAGACATAGCAAACTTGCTGGCTGACAGATTCGGCGAAAACTTCACCCCTCTGTCCCTCCATCAGTAAATCAGGACATTCCCAGTACCTGCACCCTTCTCCGTATATCTGGGGAACAGGTCATCACTGCCATTTCAAAGGCAAAAAATACAGCTTCCATGGGACCCGATGACATCCCAGGCTGCATCCTGTGTGAACTCAGGCAGGAACTTGCAGCACCATTAGGTGCCCTATATAACCAAAGCCTGAGTACCGGCTTTGTCCCAGCTGAGTGGAGGACAGGCACTGTCATCCCTCTGCACAAAGGTGGAGCGTCCACCGGTCTGGGAAATTATAGACTCATCAGCCTAACTAGCCTGATCTGCAAGGCCATGGAGTGGATTATCATGGACCTCATTAACAAGGACATTGGCAACCTCCAAACACTCTATCCCACACAGTTTGGCTTCATCAGGGTGAAGTCATGTATGTTAAATTTGGTCGACTTCTTTGAGACAGTCACCAAAGCCACGGACGAGGGGAAGATGGTGCACACTGCCTACCTTGACCTGGCCAAAGCCTTCAACAGTATTCCCCACTCTGGCATAATAGATAAACTCTCTCAACTAGGCATCAATCCATATGTTACCAGATGGGTAGCTATCTGGCTCACTGATAGAACTCACCTACTCAAAATAGAGGAAGCAACCTCAAGTAGTAGACCCATAACGAGCAGCGTACTCCAGGGTTCGGTCTTGGGGCCTCTGTTATTTGGGATATACTTTTCTGAGGTGCAGGCCAAAACCAGTGGGCTCTGGCTGACCAAGTTTGCAGATGACTGCAGGCTTGGTGCTGTTATCAATTCCCCTAGTGATGTGGACATCCTCCAAGAGGGTCTCACCCGAACAAACGACTAGTGCCAGAAACATGGCCTCAAGCTGAATACCAAAAAATGCATCATCATCCCCTTTGGGGAGAGTGACACCCCCACATATTATCACATTAATAACAATATCCTAAGCACACAATCAGTCGTGAGGGATTTGGGCACCCAGGTTGATAGCAACCTGACTTTTGACCACCATGTTGCTTCTGTTGTACAGATAGCTTTCTACACGGCCCACCTCATAAGTAAGGGTATCTCATCCAGGGGGGTTTATAGCACATCATTGAAAGCAGACATCATCGAATCGCTTAACATCAAACAGACTTCATTGAACGATGAAAACATTGAAATGTTGTTGATGGGAATTCCCAATGGTGACATGACACTGGAAGGGTGTAGGCAGGGGGCAAGCCCCCCGGCACCCCCACACCCCCTCGCTACTTAAATATATCAACTCCAAGATCTCGCTACAGTAGGAAATGGAAATCTTCCGTTTCCACACTGTAGTGCACCGAAGTGCGATCTCGGGAGTGTTATACCTAAGTGGCAGGGGGTGTGTGGGGTGCAGGGGGTCTTGCCCCCCCTGCATTGAGCAATTTGTTGTTGATCTCCACTCCAAATATTTTTTTTTTTTAACTTCGATGCTTTCCGGTTCGATGAAGTCAGTTCGATGATAAGCGATTCGATGATGTCAGCTTTCGATGATGTGATATACACCCTCATCCAGGGACAAGGAGGTCAGAACATCCCTGTATTCTCCCCTTATAAAGCCCATTATTGAGTACAGTGCCCCATTTGGCGTGTACCTCACAAAGCACATGCAGCAGCTGGAGAGACCAGTGAGGTTCCTCACCAGGAGAATCCAGAGCCTCAAAAATCTGCCATACACAGATAGGCTAAAAGCCCTATTCCTCTGCTCAGTTTCATACAGACTCCTTAGAGGAGATCTCTGTCTGGCATACAAGGCAATCTCGGACCCTGCAGTGATGCGACTGCTGTATATCCACAAGTCAAGCTCCACTCGAGTAACCCGCATGTGTGGCCTCAACCTAGTCTGTGACATGAATAGGGCTTGTTGGCAGGATAGATTTGTGTCCCAAAGACTCCCCCATCTGTGGAATAGACTTCCTCTCCACATCAAGCAGAGTACCTCTTTACATCTTTTTAAGCGCAACCTGGATGGGAAACAGAAAATACATCCTTGGGATTCCACCCGTGTCCCTGCTGGACAGGGGCATCGGGTGCTGACTTGTCTAAATGTGGGCTAAACTCTTGGCTAGGCTGATAAGGGCCTCAGGGCCAATAGCCTAGTAACTTTCTATGATCCCATGATCTGTGCAGTTAGAGATAGGGTTAAAGTGACAGAGTGTACCCCAGCAGTGCAAGGTTTGAGTGCTTTCCACACTTTTAGATCAATAGCTGCACAAAGAAGGGCTAAAGGAGGAGGTGTCTCAACATACATCCATAACAAGTATACCTCTAGGGTTGTCAGACAAGATGACGCTCTGGAGTTCCTCCGTGTGCAAATCACCATAGACAAAATCCTGTACCATATCCTAACCCGCTATAGGTTGCTTACACATCCCAAGAAGCTCAGAGTGCATACTTGGATCTACTGGAGACACTTACCATCCAACCAAATACCCTACTCATGGAAGACTTTACCCCTCTATAGACTGGGATTCCTACAAAGCATCAAATCTACAGGCATACAGATTTCTGGACTTTGTAAATGCAAACACTCTTGACCAAATAGTGAATACCTCCACTAAAGGCTCCAACACACTGGACCTCATGCTTACAAATATGTAAGAATGCTGCACTCGCCCCAGTGTCTCATCCTCCCAGGTAAGGTCTAACAATAAAGCTGTCTCTTTCAAAATCAACTTTATAATCTCATTAAAACCAGTAACAGTTAGGAAGTATTCCAAGGTAAATTACCTTGTAGTAAATGTTGGATTTTCAAAATACGGCGCTTCTCCAAATCACAGCAGCCTGTGCTGAATTGCTCTCAGAAACTCTGTAGAACCATGTCAATGGCTGCATAGAGGCTTCTGTACCTACCAGAAGTAAGCCCAGGACTAGCCCTAGAAACAACCCCCCTGGTGGCATCCCAAATTAAACAAGCTATACAACAGATTGAAAAAATTATGGCAAAAATCAGGCAAGGGTAATTCCCATAAAAATAGAAACGCTGTCATCAAAGTAAATAGGCAACTAGGTGGGCTAATTAGGTCAAGCGAATGTGAAAGATAACCACAAGACCTTGTACAGCTATGACAGAATCCACAAGGGCAGCACACTTAATGTGTTAAACTGGTTGTCAATGGTGCCACATTCACTGAGCCTGGTAATATAGTAAACCTGTTAGCAGACAAATTCAATTCCATCTTTACCCCCCTCTCATCCCAAACCATCCTGTCAAAAATACCCTCAAACTTAATCCCTCCAAATATAACTAGGGAGCTGAACTGCACTCACTAAAGCCAAGAACACATCCTCAATGGGCCGTAATAACATCCCAGGATGCCTCCCAAACAGATTAAAATATGGCTTATTAGGATCCTTGTAGTCATTTTTAACTATAGTCTTAAAACAGGCTTTGTGTCATGTGAATGAAGGACTGCAGCAGTCATCCCCCTTCATAAGGGAAAACCTTTAACAAATCTTGGAAACTATAGACCCATTAGTCTCACTAGTCTTATATAGAAAGCCATGGAAAGAATTATCATAAAAATTATCATCAAGGACATAATAGACCTCCAGACACTGGAACCATCCCTGTTTGGTTTTGTCAAAGGAAACTCCTGCTTACTGAATCTGGTGGACCTCTTTGAAAAGATCAATAAGGCAATAGATGAGAGGAAAATAGTGCATACTGCCTACCTAGATCTGGCTAAAGCATTTGATACAACACCTCTCTTGGGCATTGTCAACAAACTTATGGAATTAGGTGTAAAACACGTTATAACACAATGGATAGCTAGCAGGCTTACTGATAGGACCCATAAGGTTAGAACTGGTGAGGCCACCTCCACAAAGAGGCCTGTCACCAGTGGAGTCCCCCAGGGATCTATGCTATGCCCACTCTTCTTCAGCATCTACTGGTCAGATCTAATGTCAGAGGACTTTTGCTGACTTAAATTTGCAGATGATTGCAAACTGGGAGCAGCCATTGAATCCCCTCAAGATGAAAACATCCTTCAAGAAGGTCTAACAATAACAAACACTTGGTGTCAAAGCCATGGCTTCAAACTCAATGCAAAGAAATGCATTATAGTGCCTTTTAGGAAGTCTACCACCTCGGGTAAATAAATCATCAATAAAACACCCATAAAAGTTGATTCACTAGTCAGGGATCTGAGAACTCATGGAGATTGTAACCTAACCTTTAACTAACATGTGCGTAAGGTAGTAAGATAATCCTTCTATGTTGCTCGACTCGTAAGTAAGGGCATGGCATCTAGATCCAGAGAGGTTATCATACCACTGTACTCGGCCCTCATCAGACCCTTCATAGGGTATAATGCCCCCTTTGGTGTGTACCTGACCAGACACCTGCAGCAACTGGAATGTCCACAAAGGTTTTTTGTAAAAGGAATACAAGGAGTAAACATAATACCCTATGCTGATTGTGTCAAAGCCCTGTCTCTTTTCTGGGTATCATACAGACTTCTGAGAGGTAATCTTTACCTGCCATACAGGAGATCCCTGGATTCTATTTTGATGACTCTTTTGCACATTTGCAAAACAAGCAGAATTAGAACTGCTAGATTAAAAGAACTAAATTTTGCTTGCAACATAAATAGGACATGTTGTAGAAAAGAGATGCGTTTCTCAGTGAATTCCCATTCTCTGCAACAGGCTCCCCATCCATGTGAAGCAAAGTCCCCCCTATCTCTTTTTAAATGCAACTTGGACTAATGGATGGGTAATCAGAAATTCATCCCTAGTCTGGCTTCTATGTTTCTGATGGACAGAAGTAGTCAGTAAATCACCACCTATATAAACCAAATTTATGGGTCACATTTAGGTTGCATGGCTAGGTTTATAAAGGCCCTAGTGGTTATTAGCCTAATATACACCAATGGACCTATGAACTATGAACTTATGACATAGCTATAGGGTCTTGACTGCAAAGGACAATAAGCTACCAATTACAAGTGGTGGTTGATCATATGTACACTTAACATTATGCAGGAGAAGTACCACAACAGGTGCTACTGACAGACATGCTCATGTCTACAATTGGGGTGGCTGCCACATAGAACCCTCGGGGATATACAGAGAAAGAGGCCAGGGGTGACAGTGGGCTAATGGGCTGTGATGTTGGGGTTACACATGGGAAGGTTTTGAATTAAACAATCCTAAAATTCTATTTAAATAACATCAGTATTCAACCATGTGACAAACCAACAATCCAAGTGATTGCATTCTATTACTGGTTCTAAACAAATCCTGCAAAAAGGGAAATGAATATTCATAAAGAACTTCTTTCACATGCAGTATATATCACTTAAACCGTGGTGAAAAAGCACTCCCAGAGTAATAATCCGTTTATGTTTGCTATTATTCAGCTGTTCATGTCTTCTATTTAAAGTGTGTGCTATCAATCGGTTTGTTAACTGCAGCTCTGAATGGGTGATTTATCTGACATTAGGTATATGCAGCTCTTTCTGTACTGGGAAGACCTCCAGAGCACTTAACAGTGCAGGTTCGGGAAATTTGAGTGATATAAGGTGCAAGAATCGAATAAATGTTTTCTTTTGCTAGTATCTATAAACTTAACAGAGAGGTCCCATTAAGTAGAAGATATGGATTTCTGAGTCATAGTGAACATACATGGATTATTACTCTAGAGGTGCTTTTCACCCAGGTTTAAATGACTATTTATTCTTTTATTGTATGATTTCTGTTTAGAACTTGTAATAGAATGCTATCAATTTAATTTGGATTGGTGGTTTGTCACATGGTTGAATATTGATGCTATTTAAATGGAATTTTGTGATTGTTTAATTTATAGCTGAAGACACTTTATAGAAAAACTGGTCTTGTTTACTGAGTGTGCAAAATAAAATATAAATGTTATTTATTTTTCCTTGCCTGCTTTTATGTTCATTTTGGCTTTACAACTTTTTCTTGATTCCATGGACAGTGGTAAGGAAGTATGCTTATATTCAGAGCTTTAGTTGATTGTATAACACATCGAGAGGTCCACTACAGGTGTCCCCGTATCCTGCTCACACAGCATGGCTGTTTTAGACATAAGGAGTATATAAGGATAGGCAGTGCCGATAGTAGGCAGCCTTCCTACAGTTACAATGTAAATATTTAGTTAATTATGTTGTTTAGGAGCCATCTAGTGGTAAAAGTTGCAGTTAACCACACTATAGATTCATTTGGGTTGGCGGTTGGTATAGTGGTTAATCTGTTTACATGAAAATCACAAGTTACAAGGTTTGATTCTCACCTTTGAAAGGGAAATTGGCTAGGCTTAAAATGGCCCACAAGGGCAGCTACCCTAGTACTTACGTAAGAACCTATGAGCCTATGTAACCCTATGCTGTTCCAGGGCAATATCTCAGATGTGTGACACACCCAGAGGTGCCAGAAGCTGTTGAAGACGGGGGGGGGGGGTGGTGGTGACAAGGGCACTTAGTGATCTAAAAAGGGCAATTTTTTAAAGCTGAACAAACAAAAAATGCAGGACAAAGCACTTCAAGCACCCAGGAAATCTTCAGCTATTCAGCTCTTTACTAGAGTTAAAACCAGAATGTGGTGCCACACTGAACGAAAAATGAAGTAAAGCGCTTTTCGTCTGGTGCAATGACCAAACTTCTTCAACTTGTCTGAAGAAGTTTGGTCATTGCACCAGACGAAAAGCGCTTTACTTCATTTTTCTTTGTGTGGCACTACATTCTGGTTTTAACCCTACTAAAGAGCTGAATAGTTGAAGATTTCCTGGGTGCTTGAAGTGCTTTGTCCTGCATTTTTTGTTTGTTCAACAGTTTGTGGTGGTGTTTCAGTTTTTTAAAGCTATTTACTACCACAACATAGGTTCACTTGGAGGACATTTTAAGCTTAGCCAATTTCCATTTTGGTGCTTGAATTAACATTTCCTGATTGGTCTTACCTATCCCATGGCTGATAATTGTATATTAGCCTTACTGGGAATAAATATGATCACACTATAGATAATTTGAGGGGACCCATGTAAGGGATGCAGCATTTCGGAACTGCCTCTATCCATTAGTGGCACAAGGGACAATCGTGGAGTACATTTTCTATTACTCATACTTAGATCCAAGTTGCATTTGAATATGGACAAGGATGAGCGTTGTTTTACTTGAATGGATAGTCTGTTCTAGATATATATCCATCTCTCCACAAAATTCAGTTTAGATACCTGACTGAGTATTTCTGATGCCATTAGACTTGCTGATGATCAGTAGGTCCATCTGTATTAGGTCGGAGAATGCCTTGTATGCCACACACGTCACCTCTAAGCACTCTGTAGGATACTGAGTATAGTGATAAATCTTTGAGGTGGTCCATGCAAGACCTATTGTTTAGGACTTGTATCCTTTTAGTAAGGTATCTCTGTGGGTATTCCAATTGTTGCATGGGTTTGGACAGATACATGCCAAAGTGGGCATTAGACAAAATGATTGACCTAATGAGGTCTTTGTAAAGGGGGGCAATAACATCTCTAGATCTAGTCACAATCAAGATGTTTATAAGCTGTGCAGTATAGAAAGACTTTCTTATGACTCTGGGCACATGTTGGTCAAAATTTAGGTCACTGTACACACAAGTTCCCAAATGTCAAACAACTGGGTCAGTTCTCAGGGGGCATTGTCAATTTGGCAGTTCCCTGGAGTAGATGACTTCCCAAAAGATATAATAATGTATTTCTTGGAGTTTAGTTTCAATTTATGATTCTGGCACCAGTTATTGTTTGGGACAAACCTTCCTGCATGATGGTTAAGTCATTTGGGGATTCAATAACTGCTCCTAGCTTTCTGTTATCTCAAACTTAGTCGGCCAAAGCCTTTGATATTTCCTTTTACTTTTGAGATGTATATGCTAAACAGAAAAAGTCTCAGCACTGAATTCTGGGGGACAACATTGGTGACTGGTCTCTTCCCCTGTTTTGGTCTCCTGCATCCTGTGAGTAAGCGTACATATATATGTTCTTTGATTCACCTTTGTGATTGTATTAACCTGGTTGTATTAAATTATATTCCGTGTATAATACAGCACCACTTGTTAGAATGCGTTTTAAATTTGTAGTTTGGAACAGTCTTCTAGTAAGCAATGAAACAAAATGTATGAACCAATAATGACAAAACTGCACATTTCAGAAAATTTCAACCATAAAAGGCTACTCAAACTTCTGTCATTACAATCCACCAATATCAGTAGATATGCAGAAGGAAGTCATCTAAATAATTCCACATTAAAGGGATCTGTAACTAATGAAGATGTTGCTGCTTGCAAACAACTTTATATTTCATTGATTCATCTACAAATAAAGTTCCTGTTGCCCTTGAAGAATAAACTGGCTATGCTACATTAAAAATTGATAAGCTAGTAATTTTGCAATGGGGAATGGGTGGAAAACTGATAATGGGTTCATGGTTACTAGGTAACTCCTCCAAAGGAGGACATTCATAGGACTGCAGCATCTATTCCCATTAAAGTACAACATAGTACAGTATCAGCAATCCATCTGCATACTTTTGGAGTAAAACCCACAGCTTTCTGCATCAAAAGCAAGTATACTACCTGCTGTACTACTAACAAGGCAAATTACTAAAAATAAGTAGCATTGAACTTCTCTTCCCCTGAAGCTTTCAGGTCCTTGTAAAATCCACCTGACGATCAACTAAATCTCTCAACTTCGCAGCACAAGAAATCTGGAAAAAGCCAAAATTTATTTGGGGGGGCAAAGGCCCAAAACCAGGGACACAGAGCAATAAGAGAACAAGAACAGGTAGTTTTAGTTAGTTTAACTTCTGCGCTTGAATCCACATTAGCGTGGAAACTCCACTTCATTGCAGCTGTAAACGTGGGGGGGGGGCTCTATGGTTCCGGCACCCATGGACACATCTTACCACAGTACTATAGACCACTGGGTATCTCCTCAGAGAAGTGTCTTCTTTAACGTATGCTACTCTGCTGCCAGTAATGGGTTTCAAGCTGTTGTCCTGGTGTTACTGCTGCAGGTGCTGTTCCTTTTTTTCAGTACACAGTTTGATGTTTAATCTGGTTAAGCCAAATTATTATTTATTTATCTATTCATACTTTGCTTCCTGAGCTAGTGCCAGTAGGTCACGTGCCTGTATTCAGGGTAGAATTGAGGTGGCATTCATTCTGACTATGGGATATTTGGCCTGGACACCAGGGAATTACCTTACTCCTTTTGCTTTGGACATTCCTGTAGGAAGATGGAGGGGGAAAGAATGTTGCATTTGGAGCAGCGGGCAGAGATGTGGAAAAACATTCAGAAATGCTTGAGATATAAATTCTTTACATTGCAAAACTCAAGTTGCTAACCTTATGGAAGTGGATTTGAAATATGCACTCTAAAAGACATGGTGATGATGTGGATGAGGAGACGTCATGGACAGGTTCACTGAGGAATATGCATAGGAAGAATTGATAGCTATGGGCAAAGTAGCAAGTTGGACATAGAGAAAGTTGCAGTAGAAGCGCAGTTAGGATGTGGTATCCTCAGAGTGTGACACGGTTCAGGACGTGAGAAGGAGTTATGTAGCAGTAGCAGCTTCAGTGGAGCATATAACTTAGAAAAGAATTTCAGAGAAAGGAAGACCTGTGGTGAAATTTTCAATAAAAAAGATTGTTAACAGATTGTTATTTTGTAGAGGGAAATTTAATTGGGGCACTGATTTTTTCTTCTTTTGACATTCACTTGCTAATGCATTTGAGGAATGAGCGTTGTGGTGTCATAATATTTGAAACTTTGAGCTGTTGCAGACATTTATGGTAAAAGTGGAAGCAAAAAAAAAAAATTTTCCTTGAAATCAGTATAACTTTTCTGGGACATTGAGTTTTTTTAAATAAGACTCATCATTCAGTTGTGAATGGACTTTTTACATGTGAAAGATGTATTAAAATGTAATTAGAAGGTATGTGCAAAACTGTGCATTCAATAAACTAAATATATGATAACAGAAATTTATGGCATGGAGTATGAGACATATAGGTGACACTGGTGAATATTAATAATGCTGTAAACATATTCCATACATTATAAAGACTAAATGAATGAGAGAAACCTGTAAGATATGATGGACAAGTGAAAATGTGATATTACTGAGGGAAGATGTACACACTTAAGTAGATGATCAAAATGGAGATGTAATCAAGGTGGGCAGACAGGGCATGTGGCTAGATGCTGTGAAATGTTTATTAAGATGTAAACAAAAAGTACATTTATGGTTTGATTTTGAAAATGAATATGTGCTACAAAATTAACTGTACAAAATGAAGATTGTGGCGAAATTGTAGAAGAACTGCTAGAAGCAGAGTGTACTGAAAATACATAGGTTGTTGAAAACATAGGGCAAGGTGGTGTGGGTCTGGGGAAGAGTCTCGAAATGATGGCAGTGAAGATGAAAGTGACTGAGCAAACTGAAGAAAATGAAGAAGGGGATAATAAAATATCAATGTTTGTTTTTTCGGCTTTTCCTGATTAGGGGTCGCCACAGCTGAACTCCAGTCTGCTAATGATTGGCAGTAGATTTTTTTTTTTTATGGTGCCGAGTTGCCAGCCTGACGCACAACCTTCAGGGAAGGCACTCCCATTCACGCATGTCTTTCGGAGGCCACTCGACCACGGGGAGGACATGCAGACTCCACACAGAAGGGACTCCAGCCGTGAATCGAACAGGAGAACCTCTTGCTGTGAGGCAACAACGCTACCGCTGTATAAAATATCAATAAAAAGTAATATAACAGATGGGAGTAAGAAGAAGCTGCAAAGAAATAGAAACATGAAGGGAACTAAGTAACTTTTCCATTCTTTCATTAAAATCCCTTACCTGTTTTTGAAATGGGCCCTCGGTTTAATGTCTCTTCCAAGGACAGCACATTTAGGATTGTAGCACACTTTGCCCACATGCTACATTCCAAATGTATAAATACATTCCAAATATCAGCACTGGGAAATGAATTCAAACACCTTGAGTGGAAACAGAACCAACAGGCTTCTGATCTTCCAATATTAAAATCCACCTGTTGTTCCACTGACACAAAATAAGTACATAGCACAGGTATACAGCAGTTTTCATGGTATGTATTTAAATAGTAAAGTAGGAATATACTAGGCAAGCGATCACAGGGATCATAAGATGCGTAGTGATATACAGTTTTAAGCAGATTGTTTTCAAGGACTTAATAGTGTTTACCTCCCAAATTGATGAGGATAGGTATGTTGTCTCTATTAATCACCCTATTTCATTAAAACACATAGGCAATGTGTAGCTGGGATCCACAGTACACTGCCAGTGTACTGTGCTCAAAGGCATGTGCATGATGCATAGTCATGTACATGTACGTGCATCATGCTTTATAACAGTGATAGGCTGCTTTGTTCCTGACTCAGAATTCATACTGCCAGTGTGAATGAGAGGGTGCTGTCTCATTTTATTTATTTGTAGCAGCGGGTGCCCATACTAATGCTCCATAGAGATTGTCTGCTTGGTGCACCTTTCTCCTACAGAGTCAATTCAGGGAACAGCTGCTGGAATACATCTTGGGTACATTTTAGAAGCAGATGTCTGGTTTGATTTGGTTGTACTTTTGCCTAGGACTACTATTCTCAGAACTGAAGAGCAGTGCAGGTGCTAGTACAATGAGCCGCAGCACTTGCAGTGGTAAGGGCTGTTATTGCACAGGGGTATAAAGACTCATGCAGACTAAGTTTTAGCAACACACTGGCAGAAACCAAATCCCTTCCAGAGATCCTACATGCATAAATGATGAGAGAGCAGTTAGTTCAACAGATCATAAAGTCAGCTGGGTGAATGGGTTCCACAAGGAGATTTCTTTCACAGTTTGGTAGTGCATGAATTACAGAGAGCATAATAATCATGACTGCATAAAATGCTTATGAAAAGGCACAGAATGTTGTGAACGTATACATCGAAGAAGTACATTAAATGTGCTTTTTAACAGTGATCATGTAATGTTATCACAATAAGCAAATTAGCACTTAGGATGACAAGTTTTTAGTATTGGTCAGTTCCGTACTTCAGTATCTGTTTGCTAATGTTGCTGTTGAAAGTTTTGACTATTTATTCACTATATTTTAACATACTTTCAAAGAAAAAATCAATGGGTGTGATGCTGTCTTAATTTTTGGACTGCTGATACTCATGCGCATGGATGAACATGTTTCTTTTAGAATTAATAGCACTGCATTAATTTTCCACATGCAAGCTCTGCTTTAATTAGGTGCCTGAAACTAAGCAACCAAACTTGTCAGTTTTGCTCACATCAAAGGCACCTTTTCTATGGCATGCGCCTTTTATCCTTTGTCAAACAAAAAGGCAAGTAAAACCACATCAGCCCCCAGATCTAAAAATATTGCAAGCTGTATCAAAAAGCATTCCTGTTTCTCTTACTGCTTTTATGGTTAATTTACCTAGATGTGACAACTACACTTTTCACACAGTGGCACTGTCTAGACTGTATGAACATATTGTAAAGCTATAAAAAACAACCAGACACATTAACTCTATGCACTTGTGGCAAGTATGCACATATCCTGCCTCTGGAACAAAATGTGCAGATAAGTTAGAACAATCTAACAAAATTATTCTTAAGGAGTGTTATTTATACACACATAATCTTGTAAATTATGTTTTCCATTTGTGAAGATTTTTATGTCAGTTCAGTGCAGTTATTCTTCACTTTAGAATGCTAATGCTGGCATGTGTAAACGAGTTATCTTGTAAGATATATATATATATATATATATATATATATATATATATATATATATATATACACACACACAGTGTAATAAATCTAGTAATATATTATCCCAATGTTTATGTACTGTAGTGCAAGCATTGCCAGTAGGCTTTGGTTGTTGAGTATCAGAAAAAGTGAGTTTACTATCTTTAGAAATGCATTTCATTATCTGATGTATGTTAGAAAGTGCCATTTATGTGAATGTATAATGCTAAACAAGACACAACCTTGTAACTATAGCAAAGATCTTACTTCATTCAGGTTATTTTAATCTAAACATGAATTAATTGAACTACAGTGGAGACTGTAATACAGTATTAAACTGGAAACAGTTTCTGACTGCTGCACTTTCTAATTCACTTGTCTGTCACCTCCTGAGCCCTGATGTACAGCCTTATTTCATCTCATTTTAGTGACGTTCAGTTCGTCCATCAGTGAACAGACGTTTCACAGATGCAGAAAGTCATTTGCATTCCCTTTACCTAAAACCAAGCCTTATTATATTGTACTCAGTACTATGTTGTATACCTTCGTATGCTGTCCTCTCACTACCATCCTGTTTAGGTTGCAGCTAACCATGTAACTGCACTCAATGTGATCCCCACCATTTTCCAGCTCCTGTTGCTGCATCTATAACTGCTAACCATAGCCGTGTACTTTTTACTCCTAATCCCCTATTTCTGTCTCTCTGTACCCCCCCCCCACGTGTGCTCCCTTTCCCTGCCCATATCCCCATGAATAATATTTCTTCTCATTACTATAATGACCATGCCACCAAAAGAGAAGCCAGATGCTCAAGTCTTGCTTGGAAGGTGGAATTTTCAGAGTAAAGATCGCAATTGAGTTGAATGTGTCTTTTTCCAATCCTCTCTTACTTATCCTTCTTTTCCCCCACACCTCTCTTTTCTTTCCCTATCTCTTTCTTCACTGTCTTTCATTCCCCCCTTTTTCTTTCTCCACTTCCTCACTTTACCTTTCTACACCCAGCCCTCCTTATTAATCTCACACTCTTTTCTCCTATCCCTGGTAACTATAATTTTCCCTTGTTTTGGCTCCTATCTCTTCCCTTTGCATTCTGCCCTCACAACACATCTCCATTCACCAATCTACCTTCCATTTCTCTTCTGACAGAATACTCACCTGCCTCTCCTTTACTACCTGTAGTGAGAAAACTGCATCATTTGTTTGTTGTTACTCACACGTCTCTTTATCTTGCCCTTTTTAATGTTCTTAAACCTGCAATGTAACTTGGTATGGTTGTGATATGTGTGTATTATTATTTTTTGGCATCATCTTTTTTATCATGTGTTTGTGGAGCTTTGTCGATACTTTTAATGATTATCTGCAAGGCATTAATATTGTTATTCACATGTCATAGGTTCATAGGTACATATGTTGGTACTAGGCTATCGGCCCTAGGGCCTAGCCATAACAATTCCCTGGCTATTTCTTCCCACAATATTTACTTCCCTGTCTTTTTATCTTGCCTTTTTTATGTTTTTAACTTGCAATGTAACTTGCTTTTGTTATGATATATGTATGTTATTGTTTTTGGTATCATCTTTTTTATCATGTGTTTGTGGAGCTTTTCTCTTCGGATCTCCACTGAAAATGGGCCCCCAGCCCAGTGGACTAGCCCGGTTAACAAAGGACAAATACAGAAATACATATATACATAAATAAATAAATGGCATTTGCTTCTACCCCTGTAAATTAAGTCTGGTAAAATGTGTATTTCAGTATTCAGTTATAAAATATCCAGGCCTCCACTGAAGTCAACAAATATCAATAAATAATAAATAAATAAAAAGCATTATATTCTGGGCTGTCTTTCAAAATGCTAGATAACGCAATCAAATTAAATGCATTTTAAGCAGGCATCCAGACACGTATATATACATTTGTAGCAAGTGACTTTTAAAAGATGTGACACTTTCCACTAAGCTTAAACTTTAAGTAGAGCTGTTCTCAGTTTTTCAACAAATCCTATCTCTTTAATAAAAGTGCTAAAATGTACACAACTGCTTGAAAAGTGATTCCATACATCAAATATAAAATCTCTTTTGAGATGTAAAATACATTTTATTTTTTTATACTTTTACTGCCCTCTATACCCAGTAACCATAACCATCTACTGGTCCATTATTTGCTCCTAATCCTCAAGGACAGCCAGGAAGGAGGTAGCAGCTGAAGGTAGTGGCCCTCATTGAGTGAGGGTCAGGAGATTCTTTTGTATATGCCTGATATCCTCCTTCCCACTATCTCGAATGCACATTGCGGTGCTTCTTACACTGGAAAAGTGCAGAGCTCTCCATCCCCTTTATTCCTGATAGAACGCATGTGCAGTCCTTTGTGGCCTCACATTCGCTAGAGTCCATGACGCAAGTGCTGCAGTCTTGGGTCTTTCACAGGTAGAGTTCCTCTGGCCGGGGGTTTGCTAACATCCCACACCCAGAATATAAGAAACAATGGCAGCTTCTTACTCCCACATCCATTCCCCAGGCCCCTAATCAGATGTGAATTTTTGGGGTATTATTAGAGCCAACATCTCTATTTTCTGTGTCTAGTGCTGCAAAAAAAATGTTGATTGTATTTATTTATTTATTTTTATTTTTATTTTATCACTTGTTAGGTTGGTTTACTTGTCCCAAGACTCTTTTCAGGTATGGTCCAGGCCAAGAAACAAAGAGTACAAATAATGTAAGAGTGATATGATATAATATAATAAAATAGAACAGAATATAGATTAAGCAACCTACAATATTGTCATAAACAATAAAATAACCTAAAGAGGTAACAAATTAGAAAGTATGCATAGGTTATAGAGTGTAAGGCCAGAGAAAAAGTACAACAAAAAAAGCATAGCATTAAAATAGAAACAGATGGCAAAAAGAAGATGGAGAAAAAAAAAGCAGAAAGAAAAAATAATTATATATAATATTTTTTGTTTATCTATGCAGATTTCTACTTGCAATAAAGAACTCTTAACATTTCAGTTATACCAAGCAAACAGAGGTCTGGATATTGTTTTGCCTGTTTAATCGTTAAAACAGTTTGCTACTTTGCAATAATGCAAAATTTGTTTGCTTAAGTTAGCTTTTTATTTTAAATTGAAAAGAGACTTAGATGTTGCCACATTGCAGGGGTATACCACATATTTTCTAGCCACATTTGTTAATACCATGCAGATATAGTTAACATGGCTCAGTCCATATTAGTCTCTTGTTTTTCCCTAGCAGACACAAGCCTACAGTTATGTTTCTTTTTCAGTAGGTGTCATTCATGTCCTCATTAGGGGCAGATTACAGATGTGGCCAACTTCATCCAAGCTGAGTATGACATCCTGCTGCAGGCACCAAGGACAACATCAAAGCTTTTAGTGAATGGAATCACACAAGACAACAATGTCAGAGGCATGTTATCAACATAATTATGTGAGCAGTGAGAACGCATGCAGCCTAGTGGCAGAAAGGTTGGCCACTGTAGCAGAGCCATTTCTCACTGCAGTTCAGTGTTACTTATGTGGAGGAGTTCTTTGTGCCTTTGCATGGAGATGGTGAAGGTAAAGGGTGTTTTACCTGTAGGACTGGGCACAGGTTTTGGAGTGGTGACCCTCACTTGTCTCAATGTGAAATGCACTGGATTGCTAACTTCATTGAATGCTTATACAGCAGCAGTGCACATACAAGGTGCAGGCAGGCCGCATATACTAGTGTGTATGTTTACATTTACATGGGTGCATAAGGTGTGCAAGTACACAAGCATAACAGCAGACATATATGTCTGTTATATATCTGCATATTTTGTGCCCCTGTCTGCATGCACATCACACAGCCATGCATATAGCATTGATATTCAGATTCACTTCCTTATCTCTTATATTATTTAGTCACAGGCCAGACCACTGTTGCAGTGATATCTGTACAGGCCAGGTCAGAACAGCAGGCTGATGTTAATACCTATGTAGTATTTGATTATGAAGTTGAAACAAAATCAAGTCACAGTCAAATATCAATCAGGGACTGTTTTTTCTCCCTCTTTGTTGGCCCTCCACCCATTATTCAGGGTGAAGGTACAGCATGAGTGCTTAGCATCCCCATTGGGGTTCCTTCATGACTCAGAGCACCAACATTGCTCCTTCTGTGGCTGAAGCAGCAGAGGAGTGCACTGCGTCCAGTATGGGCATATGCAGCATACAGCAAGCTAAGCGGGATTCTCAACAGCATCCTTTGTCATAGCTAGCTCCTGATGTAGGGCAGTGGTTGGGTTCAGTCAGCAATACAGGGTGTCATTTGGGAACAGTCTGTTGTTACCCATGCAGCTATGGTGATGAATGTTATAATGCACTGGATTCTGTGAGGATGTCAGTCAGCAATGCTGATGCCTAGATGAGGACATCAGGGCTGATACCTTGCTAGATCACATGAGGTCTCTGGTGGCACAAGTTGCAGTCATATCCACCTCAGTGAGTGCAACAGCAAATTCAGCCTTGATTGATGTGTCCAGCAGTGTTGTCCATGGTAGGGAGCAGATACAAACATGGGGTGGATACACTGGGAGATTATCACAAAGGTCTAGGATCATCTCACTCCACCATCCCACATCATGGGTGAAGATTGCTGCCAGCCTCCTGAAGCAGGACAGCTCTCTTATAGACTCCATGTCAAGCCAGCACAGTATCTCCAGATCAAGGTTGCATAGTGGCACCCCTCCCCCCACTCATAATTCTAAGGTGATACCTCTCCTTATCACCCAAGGACATTGTGTATGATGCAAAGTAGTCTTTGTTACATGACATCCATATTTGCCTTTGGTGACCTGACCACCTACTCAGATTGTTTTATCAGGCATTTTTTATTGTGTCCCTTCACATCTGTGCATGTAATGATGACTGTAACCCACTTTACCCTCATATTATGTGGTGTATGTGAAACAGCCATGCATACACCATGTTTGCTCTGTGAGAGACTGCATTGTCTCTGTGTGCAAATCTTGGGCCCCTAGTGCTACACTAGATGATAGTGCTTCTTCCATGCTGCCTTATATTGTGCTCACTGTTGTCTTGGTGGGTGATGTGTGTCTGGTGCTTGCTATCTCACAGCTCACTGTTATCACAGGATTAGGTTGGTGTAGCAGGGGCTGATGATGTGAGTCTGGAAGTTCCCAGAATGGATGGCTTCCTAATAGCCATGTTATACATCATGTGGCATGCTACAGTCATATTGCAGGGCAAGTAATGGCTGGGTCGTACTGCAGTGCCCCTCCCCCCAGATATATCTAGGCTGTAGAATTAGGCCTTCAGCAGCCCAAACATCTACTAAATGGCATTTCTGATTTGCATGTGAGTTGTGTTATACAATTATACAATAGTTCAACCATGCTACATAGGTTCCAAACAGGCATCACCAACCAAAACTCAAAGTGGGAATCTGGCATTGCCAGAAATATGGAGAGTGCAAGGTGGGGGTGAGATATTTATATGCTTTTTTGGATTAGCACACTAACTGCCCTTAGCAACTAGTTTTCCTTGTGAAATTCCAGTACACAGGAAGTGGCAGTATAGATGACTTTTGTTCCAAATACAGAAGTCAGAGACATTGTCTGGGTGCCATGTAGGCATATGGGTTATTAACCCCGGTGTACTGCACACTATCTGGTATTTGATAGAATGATAGCTTTTGACATAATGCAGTCTATGAACCCCATGTGAGGTCTTTATTGCCACATATGTGCAGGTTCTAGCACCTAGTACTTCAAGGAGTCATTCAATATCCTGTAAACTACTCATGGTGGCGGCTGTCTCCCATAGTGTGTTGGGGAAACAGATTCTGTCATCCACATGCATACATTGCATATTAAAGAATGTGCTGAGTATTCTGCAGGACAATGCATATGGTATACTCTTTGTGTCCCATGTTTGTTTCTGAAAGGTCCATATAACTAGTATAGCAGGGGGTGCACATACCTTGGTCCCCACCATTATAGCAAGTTGCATTCTTTCCATTATTGATTGTGGGTAATACATGTCATTCATTGCCTGTATGATATCTTTGCCCACTGAAAAATAGCCTATTAGGCACTGGACAGTTAGCTGATGAGGGGGGTATGCTGCTCGTGCCATTTTCATTCTTAATGCCTGCAGCTATATCACGCTGTTTGCAGAGAGGTAGTGAAACTTATACATAATTAATGCTGTTGCACAATCACTGCATCTCTTCATAACATCATTGATTGTTATTACAATATAAAATCCTGCATGCTGTGTGTTCTTATAATGCCATATGACAGGCACTCTACTTGTATGAATTTTGACTTCCTTGGAGAGGCACTCATTTGCATCTCATTATACACTAGTTATACTGTGTACCTTTATTTACATGTCATTTTAGATCCATTTGCATAAACCTGCTTCTGCATTGTTTTTCCTTTGTGCAGTAGAGACGTTGGTACCAGTAATTACAACGTATCTGTGTATGGTCCCTTCCCATGTAGCAGTATGTTGCCTGCTGTACAAATCGACTCTGAATACAGGTCTAAGTGTCAGACATGATTTTTTGTTGTGGGAATTCAGAGTGATAATCCCTCCATAAGGGCATTTTATAATGCTGAAAAAGTTTCATTTAGTTCTTCTTGGAATGTCTAAACTGAAAAGTTTAGCCAGATTGTGTGCATAGTGGCCTGGTATGGTTTCAGATGGGAAAATAATTATAAAGACGTGTGATGAATGTCAACCTAACAGTAAATCACATAATTAATCTTCATATCCCTGAAAGGGGTCCAAGAAGCTGTAGTCTACATTGGATGTTAACTATGTTGGTCCTTTGCTTGGAGAAATGTTTCTGGCTTGCATAGGCCATGAAATCTGCTACTTCATGTTCACCCACTGAAAAGCTGAGACAGAGTTGTAGCATACAAGGTTTTCCTGAACTGTACTGTCTTATTCTGGATCATGTTGTACTAGTGTGAAATCTGCAAACTTTATGACAAAAAATGGAATTTGTCAAGAAACTGTTTCATGCTTCAGCTAAAGACCTAGCAGAAGAGTGTACATACTTTGATAGAAGGGATGTAGAAATTAAAGGTTAGACTGTCAAAACCAGATTGTCTTGATTTTTGTTTAATTTACCATTTTGATGACAGCAGATTTCCCTCCTGCAGAGATGTGTATGCAGGAAGACACATTCACATTCAAATCTAGCAAAAACAATAGTATTAGAAGGTTTTAGATAAACATGCAGAGTTATAGCAATAACCCACGCCTGGGTGTGGGTAATGCTGGATTTACCCACGGTTGTTGTGGTTTGGTCACGAGAGTTATTGCTATTATACAATGACATTATTTAAGAAAAAAAATAGTTAATTTTCTTAAATAGTGGCATTGTATAATGCCTCCTTGCTGCCCTTCCGCAGCTGTCTGGTATTCTGTGGCAGTTCTGATGTACTGCGCATGCGTATGCCTATGCAGTACATCAGAGCTGTGGGCAAAAGCAACGGAGAAAGCAAGATCTCCGTTGCTTTTTACAAACTGTTTCGCTATGTTAGATGGGTTTAACATAGCGAGACAGCTTTAAAAAAAGCAATGGAAAATCTCTGTTGCTTTTTTTAAAGCTGTCTCGCTATGTTAAACTCATTTAACATAGCGAGACAGTGTGAAGCAACGGAGATCTTGCGTTCTCCGTTGCTGTAAAAAAAGAGTTATAGTAATGGAAAAAGTCCGGGCGACCGGACCTTTTTCCATTACTATAACTCAGATTTACAACGTGCACATTTTTGAATATTAATGGGGGGTTGTTGTATAATGAGATGTTTTACATCTGTAGATGATGTTTATGCAAAAAGCTATGTTTATGGTTGTCAGAGTGCAAACCTATGGTTACCCAGTTATCTTTGTTGGTAGTCGTAGAAATGTTAGAATATACCTTACATTTAGGCTAACAGGTAACCTTTATTTATTTATAGCAGCTCAGCAGAAGAGATATTAACAGTTCAGCATCTCACACTCAACTGCCTGTCACTTAGAAATGCAGTGCATTATGGGATATGTCCAGTCATAAATGGGAAACAACATACAATAGTCTTAAAGTAACAATGTTTATGTGTAATGCATACAAACACTTCAGCAGGTTTATTCCATTTATCAGCACATCTCCCCCTTAAGAGAAAAACTTACCTTTACCAATGCATCATGCAGTCAACTCATCATGTAAAATATATGTTTAATACTTATAAAGAATGCATTTATCTGAAATATTGTAAGAAGCATTATTAGCAAGCATTTGCAAAGTCGCTTTATTGTCCCCATAACTCTGTCACAGCTCTTGAAGTGGTAAGGCACATGGACCTGCTGACCATTCCTGGAGAATTGAATACTGCCAGAACATGAAATGGAAATGAAACACAAACCTGCAGAAGGAAAACATTGAGAAAGGATGTTATAACAAGAGCCAGAGCTTTTGCAGTCACTAGACTAAACTGAGTCTACAAGATCAGGAACACTTGATTTTGTTGTTTGGACACCTCACTGTGTATTACTGGGGACGGTTGAATTTCCACCCTTGCCATAGATGTTCGGTTGATCTAAATATGTTGTCAGTTCAGGTCCAATTTTATTGAACACAGATCCAGTTATTTTTAGCTTAAACTGGTTCCATTTGTTCTAAAGTGCACTGCTTTCAGGTTGACACTCATTAATGTGTCTTCTGTTTCATCTAACATAGGTTATTAGGGGTATACTGGGCTAATGATCACTAGCGCCCTTATAAGCCTAGCCATGCAACCCAAATTTGACCCACAAATTTGATTATATAGGAAGTGATTTACTGACTGCCTCTGTCCATCAGAGACATAGATGCAAGGCCAGGGGTGAATTTCTGATTACTCATTAATTGGTCCAAGTTGCACTTAAATATGGTTAGGGAGGTACTCTGCTTCATAGGGATTGGGAGCCTGTTCCAGAAAATGCAAATTCTCTGAGAAGCATATGTGTCTCTCCAACATATCCTATTTATGTTGCAAGCAAAATTTAGTTTTTTTCATGTAATAGCTCTGATGCTGTTTGTTTTGCAAATCTGCAAAAGGCTCATCAAAACAGAGTCTAGGGATACCTTGTATGCCAGGCAAAGATCACCTATCAGAAGTCATTATGATACAAAGTAAAGAGACAGGCCTTTGAGGTGATCAGAGTAGGACATTGTGTTAACTCCTGTATTCTTTTTGTAAGGAGCCTTTGTGATGTTTCAGTTGCTGCATATGTCTGGGCATCTTATTCTATGATTGGTCTGATAAGGGCTGAGTAAAGTGGTATGATGACCTCTCTGGACCTAGATGCCATGCTCTTGCTTATAAGTTGGGCAACATAGAAGGATTTTTTTACCACCTTGGACACATGTTGGTCGAAGGCTAGGCTACTATCTACATGAGTTCCCAGATCCCTGACTAATGAATCAACTTTTAGGGGTGTTTTATTTATATATAGTTACCCAGGGTGACAGACTTTCCAAAGGGCACTATAACGCATTTCTTGGTATTGAGTTTTAATCCATGGCTTTGATTCCTTTTGAATTGTCTGTATTAGGCCTTCCTGAAGGATGTTCTCATGTTAGCGGGATTCATTGACTGCTTCCAGTATGCATCATCTGCTACCTTGGTTAGCCAGAGGCCTTTGAAATTGGTTTTGTCAACCGAGAATTAAATGGCAAAGAGGACTTGGCCTAGCACAAGGTCCTGGGGACTCCACTGGTGACTGGCCTGTTTGTGGAGGTGGCTTCACCGATTCTAACTTCCTGGGTACTATCAGTGCACTGCTCTGTCAGGTTCACAGTGGTACCATCTTTTGTTTGTGCCATGTAGTATTGTGGTTCAGTAGCTTTCTGTACTGCAACACCTGTTGTGTCTCATTTTTTGCCTTTCCTCTAACTTCATGCAGACTGGTTGGTCTAGTTGAGGGACAGGTTGTGGATGTGTGGGTCTACTTCAGTAGACTGAATGTTCACTTACCCGACTTTCATATTGCCGAGACGAAAAGGCTTTACCACACCATTACTTCTGTAACCTTTATTACACCATTACTGCTCTAAACACCTAGCACACCATTACTGCTCTAAACACGTACCACACCATTACTTCTCTAAACACCTACCATGCCATTGCTGTTCCAAACCCACTACATGTATAATATAATCCTCTCTTTCATTTTTCTGGTCTCTGTTAGCTTTCCTAACCTAGCAACTACTACTGATATCTCCACCACTTTTACTTTTCCTCCTTTTCTGTTCCAGTTATGTAACTGTAAATATATTTCGTTAGTTAGATCTTCTATGTATATATTGTTTGCCAAATTTTCTGTGGACACTTGTAAATGTAAACCATTGTTATTTGCATACTGTACATCATTTTGTTGCATTATGATGTAAGCCGGGAAGAGCCTGAAATTGGTCATTGTTTAATCAGTGCTGTAGCCTGGTTAACAAATTTAAATAAATAAATAAATAAATAAATAAATAAAATTTGCAATGTCTTGGTTGGTCTTTGGCTGCCACATCGACATTTTGGCTTTTTCTTGACATTTGATGAGACCATGATGACATTTGTGTATTTGGCATACCACTTCTGCACTTTGAGTTAAGGATGCAATTGCTTTGATAAGCCAGAGAGTACTCAGATACTCAAAACACAGGTAGATAAAAGTTTATTGGTAAGTGCTTTCGATTAGACCTTCCAGCCTTGTTCAGACAAAGAAACACAGTCAAAGCAGTTCTTTATCCTGCTCTAAAACCACAAAGTCAAAATTATGTCCATTATGTTCCTCAATATGTTTAAACAATGCATTGGTACATTTTGCCTCTCCAATATCTTAATAATGTTTGTAAATGCGTTGCCTAAGTCTTTGTTGTGTTTTACCAATATAGTAAGCTGTACAATCTAAACACTTTGCAGCGTAAACTACGCCCCTTGTATTACAATTAAACCGTCCTGTAATATCAGTGCTTTTACTACCTAACATAATATTATCACATTTTAATATGTGTCTACACTGGTTACACATACCACATTTTTTCATGGTACCTGTTTCCAATTTCCCCAGTTTAGAAAAGGAATTTTACCAATCTTTAAGATTTTTATCTCTTTTATAAATTATATTAGGGTAAGTACCCAAAAGACGAGATACATCCCTGTCCAATGAAATAAGTTCCCAATTTTTATATATAATATTAGCAATGTTAACACTATCAGTAAATGTCGTAATAAAAGCATTGCACAAACTAGGTTCCTTCCTTGTCATTGATATATCTATTCCATTATTATGGCAGTTAATACTCTCATTGACTAATGAGGGTTCATTTTCTCCCTCTTGATTTATATTACTCAAACCACTATCCATTTTTTGCCTTAATAGTGGATTATAAAAACCAGATAATCTCTTCCTTATAACTTCTGAGGAAGTAGAATCCACTAGGGTTTTAGGGTAATCCCCATTTAAAAACACATTACCTATAAATTTAATTTCCTCTAAAAGTTCATTGTCCAAAGTAATTATTCTGGCAGCTCTTACCATTTGGCCCTTAACAACTGCCTTTTTAATATGAATAGGATGATTATTAGAAAAGTGTAAGAACTTGTTTGAGTAAGTTTTCCTCCTAAAAATGGAGGCTTTCAAAAAACCTCCCATAACATTTTTAGTTAAACAGAAATCCAAATATGCAATGCTAGTTTCACCTACAGTATAGGAAAATGATAAAAAATTGGTTCAATCATTTAAATAATCAAAAAATTCAGGTATGATTTATATCGGTACACTCCAAGCAAAAAATAAATCATCCAAAAATGGGTATATCATTTTATATATTCCATATACTTGGAATTAAACAAATATTTCATTTCCCACACTGCCATTACTGTATTAGCATATAATGGGCCCACTGGGGAGCCCATGGCTACCCCTTTAATTAGTTTAAAATAATGACCCTCATAATAAATGTAATTATTATCTAAAACCAATTCCATCAGTTGGGACAGTGTATTGATTTTGTCTTGTCCTATAACCAGAACATCACTGAAAAATTCTATAAACCATTTTAAGCCTAAATCATGTGGGATACAAGTATATAAATCTTTTACATCTACTGTAGCAAATACTAATTCATCAGGTAGACAAACATTCAGTTGGTTACATTTAGTCAAAAAAATCCCATGAATCATGACATAGGTAGTCCAAGGCTACAAGCCTATTTTTTAATTAGCTATCAATGTATTTAGCTATATAATATGTTTTTATTGTCCCCCATCTACAATCGAGCATAAAGGTGGGATTTGGTTAATGTACCTTTAAGGTGGGTAATTGAGTAATTGATTGATTGTTTTATATTATGTGTATTTATTAACTGCTTTGACTGTGTTTCTTTGTCTGAAGAAGGTTGGAAGGTGTAACCGAAAGCGCTTACCAATAAACTTTTATCTACCTGTTTCTGAGTATCTGAGTACTCTCTGGCTTATTATATTTAATTGTCGGTGTTTTCTTTGATGCAATACTTTTGTCTTAATATAAAAATAAACCACAATGCTGTGATAACTGCACTGTGACTGTATGGTATTCTATGCATAGGCCTTTTAGTTTATGTTCAACAATTTGGCCGTCCATTTTGCACATGATATCTGAGTAATGTACTTAGTTTTGCTTAGGCTTAAACTAGTCACTAGTCTAGTCATCATTATGCTCTGCACATAGGTGGCAGTGCCTTCATGATTTCATATAATGGATGGTCATTTATAGGCTTTCTGATAACATATGTGCAGAAACTAATTGATCTGATGTTGTCCTTTTCATTCTTCCTCAACCCATGGGCTCATATCTGTTCCTCGGATCCGACTCGACTGCATACTCCGGACTTTGGATCCACCTCTCAAGGTCTTCCCTCTACCCATAATACCTTAGTCCATCACCATTACCTCAGATCTCATTTGCTGCCATTGTGAACAGATGTAGGTTCCTCTCCCGAGGATTATTAGAGATTATTTCTTGAGTCAATTCAACCTTTTTCTCCCTTTAAAAGTTAAAACTTTATTTTTAGCTGAATTTAGCTATTTATTTCTATCATTCCTCTTAGTTTCTTGCAGGACATTAGGACTTCCTACTATTTTTTCTAGATAGTAAACTTTTATTACCATTGCTGGTATTTCTGCTTACCATTTTTATATAGGGTATTCCTTTTACATTACCATTGTTGGTAATAAAATCCACATTTGCAAATAGGAGTAAATTTGACTGCGAAGGATAAGGGTTGTCAAAGAACAGATCATTGAACAGCTAGAGGCCATTGAAAAACACTCGTAAATAAAGGTGCCAAGGGAAGCAATACAATGTCTGCTGCCATAGATCCTAGTGTTTGAAGGACTGGGGGAGATGGATGGGAAATCATCAGATAAACCTGATTCCTAATAGTGGGTATGCGATGAGTTAGTAGTGATGCTTCCTGTGCTGTTTTTTTCAGAACTGTACCAATGAACTTCAGGCTCTGGACTGGTGTCAGGTTTGATTTGGCATAATTTATTGATACCCCCAGTGATTGACAAATCTGGAGCAAATAGTCACTGGACTGTAGAAGAAGATGCTTGGAGGGGGTGGTGAGGAGCCAGTTGTCCAGACATGGAAACACTCAGAATCCTTTGAGTCTCAGATGAGCAGCCACCACTGCCATTCATTTGGTTAACACCCTGGGGGCTGTAGTGAGTCCAATGGGCAGAGCTCTGAATTGGTAGTGATTGGCTCCCAGCCAAAAGCATAAATGTATTTGGTAGCACCTGTCTATTTTGATGTATAGTACGCATCCTGAAGATCTGTTGAGCACATCCAATCATCCTTGTGAAGAAATGGTGGAATGGACTGTACTATAACCATTTAGAACTTTGACTTCTTCTCATACTGCTTCAAGTTGCTTAGATCCAAAATTGGTCTGAGATCCCCTGTTTTCTTGTGCACTAAGAAGAAACATGAGTAAGTTCCAAATCCAGTCTGGTCTGGAGGGACCTCTTGGATGACTCCTTTTTCTAGCAGCTTTTAAATTTCCTGTGCTGCGTCTTTCCTCTGACTGGGTGGAACATTGGGAGTTTTCTAGCTTTTGTGAAGAGGGAGTTAGAAAAATGGAGTGATATAATCTCTGGATATGATTTTTAGCACCCAGATATCTTTTGTTATGCTTGCCCAGGCTTCTGAGTGCATGGATAATCATCCCACAACTTCCTCCGGAGTTGGAAAGTCAGGCATCCCCTCAGGAGTGCTGTAAGGATTGGTCTGGAAAGGAGTCCTGAAAACCCTCGTTCTCTGGGCCTCCTCTGCCTCTATGGCAATGCCTCTCATTAAAATGTCCTCCTCTGCCTCTGGAGGAGATGTCCCCACATGGATCTTGGAATGGTCCCTGAGATTTTCTGAACTATATTTTCATACTGACTCTCTGTTTCCTGGAAAAGGTCCATTGAGAGGTAGAAACTTGATTCCTCAGCAGACAGCATCTTTCCATCTTGTTCACTGCGGGTAAGTGTCTCTTTTACTGATGGCTCAAATAATGATGTGCCATCGAATGGGGCATTGGTGAAGGACATCTTAAAGGGCTCTGCAAAATCGCATAGCCTCATCCCAGCATGTCTCTTTAGGGCAATGCCTGAATCACCCTTTTGTAAGGTGCCTTCAGCTGTGTGAAAAATCAATCTCATTGAAGCGTTTGAGGTAGACAAAAGAGTGGCCAGCTGTGAGGATGTTCTTTTGAAATCCTCTGCAGACATAGACTCTGTGAGAGTATTTGAAAGCTCTTTGGTCAAATCTCTCCCTGAAGTCTAGTGAAGTGTACTAGGTAATTAAGAGACCTCAGGACAAAAGTCGCTGAGGTAAAGACTCACTTTCTGAGTCTGTTCAACATCATAGACTCCCTGTTTGGCAGATGGACAGAAGAGCTTTGTTTTACTACCTCTTTCTTGGTGGCTGCCACCACCACCCTAACATCAACCGGGACTCATTTTCTGCAGTGGAGTCTGTGTTTTGGAGGGGCTAAGAATTTGTCAGATCTGTTTGGGATATGTTCGATGGTATCCAGCTCTTTCCAAGCCTAGCAGGAAACTAAATCAATGAATTCATCTTCTGGGGGGAAGGTAACCCAAGACATAGACTGACCAGAACCAAAAGCTTCCAAAAAATAAAGATCCTTTTGGAAAAGGTATTAACATGGGTTGAGGAAGAATGAAAAGGACAACATTAGATTTAAAAGTTATGTACTTATCATAACTAGGCATCTGTGTTGTCCATTTTTATTTTTCCTGAAATTCCCTCCCATCCAGCACCCCATTCTTCAATTTTCTGGAGAGACCTGTAGGACTGTGTTTTGGATTCTACAGTTCTGGGCTTGAGCCCTTCCTTTTTCTGTCAGCTGTTTCTGCTCTGAATAGCTATATATGCCTAATGACAACAAACTCGATCTGAGGTAATGAGGATAGACTAATACATCATGGACGGAGGAGCTTGAGAGTTGGATCTGAAGTCTGGAGTATGTGGCCGAGTCAGATCCGAGGATCAGATTCTAACCCATGGGTTGAGGAAGAATGAAAATGGACAACACGGATGCCTATTTTGGTGAGTACTTAACTTTTAATTTTTCAGATATGTATTGCTCTAGCACTGAACTCTTTAGTTTAACATTTTTTTGCACCTTGTTGACACTTTGTGTAGGTTATTTCAGCTAATTAATGGAACCAGTGATTTGTTGTCAGTTTGGAGCTTGAAACTCTTGAGTCCTAATAGTTATTTGGAGAAATTTTCACAAACCCATACACACACACACACACACACACACACACACACACACACACACACACACACACACACGTGCACATTCTTGCAATGCACTCTATTTCAATATGTGAAGATTTCCTCTGTTAAGCATCAGTTAACATGCAGGAGAAATCAGAGACAGGATGTAACACTTGTTTATCCATTTGGAGTTGTGCTGCACCTAGGCTGTAGCTACGAACACCTGCAGTGTTTGTTTAGTGATGTAGTATGCACTCCCTGGAGCTGTTGTTAGCATTTCTTTAACTTTACCAAATGCTTGGACTTGAGTATGTTCCCATAACTAGGTTAATTTTTTCCTTAACAAGTGTGTTAAAGGGTGAAACACTGTTGAATGGTCTGTTTTAAACTTGCTCTTGTAGTTTATAATGCTTATGATTTGTCTTAGCTCAGTTAACCATGATAGATTTTTACAACTTGGCTATTACTCTGACCTTGCTTACATCTATTTAATTTTACTAGTACTGATGCTGTGTTCAAAGTTCTGTAGTTCTGTTTTACTAAAGAAGTATTTGTCTTAATTTAGTTTTAAACCAGAACTTTTAATAGTCTGCAGTACTGCCTCTAACCTTGAATCATTCATTTATTTATATGGTCCAAAAACAGAATGTCATCACTAGCAACATCATCACCATCATGCAGACCACTGATTAAGTTAGTTATTTTACATTGCAAGATTTTGGTGCTGAGGTTATACCACATGACAGCCATTTTAAAAGAGAGCCTTCCACAGGTCTAACGAAGGTTGTCAGTTTTTTACTTTCTTTACCTAAAGGTTCTTGCCGTAGCCCATTGGAAACATTTAGGTTGGAATACAGTCTAGCATCAATAGGCATCTGTTCTGTGTCTTATAGTATAGGTAGAGTAAACCTTTTAAGAGCACCTGCATTACTGAAGTAGCTTTTTAAAGTCAACACATATATTTACACTCAACAGTTTTTTTAATGACTGGTACCATAGGAACACACCACTCAGTGAGTAAATTTACAATTTCTGTAATGCCAGGGCTTTGGAAATGAGTAAGCTCTGCCTGTATTTTGGACAGCATAGGAAATGGACTCCTTTTGGGTGTGGTTAAGGCATACCGCATAGCATTCTTTTTTTACTGGTTGACTGTCAAGCAAGCCAGCTTCGCCAAACATGTCTAAACTGATTAATTAATTCCAGCAATTAAGCACATTTCACATCCACAACTCTGCAGGTTATTTTGGTACAGACCATCCAACACATAAACCAAACTCGCACTTGTGCTCCTTCCACTCAGACATAGATAAATATTGACCACTATACTTGCATTTGCCTGTAGGGCTGTGATTTTGAGTCTCTCTGTCATGCAGCAGCAGATGCTTTCAAAACCTTCTATATGTAGCATGCGGTATCACAGAAGCTTCTATATGTAGATTTTAGGTATCACAGCAACATATCATCTTTATCAATTTTGAATTTGAACAGGAATTTTAACTTGTTAGTCGACTTTTGTATCTGAAACAGTACTGACTGAATCCAGAAAAAAATGCATGTTCTGTAGTCCTATCTCATCTTCATTTTTACATATGGGTTTGGAGCAGATCCTCGGCTCCCACTTGGCCGATTACAAAGCTTGAAGTCTCTAAGTTGGCTTGTGGCAAGGTAGGTATCCCATAATGCACTACTAACAATCCCCTGATCTCATTTGCCGCTCTACGAGTTCAGAAGTGTTCTCTTTCTTGGCCGTGGCTAAGTTGGAATATTTTTTTCTTCCAATATTTATAGTGTTCTTTTTTACTGTAAAGTTAGTTTACTATTAATAGCTTACTGTTGTTAACTTGCTAGTAGTTAGTGTGTTTTTTTTTTCCTGAAGTTTTATTGCTAATTGTTATTGCTTATTGTTGGCCGTTGCTTCCGCAGGCCTTCTTTTAGTGGTATCCCTTCATCTTTGTTGGGCTATTTGTTGTTAATCTTTCTCAGGCATAGGTCCATTTTAGTTAGAGGACCTATTTCTGCCTTACTGTTGCTTGTTTATTCTCTATCTCGCCTACACCTCTGTTCAGGGTTAGGCCCGTTTAAGTTAGAGGACCTAGTCCTCTATTGCCCTTCTCCCTTGTGTGTTGTTTCTTGAGCAGGGCTAGGCCCATTTAAGTTAGAGGACCGTGTCCTCTTTTCTTATTGTCGTTTTTTGCTGTCTACAATTATAGTCTGTTGTCGTTGTTATGGTAGTTATGTCTAAGGAAACTAAAGACCATAAACTTTTGGGTTTTAAGAAATGCCTAAAATGTTCACAAAAAATGTCCCTGACTGATGGGCATAGTATTTGTGTTTATTGTTTGGGAGCCATACATCTACAGGAGACATGTACCTTTTGCCATTGTTTTAGTTCTCCAGAAAAGGAAGAACAAACTGATTTTGAAAGGTCTCCTTAAACCTTCCTTTGAGGAGGATTTAGCTAGTTCTTCCTCTTCTCACTCCAGGTCTCCCTCTTCAAAAAAAGAGAAGGTTACGTCGGTGAAAAGACAGTCTCCGACACCTACTGACAAATCAGGACCTCCAGAGAAAGTTGCCAAAGTTGTCAAACCTTCTAACTCTTCGGCTCCTCTGCCTTCGGAGCCAGTTTTGGTTATTGATATAGACTTTCCAGTTTCAGCCCCAAGTTTTTCGGAGCCTGTAGCTGAATCCATACCTCGGAGCCAGTCAGAAGACTTACTACCAGTATCCCCGACACTTAGCTCTCCAGTTTTGCAGAGATCTCGATCCCCTACCATGTCTTCCAGATCCTCCAGCAGTCTCTCTGATGAGGCTGTCGAGAGGGTGGTGCGTAGACTTTTGAAGTTGTCGGCGCTAGCAAATTTGTTGTAGGCTCCGACCCAATCGGTTTTGGAGCAGTCTAAGGCCGTATTACCTGCTTCTGCTTCTCCACCGAGCCATGCCGGTCTTTCAGAGCCAGATCTATCGGTGCTGTTTGTTGTGGAACAGTCAATTCCAGCACCCCAAGTGGTTTTCTCGGAGCCGAGTTCCGCTCCGACACCTTCAGTGCTGTCCCTGGTGTCTAGGAGCAGAAGCTCACCAGCTGGCCTCGATAGGGACGCTTGGACCTGAACTTCTTTGGTTCCGAGACTACTTCTTAGTGTGTCGGCTTGGCTGAGCTTGGATCCTACATCTGTCTCGGAGCCAATCGCTCCGGAGCGGGGGGCTACTTCTGCTTCTTCGAAACCGGTGGTGTCCTTGGAGCCGGGGGGATCTGCCTTCGAGATGATGAGGAGCATGCTGTCTAGATCTTCAGCTCTGCTCAAGGGTACCGATGTTCTTCCCCCTCAAGCTCCGACCTCTGTGTTAGCACCAACCCTCTCTCATGACAGCAGAGACCCGCAGCCTCAGGAGTCCCCCTTGGGTGGCCCCCAGTCTTCTGAGACCTCCTCACAATACCCTTCTGAGGAGCCTCTTTGGAAGAGAACTTGCAAGAGGAAGCATGTAGACTCCCCTGATGACTCCATCACCTCTGACACTGACCTTGAGGAGTCAGAAGGGTCCCCTAGGTCATCCTCTGATGATATCTCCTTTGTAAATATGCTAGAGATCCTGAAACAGAGAGGCGGCTGGCCCATTGTCACCCCTTCTGATGAGGAGTCAGTGTACCTGAAGGCTTTTGGGTCTCAACCTTCAGCCTCTTGGGTGTCTCCACCTTTCGATGAGCTGTTAGATTTAGTGAGTCGAAAGGTGTGGGAAACTCCTGACACCGTGGAATCAGTCCCTAGAAGGCCGAACAAATTCCTTTCAGCTCCTAAGGAAAAAGAGTTTCTGAACAAAGGTGTGCCTGTAGATTCCATGGTGGTGGCAGCAGCCACAAAGAAGGAATTAGCAGAGACATCCTCATCTGTTCACCCACCGAACAAAGAGTCTCGAACGATGGACAGATACGGGAAGCGTATTTTTTCTTCAGCGGCTTTTACACACAGATCGCTGAATTACCTCACCCGTTTCTCTAGGTTTCAAAGAGATCTCCTAAAAGAGCTGGGAGATACTCTCCAAGGTAGTTTAACTGAAGAAGTCCCTGAGAAGCTTACTGCTCAGTTGTCCACCTTAACCTCTATTGTTAACTCGTCCATGAGGCTGATATCTTACGCAGCAGATGGAGCGAGCAGAGCAGCAGGTTCAGGAGTTTCCCTTGCAGAGCCCTTCAAATCTACATTTACTAATGCCCCTTTTGACAGTTCCTGTCTGTTTGGACCAAAGGTAAAAGACACACTCACCAGATGCGAGCAGGAAGGGAAGACTCTCTCTGCCATGGGATACATTTTTCCATCCCTTCTAGACCATACCCTAAAGGTCAGAGAGGGGGAAAAATGTGGTTCAAGAAATCTCAGATATTTTTCCCAGACGCACAAGGTGATTCCTTCTCCAGAGGCAGAGGAAGAGGAAATATTGGTAGACGTCGCCCTAGAGGTGGGGGGGGGGTCTAAAAAACCAGGTTGACCGTGATTCCTTTTGTGGACATCCCTATCAGCGCTTCTGAAGTGAGGCCCGGCTGCACTTCTCTGGAGCCAGTCGGGGGTCGCTTATCTTTGTACCCAGAAGCCTGGCATGACATCACACAAGACAAGTGGATACAAAGGATAATTTCCAGAGGATACTCCATACCCTTCTCTTTTCCACCTCATCCAACCAAGAGAATCCCAGCTGTTCCACCCAATCACAGGGATCACGCAACTATAGAAGTCCAAAAGTTGCTTCAAAAGAGAGTCATCCAAACCGTCCCTGCAGACCAGATAGGATTGGGAACTTACTCCAGATTCTTTTTAGTGCCAAAACAAACAGGGGACTGGAGGCCTATCTTGGATCTCAGCAAGTTAAACGAATCAGTGAAGAAGTCCAAGTTCCGAATGGTAACACTGCAGTGTATACTCCCTCTGTTAGGGAAAGACAATTGGATGTGCTCCATAGACCTCCAAAATGCGTACTACCACATAAAAATGGACAGAGCATCAAGGAGTCATTTACGCTTCTGGCTGGGAGCCAGTCATTACCAATTTCATGCTGTGCCCTTTGGTCTCACCACAGCCCCCAGGGTGTTCACCAAATGCATGGTGGTAGTAACGGCTCACTTGAGACATCTTGGATTCCAAGTGTTTCCGTACCTGGACGACTGGCCCCTGACTGCCACCACCAGGCACCTACCCCTACAAGCCAGGGATTTAACCATCCAAGTCTGTACTCAGCTAGGCATCACTACAAATTGGGAAAAGTCTATCTTTTCCTCTCAATATGTAACTTTTATAGGCGCAGAAATAGACACAGTTGCAATGATGGCTCACCTTCCTTCAGGCAGAGTGCAAAATCTAAGGCAACAAATATATAGCCTGCTTCCCCAACACAAGGTCAAAGCGAAGACAGTGCTCAAACTACTGGGAACCATGGCCTCTACTATAACTCTAGTTCCGTTAGCCAAACTACATATGAGAATTCTGCAGTGGCTACTCTTTTCCCAGTGGTCTCTTCAGCAACTGCCTGTGTCTCATCCCATTTTAATAACGGAATCTTGTAAAAAGGACCTTTGTTGGTGGATTCCGTCCAATCAACTAACGATAGGGAGACCATTCATTCCTCATCAACCCATTGCTACTGTGACCACAGATGCCTCCCAGATAGGGTGGGGGGGCATTATCTAGGAAGGACAGTCCAAGGCATGTGGCAAGGACATGAGGCTCACTTGCATATCAGTGTTCTAGAGATGAAAGCAAGCACTTCACAACTTTCTTCCTCTAAGGACAATAGCAATCCAATCAGACAATATGCCAATGGTATGTTATATAAACAAACAAGGGAGAATCAGATCATACCCCCTATGTCAAGAGGCTGTACGTGTTTGGCAGTGGGCGATATCTTCCCAGTGCTGTCTAGCTGCAACACGTATCCCAGGGGGAACCAGTGTGATAGCCAACAAGCTCAGCAGGGCAATCTTGATGCCTCACGAGTGGACTGTGAATCAGAAAGTTGCGGAACAGATTTTCCGCAAATGGGGACAGCCTTGCCACCCCAATGAGCACCAAATGCAGCAGCTGCTTCACCCTTATCCCCCCACCCCCACCCTGGGGGAGACACTGAGAGACACACTTGTCCACAACTGGCCCTCTGGACTTCTTTATGCTTTTCCTCCCTTTCCACTAATATCAAAAGTGATCCAGAAAGCAAAGACTTTGGGAAGCAGAATGATTCTCATCACTCCTTACTGGATAGTCAGATTTGGTTCGCCTTCCACGGGCCTCATCTTCTGGACGATCCATGGACTCTGGACCCTGTACCAGACCTTCTGACACATATGTCCGGCACGTTCCATCCCTGTCTCCACACCCTCAACTTGACAGCGTGGCTTCTCCACTTCCATCCCTAGTCATGGTTCATGATTTCTCCCCTGTGATTACACATATCCTGACATCATCTCTTAAACCTTCTACAAGAAAATTGTATGCTACCAAATGGAAAAGATTTTCCCTTTGGGCACATGCTAGGAACATAGATCCATACACAGCCTTCATTTCCTTAGTATTAGAATTTCTAACCAAACTTTTTCACCAGGGATCAGCTGCTGCTACAGTCAAAGTTCAATTAGCAGCTATCTCCAATTTTCATTTGGGGTAACATGAACTTAATCTTATGGCTCACAGATTGTGTAAATCATTTTTAAAAGGCACTACCTTACTAAGACCTCCTTTTCAAGAACCTATATCTCCCTGGGATTAAATTTAGTTTTTTCAAAACTTACCTCACTGCCTTTTGAACCTTCACATACGTGTGAGTTAAAGTACCTTTCATGGAAGACCATTTTTCTGCCAGCCATTACGTCCGCCAGAAGAGGGCTAGATCTGCAAGCACTCTTAGTCAAACCTCCTTACTTGATATTCCATAGAGACAGAGTTTCCCTTCGCACTAACCCTTCCTTCGTCCCCAAGATTTGTTCACAATCAAATATTAATCAAACTATTGAACTGCCGGTATTTTTTCCAAATCATACAAACAAAGCGGAATATAAGTTTTATCAACTTGATGTACACAGACAGTTAAGGTTCTGTCTACATAGAACCAAAGAGTTTAGGAAATCAGACCCATTATTTTTATCTTTTTCAGAGATGAGAAAAGGAATGTCAGCCTCCAGGATAACGTTATCAAATTGGATTTCAAATTGCATATCTTTTATTTATTCTTCTAATGGCAAAGAACTCCCATTTAAAATTAAAGCTCATTCCACCAGATCTATATCCACAGCTGCCGCTTTTCAAGCCAGAATTCCAATGGACAGTATATGTGCAGCAGCAACTTGGGCTACCCCTCATACCTTTAGTACTCATTACAAATTGAACTTGACCTCCAGGGGTAGAGCCTCCTTTGGTTCCACGGTTCTTAGGAGTATATTTCCATGAGCCACCCGAGAAAAAGATGCTAGGGACGCTGTCCCATATGTAAGAATGAAGGCGGGATAGGACTACAGAACATAAAAAGTTATGTACTCACCATAACATTCCATGTTTGTAGTCCATCTCGCCCTATATTCTTATGACCCCACCCACCTACCCCATCCATGTATCCTTGGAGGATCTGGAGACAAGATAATGTCTATCTTCCTTAGAGTTGGAGACCTTTCATCTATTGTTTTTCCTTGTGGAAATTCTTCTATATCACTGTTATAGACAGCAGCAATCAAGATCTGGGGATTGTTAGTAGTGCATTGTGGGATACCTACCTTGCCACGAGCCAACTTAGAGACTTTGAGCTTTGTAATTGGCTCCGAACCCATATGCAAGAATGAAGGGTGAGATGGACTACAAACATGGAACGTTATGGTGAGTACATAACATCTTTTTTCTGCATATTATTTTTGGTTTCATTTTCAGATGCAACCTCTTAGCTTCGTCTTGCAAAATACAGAAAATGGCCTAGTCTCTTACATCCCATACACCTTCTGTCACATGCAGCATACTGCTGTGAATCACTGTAGTAACAGTCATACCTGTGCCAGACTTGCATTCCATTTCTCATTTGTGCATTCATTTAGCTTGGCCAGAATTATGCCTCTTTTTAAAATTGACACTGACTTTGCATTTTACTTCAGACGTGTCATTTGCCATGTTTAAAGTAACATTCTGCCTTTTAACTAAATGTCTTCCTCTGGTGATTTGTATAATTTTTTCTAAGGTTTGATTAATTTCAGGTTGTAACTAACTAGACACTTTTACATCCACCAGCCCAGTCACAGTTCTTATGTGTCATAAACCCACAATTTCTTGCCATTTCATGCAGTCATCTTACTAAATTTTCAAGTCTTTCACCCTTTGCTTCTACAAATGTGGAAACTTGGCCATTTTGTGCATTACATTTCTTTTTGGGACAACTTCTTCATTGGGGTTACTAATTAATGATTCATTTGTAATACACAATGCAATGAAAAGGAGATGTAAATGGCCACTGCATCATACTACGTAGTGTAGAAAAGCAACTTGGATTTCATCTGCTTCTATGACTAATTTGGATGTCACATAAAATCATTTGAACAGGTTTTCTCTAGGTAGGCCAGCCAAAGAGTTTCTAGAAGTCAAACAGCCCTGATGCGTTAAACTTAGTCATTGTTGAAGAAATTCATTTTTCTAGGCTGCACAGCATAATTTCAGTAACACAAGGACTTTTTCAAGTAAAATATAATTCTGTTGGTAAAGTCTTGGACTCCAAGCTTGTGGCTTCAAGGTGGTATGGTGTGGTTTTGTAAATGTTAAGCCATTTTTTTAGTTTGTGCTCATCAAGAAGCTTCCACTTCTGATACCATCTCAGAATCTTTATTGGTGGCTTTGGAAATCTCAGGATGTACCATTAATTAAGACAAAACAGATAACTTTTATGCATAACAATGTGGCGGATCAACTGAAATGATGTTAATGCTTTATCATTTCACATCCAATTGACCCTTAGAAATGCAATACATTTTAGGGTATGTACAGTCTTAAAAGTCAACACCATACATTAGTCTAAATGGAAATGGCCATATACTTAGGTATTTTCTATATGTATAGAAGCTTTAGTCCACTTATCTTCCCAAAGTACCTAAATGGACCTGAAACATGTTCAGGACCTGGGTCTTTTACCTTGATCATTGTCTATGAATCATCTGTGAGAAAATATGTTGATCATATTTAAACAAGATTGTTAGACAATGTAAGAGGGTAAAAAGTTCAAAGATTCCTTAAGCACATATTGGTTTTACCGTGTTCACTACTGGAGATATCTAACATACCCGTGGAGTTGTATTTATTATTTTGGACCCTTTTGCATTCTGTCCAGCTGACCATCAGTTGCTGTGTAAGACTGCTCCTAGAGGTCCTCTTTTGTTAATGTGTCTGGTAATGTTTCCCTGGGGCTAGGACTGAACCCATGGCAGGTTGTAAGTGGACATGGAGTGGAGCAGTGCAGCAGGCCACATCTCTTATTATGTCCTGCATGCCAGGGGATGTACTTTTCTGTATTCACTACCTGTCCAGTGCTACTCACATCCTGCATGTCACTGCAAGTAACATCAGTCAACTCCATCCCCCCACTTCAGTGCCACAATGCTAATAGCAACATGTTTCACAATTTTGGCACTGTTCCCAACTCCTGGAGTGTGTGTCCAGTCGCGAGTAGCTTCCCCCCTCACCTGTGCTTTTTGTGGTGACTGATGATGACATGACTGATAACAAAAGAAAGACATTCTTCAGATTTCCTTGCTGCCACCTCACTTAGACATACAGCTTGTGAATGGCACCTGCTCATTTGAGAGACTGTGTTAGATAGTAGTGAACCATTTTTGTCCTGGGAAGGAGCAAGACTATGCTGTCTTTGGTTGTACCAGTAGCCTGATGGTCTACTCCCACCTTCTTAGTTTGAAAAGGATACTGTAACCTTGAAATGGTTAATCAATATCTAATTGCTTGTAAATGCATCAGTAAAATATATCAAGTGTGAACTTTCAAAATGTAGACTATTGAACCAACTGTTTTCCTCTGCTAAAATTATACAGAGCATTCTTGGTATGTGACAGGGGTGGATTATTATGTATTTTAATGGGATAACCTGAGATGCTACACATTTGGGAGGTAAATGTTCTGCTTGAGGTATATTTAAAACTGCTTCTGAGGACCCCCCCCCCCCCACACACACACACACACACACACACTTAGCCCTGCTGTTTCTGCTAGGTTGCCTCAAGTTTTTCATGTGCACCATGAAGGTCAGTTTCTTGACATCCAGTTCTCAAAAAGATAACATGAGAGCTGTGGTTGTTGACTGTGTGTTATATTATAACTGAGGATGATGTTTTAATTAGATGATTAGTATGAAAGGTTACAGTGAGCATTTTTTTACGCCTTTTTGGTAAGAAACAGTGACACTGAAATCAAGGATTCCTTTACACAGTATATTAAATGCTGCATGTGTCTCCTTTCTGCCCATTGATTTGTTTGTCCTCAGGTCCTCTCAGCTCCATGGACTACCTTGATCTTTGTCCTGTAGTTCCTTTCTAGATGATTTACATCACAATGCACGTTACACAGTACCTCTCTGAAAGAACCTTGTGCTTGCAGCTGTTCATATGCCAGAAAGTGAGGAGTGGAGCCGAAGAACATAAAAAACTGTATAGACCTGTTGGTCCTAGACCCTGTTGTGTAATACTGCATAGTCTGTTGGTTCTTGATCCAGTCCTGTAAAACCGTATAAGCATTTTAGTCATAGATCCTCTCCTGTAAAACTGTATAGGCCTGTTGGTCCTAGAGCCTGCCCTGAAAAAAACATGTAGACCTGTTGGTCCTAGATCCTGTGGGCACATTTGTAGTCCCTAAGTACTCACCCCATCATGTTGCCATATCTTTCCCATTTATGGAAATATGATCCCTGCAAAAGCAGGCACAGCCTCTCATATTGCATGTGATACAAGCATTGATAAGGACAAGTAAGATTACAATATGCTCTGTAATAAAGTTTTCATAGTGTGCTTCAAGGAATATGAGACCCACAAGGGCAGATGCAGGCTCTGATATTATATGCGATACAAACAGGTTAATAAAGTTTGTCTGTAGCATTTCCAGTGATCAAACTGTAAACCACTCTACAAACCACTCTACTAGATGAACCTGATGAAGCTCAAGTGAAAGTGTTTTCTTAAACATAGTTCTGTAATGGTAATTCACAATCTGTTGTCATGCTTGAATTCTCATTTTTTGTATGTGTGTTAAAAATAAAAAAAAATGCTTAACTGAAAATGAGGTTCTGTTGATTGCTGAGCTGGTAAAACCTCATGAGTCCTTTAGATGTATTCAAATTAAGGACTAACTTCTGGGCTATGAGTTTTGCTCCTTGTTTTCCATCCCCCAGATATTCCTCCATTCATCTTCCCTGGACCCTCCCACCATTGTCTGTAACTACTTTTAATTAAGTGAAGTGCTGATTGTAATGTATTCAAACAAGAACACTCCTCCATCTACCTACTTAATTGAATAAACTTCTTGTAACTTCAACAAGGTTTCTTTATACCTCCTGCACGACAACAGGCTTCCTAGATCTGATAAGTAAAGTGATTTTATCTGGTCTAAACATATGTACTCTGTTTCTCATTTATGTACAGCACTGACTCTCTGAACCTATGATCCTTGATGTTAAACAACAGTACTGAATCTGTCATCATTCACTCATCTCTAGTAAAGCAGAAAAAGGTCTCAAGCAAGTTATCTTCGCCCACCCATACAGATGTACCAGTGACTGAGGCTTGTTTCTGAACACCAATTATTGAATTCACAGACAGACACCTTGCCTGTGTGCCACTGGGCTGGCCTTTAATTTAATCAAATTGGTGATAATTTGTGTTTAATTTCAGTACTTTTATTTTAGTTTGCAGTTATTTTTGTTTTCTTTTTTGGCCCCTCCTTTACATGCCCTTCAACTGACCATAAGCTGTGCCTATAGCTCTGTTTACTCTAGTGTCCTGTATATCTCCCACACCAGAGGTAGATAAGAAAGGGAAATGGGGAAGGCCAGAGTAGCCAGCAGCATCACATATGCTGTCCTGTACTTCAGGGGATTTTGATATCTGATTATTTAATGTTATACTAGAATAGTTTTAGTAATTGATATGTTATTGGTTGTCAACAAACTAACACAGTTATATTATTTTGCTTATAACATACATGCAGTTTGGTTCTTTTTTTTTCTTTTTTGATATTACTTGCTTTCCCCTGCTAAGTTTCACTTTGTATGTTGGGGGCGGGGGGGGGGGGGGTATACTGGTGGGTAAGGTTTTCCCAAAATGTCCAGGTAAATTGTTTGTATGATTTTCTGAAATATATAACAGAGTTAACACATACCTTTTTACCTTTGTAAGATTTTACAGCTTTTCTTTATGTATTTTATGTTTTCAGCACACTGTATAGAAGAGATGCCAGTAGGAAATCAAGTTGCCTGAAATGCAGTTATTTCCGGAACACCACACAGAATTATCTACTTAGAAAACGAATCTTACAGTAGGCACTGCTTCTGCTGCTTATAGACATCAAGAATGAGGAACGATAGCTTTTAAATTTAAACAAATTGACTGTGCTTTCCTTTACACTAATGCACCAAGTCTGGAATCAAAACAAGAAGCAACAAATATTATACAATAAAAAAGTCCCCAAAACAGCGAGAATGCAAATCACAAGTAGAAAACTATATCCCCAGCAGAAGGCAGATGAAGCAGTGTTTTTGCTTTTGTTATTTTTTAGTATTTTTTGATGTGACTTGACTATATCCTATTAGCATCTGCCTTCTACTGGGGATATTGTTGTTTTTTTTTAAATATTATACAATGGTAGCTCCTTAACATTCAAAAATGTGCACTCTGATTGGTCAGCCCAACCCATGTCCCTGTTGTAAATTGAGCATATACCAATAGAAAAAAGTCCTGTTGCCCGAACTTTCTTGTATTAATATATTCTAAGGTGTTGCAGTTTTCTTGAGCTAAGAGGTTGAGAGGTTCATATGGAGGGCAGAGAAAATACAAGGAAAATCAGGTGCGTTATGTGAAACCAAAGAAACTTACCTGATTTTTCTTGAATTTTTGTCATGTCTGTCTCATATCCCTAAATTGTTTGGATTTCACACTTTTTTGTTTTTTTTTTTTCAAAAAAAAAAAGAAGCAACAGAGATCTTCCTTTCTCCATTGCTTGCTCTCCAAAGCACTGTTGTACTGCGTAAGAGTGGGACCATTGGTCCCATACGTATGTGCAGTACATCAACAAAATGGTGGAATATGGAAATAATGCAGAAGAACACCATAGCGCCATTATACAAAAACATTATTGAAGTAAAGTACGTAATTTCTTTCTTAAATAATGTCATTGTATAATAACAATAACAGACTCCTCCTGGGTGTGGTATATTGAAGATTTACCCACGTGATTAAACCGCACCAACCATGGGTAAATTTTCACTATACCACACCCAAGAGTCCGTTATTGCTATATTAAACAATACCTCACTGTCATACTTTCAGAATGAGAACACTGTCTGGAGAAGCCAAAACAACACTGTACATACATAAATAAATACCTGTTTTATTTTCATTTAAAATTTGCCATAATTGGCAGTATTTCAAATGCATGTGGACACAGACACCTCCATACCCACCTCCCCCACCCACAGAGGCACACATATTGAGACACATTGACAGGGTTATGCTGACTTTTGCTCAGACTGTTGGGAAGATTGCATACTAAACATATCACAAAATAAGCATGCATGAGACCAAAGTCGATACATTTTAAGACTAACACTTTTCGAAAATATTAACTAGCACTAGTCCTTTTTGTTGTGTGAAGTTTGGACTAACCAAATTGGTTGACTTTTGTACTTATTAACTGTGTAGGTCTTTATGAGGCCTTCATATATTTTCGGCCTGTTATATATTACCCAGACTACATAAGAAGTGGCAAAATTACTTTGTGTCATTCTGAGTTTGATAATACATTCAGTTAAAAAGCTAAGTATATTCTGACAGTACATAATTAGCTGTGCATGAAGTCATGAAAGATTTGAAGCAGTGTATTAGACATGCTTGAATAGTAAATACAATAAGAATATCTGTTTAGCATGCTTTTACATTATCCAGCTATAGTGAAGAAAATGTCAGTTATTCAGAACAATTAGTATCCTGTCATTCTAAACAATGCCTCGTTGCATTAACATGTAAGGTGCTGTTGGACTTGTGTATAATTTTTGTAGTTAGAATAGAACTCTAAATTTTGCATATCAAATATTTCTCATCAGTCTAGTAAAACAGACAATTAAATTGTGTGAATTTTCTCTTAAGAATCCCCATTTATAAGGTTAAAGTATGCGTGTCGTCATGCTTATACTGCTTTTGTGAAATTTGCATTATAAGGCAACACACAAGAAAGAGATTGACAGCATGCTGGCTCAGTGGTAAGATTTCTGCTTTCCAGGTCTGGAGTTTAATTCCGACTTTCAGTCATTTTCTTTGCGGAGTTTGTATGCCATTCCCATGTCTGCACTGGATGTTCTTCGTCTTCCATTGCTGCAGTCCTGACTATTGGGTATAGTCCGCGTCCAGTCGGCCCGAATACCAGAGTATAAGGCTGACGTCGGTCATGGCGCCTTAGACTGACGTCAGTACGACAGGGTACTAATGCGCATGACCGACGTCATATCCTCAGTCTTTTTTGCCGCATGGTCCGATGCAGAAGCATTTTTGCGAGTGCAGGTTGGCGTTCTGAGATATTTCCGAAACCGGAGTTTCAGACCGAAACAGAGTTGGCTAAGTACCCCGTTGGGGAACATTTTGGTTTTTTCTTGCCTCAGTATTTAACCGGATGTCAGAAAAAGTGAATAACTGTATTTCTTGTGGGAAGCAGATACCGCATAGGGATTATCATACATTGTGTATACCTTGTTTAGGGCCTGAGCACGACGTTGTTGGTTGCCGCTCTTGTGCTAGATTTAACAAACGCACTATTAAGAGGAGGCTAGATTGTGCCAGGTTAGTGTTTGGGAAGCGTTGTAATTATAATATGCCGTCGGATGCTCCGGCGCCGCTTCATCCAAGAAGCGCAAGGACAAAACAGTGAAGCCTAGGGTTGATGAACCGCAGTCCCGGACGTCGGTTCTTTAGAAGGCTCAGTGGAGCCAGAGGTTTTGCCAGGAGTTTCCATGGAGTCTCAGGCAGAAACTTTATTGTTACAGGATGTGCCCTTCCAGGAGGTAGGCCAGGCTGAGGGGCTTCTCAGGTAACTGTTCTTCCCTCTCTTCCCAAGGTAGTTAGGGCCTCTCCTTCTGTTGCCAAAGCTTCTGTTAGAGGTAGGCCAAGTTCAGCTTCTGTGGGGGCTTCTCCTAGCATTTCGGCTCTGTACCTAGGAAACATATGCTTAAAATGGCAGAAGATTTGATTACTATGATTAGAGGTTCTATGCCCCCGCCTGATAAGAGGCCTAGGGTGGAACAGGAGTTTGATAGTTTTGAACAGTGTTCACAGGCTTCAGAGTCTTCTGTGGAAGACTTACAGGAGTATCCTACTTATTCTGATTCTGATGTGGATGATTCCACTCCTACAGCTTCTCCTCCTGAGGATTTCTCATTTTCAGAGACTCTACACTCCATGAGGGAGCACTTTAAATGGGACGGCCAGGATTACTCTGATTCCAGGAAAAGGCTTAGGGAATTCTTGTTTTTACCCCAGCATAGGCCCTTAGCTATTCCTCCTGTGTTGCATGTGGTGGAGGATGTTTTGCAGAGGCTTCCTGAATCCTGACTCCTTACCTCCTGCTCCTGTTAAGCCTGATAGGTATTATAGGGTGCCCAAGCTCATAAGTATTTGTTTAAGAGTCCTAGGGCGGACCCAGAAACTGTTTCTCAGGGGCCTAAAGGTGTTAAAGCTTCTGTGGTTAAAAATCCTGTACCCTCTGATAAAGAGGCAAGGGCTTTGGATAGGTGGGGAAAGAAAGTGTATACTTCTTCCACTTTAGCCATGAGGGCGTTGAATTGTCAGTTTCACATGCTAAAATATCAAAATTATCTCCTTTCACAATTGAAATCTAAGGTGGATGCTTTGGCGGAAGGTATTGAGTGTAAAGAGTTGCTGGATTTGGTTCATGTGTCTGAACAAGTGGGTAAGCATTCTTTGCAGTGTGGTTTTGATGCTGTACAGGCCTCCTCGAGGGTGGCTGCTACTAGTTCTGTTCTTCGCAGGCATGCCTGGTTGAAGGATCAGAATTTAGCTGAGCATGTTAAGACAAGGATTTTGGATGCTCCTTTACAGTCTGATGTGTTGTTTGGATCGCCTGTGGAAGCAGTTTTAAAGAAAATGGAGGACAAAGCTAAGTCTATGCAGACTGTTAAAGATTTTTTGCAGGTGCAGCCTCCGAAGTTTAGTAGAAATTGGCCTGCTAAGGGGTGGACATATCCTGCTTATGATTCCCAGTCTAGGGGTAGGTCTAGACATGGTAGGGGCAGGGCTCAAGGTTCTTTTAGGCCTAGATCAGGGAGTTCACCTGCTCAGACTTCTGGTGAGGGCAGGGGTCAGTCCTTTCGTAAACAGACCCAATGACCTGCCGTTTCAGCTGCCAGTGGACTCTCGTCTGGCAGCTCCTTTGGGAGGCAGACTGTCTCTTTTCAAAGAAAATTGGGATTTAATTTCTCAAGACAGATGGGTGTTGGATATCATTCATCACGGTTACAGATTTTATTTCCACACAATGCCCCCTTTCAAAGGCATGCCAGACGTTCCTCCTCCACAAAGAAAAGAGGCTCACAAGCAAGTATCTCAGTTACTCCAGATGGGGGCCATTCAGCCAGTCCCTGTATCAGAAAGGGGCCTAGGATTTTATTCTCGCCTGTTCCTAGTACCAAAGAAGGGGAACACGTGGAGACCAATTTTGGATTTATCTATCCTCAACACTTATCTGGACATTCCCAAGTTCAAGATGTTGACGTTACAACAGCTTTTACCTCTGCTGGGCAAAGATCACTGGATGGTAACTTTAGATCTCAAGGAAGCTTACCTTCATGTGCCTATAAGGCTAGGTTGCAGGAAGTATCTGCGGTTTCGAACTGGAGATTTTCATTATCAGTTCTCTGCATTGCCCTTTGGCTTATCTACTGCCCAGAGTGTTCACAAAGGTTCTGGCTCCAGTGATAGCTTACTTCAGGCTTCAAGGAATTCAAATCTATCCTTATTTGGACGACTGCCTGATTCTGGCTCAAGAAAAGGAAGACCTTCTACAGCATCTGGAATATGTCATAGCAGTGCTAAGATGCCTAGGGTATTCTGTGAACGAAATAAAGTCCAGTCTAGTACCCTCTCAAGACATGTGCTTTCTGGGTGTGAGACTGAATACAGCAGCCCAGATGGCCTTTTTAACCCCGGACAAACAAAAGAGTCTGTCACTTTACTTCCATCAACTATCTCATCAGTCCGTGCTGACTGCAAGGACAGTCCTTCAAGCATTAGGGTTCATGGCATCTTGTATTCTGGTGCTTCCCAATGCCAAACTGCATATGAGGAAGCTGCAATGGTATCTCAAAAATGTATGGACACAGCACTGCCAGGATTTGGACACTGTCATTCAAATAATACCTTGCATTCAAAAGAATTCTTGTGGTGGGCTCAGGAATGTCACCTAAACAAGGGACTCTCTGTGACCCGGCCAGAGGCGAGTCAGATTTTAACGACAGATGCCTCGGACATTGCTTGGGAGCTCATCTAAATGGAAAGTGGATACAAGACAAGTGGCCTGCCAGACTACAGCATCTGCATATCAACATGAAGGAGATGTTAGCAGTCCAGTTTGCATTGATGGCTTTCAAGGAGTTACTTCTTCCAGGGCAGGTGTTGATTCTAACAGACAACACAACTGTCATGTGGTACATCAACAAGCAAGGGGGAACGCATTCTTATCCTCTATGCAGGCAGGCAATGATTTTATGGGAGACTGCGTTAAGCCTGCAACTAACTCTTCAGGCAAGGTTTCTGCCAGGAGCACAGAACTCCTTAGCAGATGTGTTAAGCAGACAAATCATGGATCCCCACGAGTGGAAACTGGATCTTCATGTATTTCAGAAATTGACAGTGTCATGGGGAACTCCAGACATAGATCTGTTCGCTTCTCCACTAAACCACCAGCTGCCAAAGTATTGCACAAAGGGGTTTCATCACACAGCTTGGAAAGTGGATGCTCTGTCTTTCAGTTGAAAAACCTTCATGTCTATGCCTTTCCACCTCTGCCTCTTCTTCCAAAGGTACTATTAAAGGTCAGACAAGACAGGCCAAGGATGATTTTGATAGCTCCAGATTGGCCTCGCAACACTGGTATCCACTACTACGGAGTCTGGTAAAGAAGCCTCCATGGCCTTTACCTCTGATTCCTCATCTGTTATCTCAGAAGGACGGTCATCTGCTCAATGTCAAGCTTCACTCTCTTCATCTAACAGCCTGGCATATTCTCTGTTGAAACACAGCAGGTCTCAACTTCCTCAACAAGTTTTAAATGTGATTATGGAAGCTAGAAGACCTAGTACAAGGAAGGTGTACGCAGAAAAATGGAAGAGATTTTTATTTTGGAGTACAGCAAAGAATTTGGAGATTTCTGAGCCTAATTTGAGTGTGGCTCTTCAATATCTTACTGAGTTATTGGACAAAGGTTTGTCCTTCTCTTCCATTAAGATTCATGCTGCAGCAATTTCAGCTCACTATGATTGTGACCCACCTTTGTTTTCGCATCCTTTGTTCAAGCAGTTTCTTAGAGGGGCAAAGAATATAAGACCCCAATGAGAGCTCCTACTCCTGCTTGGGATCTCAATTTTGTGTTGGAAAACTTACTCTACAACCTTTTGAGCCTGCGGCTACTGCTGAATTGAAATACTTGTCATGGAAGACTGCTTTTCTGTTGGCTATTACTTCTGCAAGAAGGGTGTCTGAGTTGCAGGCCCTTATGGCAGTAGAGCCCTTTTGATTTTCCATAAGGATAGGGTATCATTACGCACTAATCCTTCCTTTATGCCTAAGGTGGTTTCTAGTGTGGCTTTAAACCAAACTATTCATTTGCCTACTTTTTATGCAGACCCCCAAAATAAAGGGGAAAAGATTTTGCACACTTTAGATGTACACAGGCAATTGCGATATTATTTAAGCAGGACTAAGGATTTTAGGCAGTCTCAGCAGTTGTTTGTTTCTTTTGCTTTGAGTTCACAGGGCAAGCCTGTGTCAAAACAAACTATTTCCAGGTGGATTGGCTTTTGCATTGCATTTTGTTATTCCCATCATGGCAAGGAGATTCCAGCTGGGATTAGGCCTCATTCCACTAGGGCTACTGCCACTTCAACAGCATTTCTCAGGGGGGTGGCAACTAAGGATATTTTGGAAGCAGCTACTTGGAGTTCAGTACATACTTTCTCTAAGCATTATCACCTTCCTATCTACTCTAAGTCTAGGGCTGGTTTTGCCACTGCTGTTTTGCAAGGCATGTTGTCAGCTCCTACTTCTTTATAAATTGCCAGCCTCCCTTACCTCTGCTTTGGGATTCTACCCAATAGTCAGGACTGCAGCAATGGAAGACGAAGAACATAGTACAGTTTTGTACCTACCATAAATGTAGATGTTCGAGGATTCCATTGCTGCAGTCCAATTTACCTCCCTCCTTCCCCTCTGTATTTAGGGGTGGTTGTGTAGGTGAGTTTACATGCTTATGTTTTTGTATATATATATTGTTATATATATTGTACATGTTTTTGGTGCAGGTTTTCTGGGACTTGTCTTTTTAGGGTCTTCTGACATCTGGGGCAAGAAAAGACTGAGGATATGACGTCGGTCATGCGCATTAGTACCCTGACGTACTGACGTCAGTCTAAGGCGCCATGACCGACGTCAGCCTTATACTCTGGTATTCGGGCCGACTGGACGCGGACTATACCCAATAGTCAGGACTGCAGCAATGGAATCCTCGAACATCTACATTTATGGTAGGTACAAAACTGTACTTTTTCTCTCGGTACTCTAGTTTCTTTGCACATTCAGAAATTGCTTATACTAAATTGTCCGTGTAGATATTGCATTTTAATGTGGGCATCTATTGCTGAAATTTGGATCCAGTTTGCAGAAAGTATTTGTTTTGCTACAGTCTTCACGGACTGTCACTCATTCACGATCACTAGTAGTGGTGGGGGCATATACGTATTTATTAAAGATCTCGTACCCAAACATCTCAGGACCTCAGACCTGATTTTGATTTGTCTGAGTTGGTTGTCGCTCATGTGGAGGTGAAAGATCCCACAGCAGATATCAAAAAATGAGGAAGATCCCTGGTGCTGTAGCCATATTTCCCTTAGTCAGTATGAGTACCCCTGTGGGTGTCTCACAAAAAGAGATAATTGGCTTAGTGAGACTTACCTGATCAACAAAGGTGTAAGTAAAAATAAATACATAATGCAGGTCAAAATCACTGACAAGAAAACATATTTTTACTTTGTCAGTAATTGCAGGTGCCCCAATAAAGGACATATTAAATACCTAAACATGTTCCCCCAGCTGAAGTCAAACCAAACACATTTGTTTTAAGAGACTTTAACTGCCGAAATATCAAGTGGTCTACTTACACATCCAACAATCGTTACACCCAGGCCTTTCTTGATAGCATCAATTCCAGACCCCTGGACCAAAATAGTTACTTCCTCTACCATAGACTCAAAGCTCCTAGAAATTGTCCTGACTAGCTCCCCTGGCCTCTACTCAGCCCAAGAAGTATTTCCTTCCTTACTTAAATTATACCATTAATCTTCGCAATTTGCCTAAAGACTGGCCCCATAGTCAATCGATAGAAATATAAATATATATATTCAGGGACTTCAGCAAAACCCAACTATTAGATTTTATATATATTTTTTAAATATACATGGTCCATTTACACTGAATTCCAAAACATCGTCAACACAAGCCTAACCAAGGAATGCTATAACTTATTAAATCATTTCCCATTCCATTGTAAACAAAACATGACATACATCAAACATCCAGTATGATGGAGTAGTAGCAACACCAATTTATATAACAAGAAAGGTAATCTCCTAACCTTTTATAAATTCTACCCCTTCCCCACAGATGAAACAAAATGTAACCAAATTAGTAAGTAACTCAGGAATACTATAGGACGCATCAAAGCTGGTTACAAGGACAAGAAAGCCACCACCATTAAGAGCAACCATAAGCCCATAATGACATTTTAACTATATAGAATCTGTAATAATACCCTGCCATACTGTGAACTAGTTTCATATTTTACCACCCATACCACTATGGAATCCATAGATAACATCTTGTAAATTCAGCTCTAATTTCAGTCTACCTGTTATATCTTCAGTTCCCTGCATATCACCCAAGGCGTGACCCCCAGTTATCAGTATTGACCAAGTTTCAATCTCTTCTCCAAAATAAAAAAAAAATAATACATCCTTGGGACCAGACAACGTATCCATCTGCTAACTGGTAAGCTTAGACCATCATCTAACAAAACATTCCTAAACATCTTCAGTCTAAGTCTCTGCAAAGGAGAGGTACCTGATGAATAGAGAAATACCAAAATGATCCCCTTTCATAATGGTGGTCCTTTGTTGACCTAGGTAACTATATACTCAGCAGTCTCACAACCCTTGTCTGTAAAGCCATAAAATAAATTATTTCAGAACTAATCTCTAAAGACATACAAAATTTACACAGTCCAGGGCTCTGACCATTTGTTTTTATCAAGGGTATACTTGGTCTTCTTAATCTTATTATCTATTAAAAAAAGGTTAAAAAGCCCTGGATGAGTGACTAACCATCCACACTGTTTAACTTAGTTAAATCATTCAAAAGCATTGCCCACTCTGGCATTATTAGTAGGCTATCCCAATTAAACACCGTCCCCATTGTAGTTTACTGGATTACTAACTGGCTGTCTAACACTTAATTAGAGTATACATTATTGACAATAGGTCCTCTTTCTTAGGTGCAGGTAGAGGCTAATAACTTTTGGCTAACTAATCTGCAGATGTCTGCAAGCTAGGAGTCATCCCATTTTCCCTGCTTAGATTCACTAGTACTCCAAAAAAAGTTAGTAACAGTTGGTGCTGTAGTCATGGACTCCCCTAAATGTAAAGAAGTCTAGTGTAGTCACCTTTGGTAAGACCACTGATCCTACCCAGTGCCACATAAGTGGAACACAGATTAAGGCTGATGCCATGATCCAGGGTTTAAGAGCTGGTATAGATAATAAGCTGTCCTTAAATTTGCATATCTCCAAAGTCATCATATGCTTGCACATGTCTTGAATCTTCCTTATAGATAAATTCTTTGTATACTTTTGCTACTATGTCACACACTCCTAACTCTTAGTATAGTGTGTTTTAAATAGTGAGGAAGCCTAGGTCTGTTTCAGGGAATGTCTAATCAAGGTGAAAATGTGTTTCATTTCACCATTTGCTATTGTTTCTATGTGGGATTAACCTACATGTAAGAGGGTAGCAATCAATGTGTATGTGTATTTGACTGATGCATACCACTCATAAAGTAATAAGCCAGAGTTTATTGTGTGATTGTGTAGTGTGTGCATGTATATGCGTGTGTTCGTGTATGTGTGCACATGTATGTGTACATGTGTGTGTCTACATATCATTTGCAAGTATATTGTGGGTGTTGCCAGTACAGTTCAGCTTACGCATGTTGTATGTGGCAACCCACAGTCATTGCTTATATTCTGGGGAGGCTCACTGATTTTTTTTTTTCTGATTTCAGACAGGCTGTGTGTGACAAACTCTGAGAACCTATGTTTTAGTATATGGGCGTTCTTCAGACTTCCAGTTCTTGGCAAATCTATGAATCTTTGGCATATATTCCAAAACACTGCAAAGTGTCATTTGATTTCTTTTTTGAATTATGAGAGTCTGTAGTTGTCAGGGATTTTGGATGGAAATGCTTCTGTGAAATTTCCTCAGTTTCTTTGAATGACTTTTCAGATGGTTTAGTTGGTTTTAGCAAAGCAGTAGTTTGCAGGTGTAGGCACTCCTTACGTGCAGCAGCACTGGTGCTTTCTTAGCTGGAGTTCAGTTGTAAAGTAGTACAGTGCCACTGTTTCATTATAAGTAGGCAGCACTTCTCCAGTTACCTCACAAACTTGACTATGGCAACATGCTCATTCCTTTTCATACTGTGTGCACATTTAGCCATTTTACTGTTCAGTATTTCCTGTCACATACAGCACTACTGAAGCACTTGTTTGAATGCTGCTTTCAAAATAGTTGTCAATTCTGCAGTGGCATGAGGTTTCTTGTTTCAAAGCATTTTTGTTTCTTTTACTTTAAGTGGCCACCAGTCAGACAAGTGCTTTCTCACACCTTTCCTTTACTTAGTGAAAACTGCCTCAGTTTGTTTTAATATCATTGATAAGTCTGCTTACTCTGAAATTGTGTTTTTCTTTTTGTTTAAGCAACTACAAAAACTTTCAAGTAATTTCACTTACAAATTTGTATTTTTTATATGTAAAAATGCATTTTGCTTATACAATTTGTTGTACTCTTAAACACTGTGTCCACTCATTTTAACAGTCATTTTATTTCCCACTTTTCAATGCCTTTATTTGTCTTCTGTAATTTACTGACAGCCTGCTTGCCTGTATTGTTAAGAAAATTGCTTAATACAATTCCTTTCCCTTATGTGTGATAGTGTAATTTTAATGACATATAAGGGAAAGGAATTGCTTAATACAATGTCTGTTAAAAATTACACTATCACATATTGTTTCCCCAAGTCCCTTGAGATGTAAACACTTTTCTAATACACGTTATTTACTCTGTATTGATCGGTACAGCCTTTTAAAAATTGCCACATTTCTGTCATTATAACTCAATACTGTTTGCCTTGCAAAAAAAAATGCATACACTGCTCCTGACAATCATACTCTATACTCATAAAAGTCAGATACTACAGCCCTACTCACACACACTTTTTGATTCTTAAATACATTTTAGCCTAATTTGTTTTCACTTATTCACCTTATCTGCCATTTTGAAGAAACATCATATATTCTTGCCTGATGCCACACAGTATCTTGGTTCATTCTTTGCGATAATTTTTGCTACTTTATGAATGTAAATGTCTCCTGCACACATGAGCTTGCTTCAGCACTGTTTGTTGTGTACTTGCTCTAAGTACACATTGACATTAAAACATTAAAAAAGTGCATGGAGACTGGAATTGCTGTGTACTGTAATCTTTACTTTAGACCTTTGTTTCATAAATGGTGTATTCAGTTGACTCGTTTACTCATCACTTTGCTTGTGAAGATGCACGTATTCAACAGTGGGTCACTAGCTGAGTGAGTCTAAAATTATCTATAGACAGGGTGCTAATCAAGCAAGCTCCACACTTCCATTTAGTAGATTTGTGGTCTGAGAAAAAAATTATGTTTATCAGAATCAGGCAGATATATATCTCATTTTGGTTAGCTGCCCTGTAACTTAATAAAAGTTGACTTACAGTCAAGTGTTGTTCACTATCCTTTCTTTTTTTTGTATTTATCTGTGAGGCCACTGGCATTTAAAACATTGCAGAAAACATTATTGTATTAGAAGATTATTATTCCCACCTTTTATCTATAATAGCTTTTTTTGTTAAATGTCTAGTTCCAACCTTTGTGTTACATGCATACACTGTCTAGCAGGTTGATCTTTACTGTTTACTGATACAGTTGTTTCCTTTCACATCCATTCAAGCCTATATCACATGTTACAAAACTTTTGTTTTATTGAAACCCCTCAAAAACAAACAAGAAAAAAAAACAAGCACACTCCAATACTCTCCTGAAAACTATTAATGTAATAATAACACACAAAACTATGTATATCTTCAAATATTGAAGTTTCACAGTAAGATGCTGTCCGGTTCCATTCTCAGCTAGAGTGTCTTCTGCGTGGAGACATGCTTGAATGGGCTACCTTCGTTGAAGGTTGTGCGTCAGGGCTGGCGGCACTGCACGTAAAAATCAACTGCCAATCATTAGCGGACCGGGGTTCCGCTGTGGCGACCCCTAACCGGGAAAAGCCGAAGGACACAACAACACAACAACCTTCCTAATAGGAACAAATGTTCCAGACTGATAGCCACACTCACATACTTAAGTTAACCAAGCTTATCTATGCTAAGACATATGGTGCAGCCCATGCTTCTACTAAGTGCTGTCTGGTTTTGTCTTATCTTTATAGCTCTCCCAGCTAGGTAAACACTTGTATTCTTCCAAAGAACATTATCTCCTAGCCATTCCTCTTTATCAGAATGTCTCCTGGAGTCATGAGGACCAGATACTAAACTGCTACTAGGCTTAATATTCTTTTTCATTTACTTGCTTTCTCTTAAAACCTGCTACTAGATCACGCTAAGGGACTTAATCCAGTCATTCCCCTATGCAAGAATAAGAAAAAGCACACAGATTTTTATTTGTCATGCTCTTCTTTTTTTACATTGCAGTGCCTACATTTCTTAAAACTGAACAGGGAGAAAGGTAGAAGAAGGGAGAAAATAAAAGAGAAAAGGCCACTGGCATTTAGACATTGCAGAAAGCATTATAGTATTAGAAGATTATTATTCCCACCTTTTATCTATAATAGTTTTTTTGTTAAATGTCTAGTTCCAATCTTTTTGTTACATGCATACACTGTCTAGCAGGTTGATCTTTACTGATACAGTTGTTTCCTTTCATATCCATTTAAGCCTGTATCACATCTTGCAAAACTTTTGTTTTATTGAAACCCATCAAAAACAAACAAAAAAAACAAGCACACTCCAATATTCTCCTGAAACCTATTAACTTAATAATAACACACAGAACTATGTATATCTTTAAATATTGAAGTTTTACCCTCCTAATAGGAACAAGTGTTCCAGACTGATAGCCACACTCACATACTTAAGTTAACCAAGCTTATCCATGCTAAGACACATGGTGCAGCCCGTGCTTATACTAAGTGCTGTCTGGTTTTGTCTTATCTTTATAGCTCTCCCAGCTAGGGTATGCTTTCACCTCTTTACATTAATATCCTATTACACTTAAAAATATCCGAGAAAACTTTACTTTATAGGATGCAAAGAAAACCATGCACTATTAAAATAGTACCATTAAGAAAAAATGTTGTTTTGTGTATAGTTACCTCTCTCCCTTCTGTTCCTGTCTAAGTATTTTTCCAAACATTAATGACATGAAGTAGGGCATATGCTTTGGAGTCCCGTACAAGTTTAACAAAGCCAAGGATGTCCAATATTTCCAAATTGTCTTGTTCTGCATGTTTTACAAATATAAGTATTGCTTTGTAATCCCACCTTTGTCAATTTCCAAGTTACTTGTTTTATTCTTGTTCATCTCCGTCTCTCATATCCTGTCTTTGCTTCATTACTAACATACTCTGAATTCTTGTAGTCAACTCTTGTGCTTTTTTCCTTTTCTCAAGCATTTTCCATTGAAACATTGGAAAAGGTTTCACTGGCACAGTTTCCCTATGGTGTTTATTACCAGAAGAACAAGAAGCAGAATCTCGTTCTGTTTCACAATTCACTTTTTGTTGAGCAAACTTTTGTGTTTCCTCCTTAATATGTATTATATATTACAGCCAATAGAAAGCCAAGTGACTTCCTTATACTAAGCCTAAATATTAGAAGTATATCCAACAAAGTCCATGAACTCCATGCCACCATAGACTTGTACTCCCCAGATATAGTCATCCTGACAGAAACCTGGCTAAAACCTCACATTACCAGTGAGCAAATACTCCCCACAGGTTATGGCATACTAAGAGTAGACCGGCTAAACAAGAAAGGAGGCAGTGTAGCTATAATATTTAAACAGCATCTAAACATCCAGATCTTAAAATCATCAGCTCCACAAATAGGCAATGAAGAAATAATATATACCTACCTCAAAATAAACCAAAACAAAACCATCAGCATAATTGGATGCTACTTCCCACCAGACCAAAACATCCCTCCACTAGAAAACCTCCTCAGCTGGTCTACCCACCATCTCCCCCAAGAAACTATCATTTTAGGTGATTTCAATATTGACTGGCAATCCTGTTCTGGCAACCATCCAACCCATCATGTAAACCTTCATGGCTTCACCCAACTAGTCCAGTCGCCAACCAGGATAAATAAAAACTCCAGCAAGCACACTACCCTGGACTGGATACTAGTCAGTAAGAGCCCCCAGTCATATATAACAGGCTGCTTATCAGATAGCCTCAGTGATCACTCCCCAACATTCCTACTCAAAAATACCTATACCAAGCTAAACCTGTCATCTACCATCAAATACGTAAAAAACTAAACTTTAACCCACTCACATTCATCTCATCCCTCAAAGAATGTAACTGGCATCCTCTAAAGTACCTCAGCCTTGATGACGCAGTTGAATTTTTTAATACTACCTTCCTGAGCATCCTTAATTAACATGCCCCCATAAGACTTTCCAGAATCAAAGCACAACCCTCCCCATGGCTACAGAAAAACATTAAGTCAGAAATTAACAACAGGGATAAAGCCTGGGAGGACTGGTGCAAAACCAAAACCCCCTCAACTAGACAGAAATTCCTAGAACTACGCAATAGAGTCAAAAAGCTAATAAAACAGGACAAATTCCAATACTACCAGTCTGCCCTAGACTCCTCTCAACACAGCGCCAAATAATTCTGGTCCTCCATAAACTCCATCCTCCACCCAGGTAAAGTCAGTACCCCTCCTCCTAACATCCCTCACTCCTCAGAAAATATTGCTACCTCATTCAACACACACTTCACACAAACCATACTATCACTAGCTAAACAACACAACCCCCCTCCCCTCCAACCCACACCTTCAACTAGTAATCTCCCCACTGCCTTCTCTTTTTCTCCTGTACCTACCTCCAACATAAAAAAAAAACTCTTAATTAAACTTAAGCCCACCAGATTAGCAGCAGACAACCTCCCAAGTGAATACCTACAAATCGCAGCTGATTCTCTGGCCTACCCAGTATCCATATTGATTAACTGATCTCTGTCAGAAAGTTGCGTTCCCACACTGTGGAAAGTATCACATATAATTCCCCTCCACAAAGGCGGACCCTCCACAGAACTAACCAATTACTGCCCCATAGCTATTTTCTCTCCACTCTCCAAAATACTAGAGAGATGCATACACTCTCAGGTCTCAGACTACCTCCTTACTAACAACCTCCTTTCCAATACTCAGCATGGTTTCCGACCAAACCATAGCACCACCACTGCCTTACTCTCCTTTACTAACACTATCCTTCAGCATAAAAACAATGGCTATCTCTCCTCTGCTACTTTCCTAGACCTATCTAAAGCATTTGACATGGTCCCACACAAGCAACTTATCTCTGTCCTCAATAACCTATCCTTCTCACAATCAGTCACCAACTGGTTTCAGAGTTACCTGTCTGACTGCCAACAATCCATTGTATGGCAGAATGACATATCTCCCCAACTATCTGTCTCCATAGGGGTTCCCCAAGGATCCATCCTTGGACCCCTACTCTTCTCTATTTTCACCAGTAATCTAGCTTCTGCCACCAAACATGGCACATTCATACAATACGCAGATGACTCAACCATCATCTGCTCAGCCCAGTCCCTACCCAAACTGCAAAAAGTCACACAGGAAGCCTTTTCCTCTGTTGAAACTTGGTTATCCGATGCCCAATTAATACTCAACCCAAACAAAACTAAACTACTCATCTTCCAACCCACCAAACATACTCAAAACAACTCTCACTTTAACATCACAGCAAAAGACAACACCACTATATACCCAACTGAACACACCAAATTGCTAGGAGTGGAAATAGACAATAAACTAAAATTTGACATTCACATATCCTTGACCATAAAAAAAGTCCACAATAAACTAGGAGCGCTATACAGAAATAAGCAACTTCTCACCAAAGCAGCAAAGATTTCAATAGCAAATTCCCACCTTATCTCCACCCTACTTTATGCCTGTCCAATATATACCAACCTAAGGCAATGCGATTTAAAGAAGCTAGAGACCTGCTACAACAAAATCACCAAATTCGCCACAGGGGCATCCTACCGCAGTCACTACTGTCTCTCACTTGCTGAACTGGGCTGGCTTGAACTTCCACACCTCCTTCAGTGGTATCAACTCTCACTTGCCCACAAACTAGTAAATCATCCACTAAATGTCCCATCCCTCCAGAATCTACTCCAACCCTATCGCACCAGCAGACCACTAAGATCCAACAACAAAAATCACTTGCAGATCACTAAAGCCAATAACTCTGCTGGTGAAGCACTATTCTCTTGCACCATAGCCACATTATGGAACTCCCTTCCACCCACAATTACCTCCATACCATCATGCACCCACTTCAAAACTTTACTAAAAGCGCACCTAAAAACATGCTGGCTATGCCCTTGCAACTCCAACTCTAATATCACCCTCCCCATCCAACCACTACCTTTCTTTCCACTCCACTAACTACCTTGATTATAGCAAGCTCATATGCTCATAAGCCAGTACTTATTATACAGCAGGAACTTCTTCTTGTAACATTTGTTAATGTCTGTTATGTACTTCACAGATAAAGATTCTAGTTGTCTACTGATGTACTGTGTTCTTCATCTGTAAATATGTTGTAAGTAATTGTTATGTAAATTGTTAATCGCTATGTAATCCAATGTACTACTGTCTGCTTATTTTAACTGTGGAGCTTTTCTCCCCGGGCCTCCGCTGAAAATGGACCTACGTCCAGTCGGACACTCCCGGTCAACAAATATAAATAAATAAATAAATAAATAAATAAATGTACTTCATCAAAAATGGTATTGTCCCTCCAGGGAAGAATATTTTGAAGATAGCTTGGTAAAGAAGTTTGAATCTCACTCCTGCCTCTCAACATTCTCTGAAGAGTGGTATACATTTTCTCCTCTTCTGCCTGGTGTACAGTGAGTAATCATTCTCCACAAGTACTGTGCTGTCTCCCACTTTTAGTACTCTGTCCTTCTGCCACAGTTTTGTCAGAATCAGCTCCTTCTGCTGGTAGGATTGCATCTTTATGATTAAAGGTCTAGGTTGCTTTCTCATAGCTAGGTTTGGAGCATACACATGATGTGTCCTTTCAATTAAGAACTCCTGCTGTGGAATACCAGTTCAGTTGCTTATTTGTGCTTTCAAATAATAATACAGTCTGTTCCTTCCAGCTTCTCTGGTACATCAGAAAATCTCAGATTTTCCCTGCATGCCCTGTCTTCTAATTGTATTATTTTTTGAAATATCTCTTCTTGAGCAGTCTCATATTCAGCCAGCCTCCAATTGTTGCAGTTTTATCACTTCATCTAAATATCTGTTTAAAGCTTTTTCCTTTTTATTAGCCTTTTATGTGAGTTGATATATTCCATGAGTGTTTCATTTATTTTAGTCAGCTCTTAGTTCATTTGACTTATTTTTTCCTCTAGGTTACTGGAAGTCATGTCTGGCACCAAAGCTGGAGCTCACACCGCTTTTTGACGAACAGCTGCAGAATTCTTCTCAGTCGGTGCTTTTTTCCTCACATTTTGTGGTTGATTTTCTTTAAAGTTCTCTGAATTTCTTTTTGCTGGCATCCAGGTAGTACACTTACTAACCAGTTGCTGAAATTTACCCCCAAAATGAGTTCACTGGCTCTCTCTTCTGAGTTTCTGTTTTCACACTGAGAGAGCTGACATTAAGCTGTTACTCAATGTGCAGCCATCTTGGATGTCTTGCTGGTCTTCTTCTTGATCATCTCCATCTCCCAATACTAAACTCTGGTTCAAGTATAAGGGAATTTTGATATCGCTAGTCAACTTATGTGCTTTTTTCTGTTTCTCAAGCAGTTCCTTTGGAACACTGGAAAATGTTTCACTGGCAAAGTCTCATTGAGCCTTACCATAAGAAGAAAGTGAAGCAGAGTCCCTTTCTGTTTGTTGTCTCATTTTTTGTAGTATAAACTTTTTTATTTCCTATTTGTCTGATATGCATCCAAAAATGTCTTTGTTTCAACAGGAAAAAATATTCTGAAGACAGCTAGATATAGCCGCTTGAATTGCACCACTGCCTCTCGACATTCCCTGTTTGTGGGATAAATGTGCTTCTCATCTGCATGGTGTACACTGAATAATCATGTTCCACAAATATTCTGCTTTCTTTAAGTTTTGATATTTTTCCCTTCTGCCACAGTTTTGTCAGGATCAGCTCTTCCTGCTGGTATGATTGCATCTTTACTAATATAGGTCTTAGCTTCTTTCTCATGTGCTGGCTTGGAGCATACACTCAGCTAGTTGTCCTTTTCAAGTAATAAATCCTGCTGAATTAACAAATCCTTTTGTAGGACACTAGGCCACTTACTTATTTGTGCTTTCATAAATTTAATACAGTCTCTTCCTTTCAGTTTCTCTGGTATAGCAGAACATATGATGTTATGCAGTCCTATCTCGCCTACATTCTTACCCGTGGGTTCGGAGCCGACTATCGGCTCCGACTCGGCCGATTATATACTAGCTCAAAGTCTTTCATTGGCTGGGCTAAGCAGGTATGCCAAGGTGCACTGCTCCATATCCCCAGATCTCGTTTGCTGCTTGTGTAGCTCGGACGTGGTCTCTCTTGGCTGTGGTTAAGTACCCCCTTTTTTGCTATTTCTCTTAGAGAAATTTGATATATCATACCCAAAAGCTATTTTGATAGCTATTTCTTGTTGCTGTTGCTGTGTTTGAGTGTGGTAGTTGTGTTTTTTGGTATCCCTAACTGTTCCAGCGGGCTAGGCCCGTTTTAGTTAGAGGAACTAGTCCTCCCCTCTGTTGTTAGATAAGCTTTTAGTGTGATTGTGTTTTGTCTGTGTGTCCCCTTAGAAGAACCATTTCAATTAGAGGTTCTTAGATTGTGTCGAGTAGAGTTTTTCTGGTGTATCTACTTTGTGTGTTGTTCCCGCCCTTTTTGTGATTTGTGTCTAGGTGGTTTCGCTTAGCGCTTGTTATAAGATGTCTAAGGATCAAAAGGAGCATAAGCCTTTTGGCTTTAAAAAATGTTCCAAGTGTGGATATAAGGTGTCCATCATGGATGGACACTCTGTGTGTGTTTAGTGCCTTGGAGCCATCCATTTTCAGGAGTTGTGTAGCTTTTGCCATGCGTTCAGTCCTAGGGTGCTCCAGGAGAGAAAAAAATAAATTAATATTGAAGGGACTTCTAAAACCGTCGTTTGAGGAAGCTATAGACTCGGCTTCCAGTTCTCAGTCTAAATCCAAAGCTTCCAAGGCTAAGAAAAGGTCTCCGGCTCCATCTGTCTCTTCGGAGCCTCCGGAGAAGATTACTGTACTGGACTCTACTTCCTCGGCTCCACTGTCCTCGGGGCCGCAGGAGGTATCAGTGTTAACTGAATCTGTGTCAGCTCCTATCATTCTTGAACCCATTCGGAGCCGGTCGCCCAGTGTGATGCATGGTTCACCTGACAAAAGATCCCAGTCTCCATCGCTCTCCTCCAAATCCTCCAGGCTTTCTGATTTGGATGTTGATAGGGTGGTGCAGAGGCTCCTGCAGTCGCCGGTGTTGGCTAAATTGTTCTCGGCTCCGACCCACTCAGCTCCGGAGCCAGTTCCTATGACCGTTTCGATGATTCCTCCTCCGAGCACATCCTTGTCGTCGGAGCCGGTATGCTCCGCTCCGAGTGATGTTCCTATGCCGGCTCCGATACCCCCTCAGGGTCTATCGGTGCCGACCTCGGTTCCGTCCACAGGGTTTGGGACTCGGGTCTCTTCGGTCGGGCCTGAGGGGGATACTTCGGGACATCTGTCGGTTCCGAGTCTCCCACTCAGTGCATCGGCTCGTGGGACCCCGGTCCCGGTCGTGGCCTCGGAGGCCGGCCGGTCCTCGGACTCGGGGGGACCGGCCTTCAAGGCCATGCGGAGCGCACTGGCTAGATCATCAGCTACATCACCTGGGTCGGTCATTCCGTCCCCCACCACCCCGGCGAGAGCCTCTGATACTCACCTGTCCATGGACAGTAGAGCGCCAGGCCCTAAGGATACCCCCACGAGCGGTCCCCAACTTTCTGAGGGTCTCCCAGCGTTCGTGCCTGAGGAGCCTCCTAGAAAGAAATTGTGCAAGAGGAAGCACATAGACTCCCAGGATGAGTCTCTCACCTCAGATACTGACCTCGAGGAATCGGAAGGGTCCCCCAAGTCATCCTCTGATGATGTTTCCTTCTCCGATATCCTGGAGATACTGAAACAAAGAGGTGACTGGCCTTCCAAAGCTCCTTCCGAGGAGGAGTCAGTATTCCTTAAGGCTTTTGGTGCTCAACCCTCCACCTCCTGGGTGTCTCCACCCTTCGACGAACTTCTTGACATCATTTGTCGAAGAGTGTGGGAAAACCCCGATTCTGTTGAGCCCGTGCCCAGGCATCCCAACAAATTCCTTTCTGCCCCCCAGGGCAAAGAGTGTCTGCCTAAAGAAGTCACTGTAGATGCCATGGTGGTGGCGGCAGCCACCCAGAAGGAAGTAGCAGAGTCTTCTTCATCCGTCCATCCTCCTAACAAGGAGTCTAGGACCATGGATCGGTACGGGAAGCGTGCCCTATCTTCAGCAACCTTCACTCTACGGTCGCTGAATTATCTGTCTCACTTCACTCGGCTCCAGAGAGATCTCCTCAAAGAGTTGGGAGATACTCTTGCGGGTAGCATACCTGAGGCGGTGGCTCAGACGGTTAATGCCCAGGTCTCTTCCCTCAACTCCATTGCTAATTCGTCCATGCGGCTCATTTCGTATGCAGCCGAGGGAGCGAGTAGGGCAGCAAGCTCAGGGGTCGCCCTTAGAAGGCAAGCCTGGCTGTGCCTGTGTCACTTTGCGGAGACCTTCAAGTCTTCCTTCACTGACGCCCCCTTTGACGGTTCCGCCTTGTTTGGGACCAAAGTGAAAGACACCCTCACCAGGTGCGAGCAAGAGGGAAAGACCCTGTCAGCCATAGGGGTCCGTTTTTCCCTTCCTTCTAGGCCTTATCCCAAGGTCCAGCGGGGGGGGGGGATGTTGTTCAAGAAATCACAGAGGTTTTTTCCTGCCGCATAAGGTGAACCCCCCTCCAGATGCAGGGGAGGGGGGTTATTCAGGGAGACGTCACCCCAGAAGCAGAGGGGGCCCCCGCAATTCAGGAGATCACGATTCTTTTTGTGGCTCTCCATACTCTCGTTCCTGAGGGTGTGCCCGACTGCGCTTATCCGGAGCCAGTCGGGGGTCGAATTTCCTTATATTCGGAAGCCTGGGAGAGCACAAGTCCAAGTTCCATATGGTCACACTACAATCGATTCTCCCATTCTTGGGAGAGGAGGTATGGATGTGCTCCATCGACCTCAAGGATGCTTACTACCATGTGAAGATGGACATACCATCCAGGAGTCACCTACGCTTCCGGCTGGGAGCCAGTCATTTCCAGTTTCGAGCCCTGCCCTTTGGTCTCACCACAGCCCCCAGGGTGTTCACCAAGTGTATGGCGGTGGTTACGGCTCACTTGAGACGTCAGGGATTCCAGGTGTTTCTGTATCTGGATGACTAGCTCCTTACCGCCCCCACCAGGCATCAACTAGTTCAAACCAGGGACACTACCGTCAATCTATGTCACCGGTTGGGTATAGCGATAAATTGGGAAAAATCTACCTTATTGCCCTTACAGCGTGTCACCTTTATAGGAGCAGAATTAGACACCATTCAAATGCGAGCATTTTTACCACAGGAAAGGATCAGAGCATTGCAACAACAGATACACATGCTGATGCCCCTGAGACAAGCGAAGGCAAGAGTGGTTCTTCAACTCTTGGAGACCATGGCAGCAACAATCATGTTGGTCCCTCTTGCGAGATTACACATGAGAATTCTCCAATGGCTCCTCTTTGTTCAATGGTCCTTCCAAAAACTGCCACTGTCTCATCCCATTTTACTCACGGACAGATGCAAGCAGGACCTCGGTTGTTGGCTGTGCACCAACAATTTAGACAGGGGACAGCCCTTCGTTCCACCCATTCCCATTGCCCCGGTGACCACGGATGCCTCCCAGATGGGGTGGGGGGGCATTATCTTGGCAGGACTGTCCAAGGCACGTGGCAAGAACACGAGATACATCTGCATATAAACATCCTAGAGATGAGAGAAGTGCTTCTTGCGTTGCAGGCACTTCAGAATGTTCTTCCCCTAGGGATGATTGCGATACACTCAGACAACATGTCAGTAGTGTGGTATCTAAACAAACAAGGGGGAACAAGGTCTTACCCTCTGTGCAGAGAGGCCATGCGAGTGTGGTATTGGGCAATAACTCCCCAATGGTTTCTGGTGGCAACGCACATTCTGGGGAAGTCCAACGTGATTGCGGACAGACTAAGCAGAGCTATCCTGATGCCTTACGAGTGGTCCCTAAATCGCCTGGTTTTAGAGTGAATCTTCAGCAGATGGGGTCAGCCTTGCTGCTACCTTTTTGCCAGTCCCCTCAATGCGAAATGCAGCAACTACTTCACGCTGATCCCCCCACAGGGGGATTCGCCCAGGGACGCTGTGGTTCACGATTGTCCCCCCAGTCTGATTTATGCTTTCCCTCCGTTTCCCTTGCTGTGAAAGGTGATTCAGAAAGCGCAATCCTTGGGAAGCAGAATGATTCTGATTGCCCCACTATGGCCTCGCCAAGTTTGGTTCCCTTTCCTACAGCAATTCACTATGGACACTCCTTGGACTCTGGACCCTCAACCAGATTTACTGACACACATGTTGGGACAGTTCCACCCCTCCCTGATGTCCCTCCAGTTGACAGCCTGGCTACTTCAATTCCTTCATTAGTCAGACTTCATAATTTTTCACCGGAAGTGGCCCATATCTTAGCGTCCTCTCATAAACCATCCACTAAGAAGATTTATTCCAGTAAATGGAAAAGGTTTTCTATCTGGACACATACCAGAGGCATTGATCCTTACACAGCTCCGATAGATTCAATTCTGGAGTTTTTGTCTATTCTCTTCCATCAGGGTTCTACATCAGCCACCATCAAAGTTCAACTGGCAGCGATCTCTAATTCCCAAGTAGCAAATGAGCCTAGTCTCATGGTGCATAGACTATGCAAGGCTTTCCTAAAAGGTACTCTATTGCTCCGTCCACCAGTGTCCGAGCCTATCATGCCCTGGGATCTCAATTTTGTTTTACAAGCCCTTACCTTACCACCCTTTGAGCCTGCAGCTACCTGCGAATTGAAATTCCTGACCTGGAAAACAGCCTTCTTAACAGCAATCACTTCAGCAAGGCGAATTTCAGAAATTCCAGCCCTTTCCATCAAACCTCCATATTTAATCATCCATAAAGACAGGGTCTCTCTCAGACCAAACCCCTCATTCCTTCCTAAAGTGGCTTCCGTGTCTAACCTAAATCAGTCAATTGAGCTGCCTGTTTTCTTTCCCCACTTTTCCAACAAGGCAGAATTTAGATTTCACCAGTTGGATGTACATAGACAATTACGCTTCTATCTACACCGAACAAAAGATATCTGAATGTCGGATCAACTTTTCGTTTCCTTTTCAGAAAACCGAATGGGTTCCCCGGTATCCAAAGTCACACTGTCTAGATGGATATCTAGCTGTATCTCTTTCATCTATCAAGCGGGAGGAAAGGATCTGCCATTTCCAGTCAAGACTCATTCTACTCGGGCTGTTTCCACATCCACAGCCTATCAAGCCAGATTGTCAATGGATGATATATGTGCTGCAGCTACTTGGGCTTCTCCTCACACATTTGTTTCTCATTACAAATTGGATGTGGTCTCCAGAGGCAGGTCTTCCTTTGGCTCCACAGTTCTCAGGAGGATTTTCCTATGAGCCACACAGGATTTAGGCGCTAGGGACGCTGTCCCACGGGTAAGAATGTAGGCGAGATAGGACTACATAACATGAAGAAGTTATGTACTCACCATAATGTTCGATGTATGTAGTCCATCTCGCCTCACATTCTTCCTTACCCTCCCACCTTCCCCCTGCCTGGAGGATTTGGAGGTTGGATTGTCATATGCACAGTTCCCTGGTTTAGCTTATTCCTTACCTGGATGTGATGTATGTCATGTGTGCATGGAGTACAAATGAGTTACAGCAAACTAGATCTGGGGATATGGAGCAGTGCACCTTGGGATACCTACTTAGACCAGCCAATGAAAGACTTTGAGCTAGTATATAATCGGCCGAGTCGGAGCCGATAATTGGCTCTGAACCCACGGGTAAGAATGTGAGGCGAGATGGACTACATACATCGAACGTTATGGTGAGTACATAACTTCTTGATTTTTCAGCCTGCTCTGTCTTCTAACTCATTTGTTTTTTGAAACAGTTCTTGTGAAGCCTCATACTCATCCACTCTTCTGTTCATTTCAACACCTGATTTTTGCAATTTTATCATTTCATTCGAACAGCTTGTTAAAGCTTCTATTTTTCTAGCATTTTGTTATTAGGGTTGATTCCTTCAAAGTTTCATTTATTTTAATCACCTCTGAGTACACTTGATTTTTTTTTTCTGTAAATTACTTGAGGCCATCTTTTGCACAAAAGCTGGAGCTTGAAATGCTTTTTGCTAAACAGCTGCAGGATTCTTCCCTGCCAATGTTTTCTCTTCACCTTTTCCAGTTGATTTCCTTCCAGGTTCTCCAAACTTCTTCTTTGCTGGAATCAAGGCAGTGTACTTACTAGTTAGTAACTGAATTTTACCCAAGCTGACAATTTCCCTGGTCCTTATTTCGCAGTTTCTATTTTCACATTCGAATAGCTAAAATTAAGCTAAAAGTTTGATCAATGTGCAGTCATCTTGGAAGTTCCATTCCTGGTATATTTGTTGAGAGTATTCCTAAGGGCTTCTTTAACCCCACTGTCCTCATTTATGATCTCTCCCTATTTTCCCATAATGCTTGGCGCCTCTCTCTCACCTTTTCCTTTTTTATACTGCCTTGCTAGATGTTTCCCTGTTCCTCTTCAGTTGTTCACTAGTAGCTCTTCCAGGACCATTGCTGTACTTCCAGTACAGTTGTTAACTTTTGTTCTTAGTACTTTCTTTGTCTATATAATTTTCCTCATCTCCTGTTTTATCCGTTGCAGTTCTCCTTCCAGTTTTGATATCTCTTCCTTGTATTGCCTCCTGTTCCACCCATCCGCTTTTATGATTTCCCCCCCTTGCATCCTACTGATTCTGTAAAGTATGTTTTTCCTTTTGATCAAATGCAAAAAAGCCTATTCTCTAATGTTCCAGGTTACCCATTTCATTTTCTGTTAATTCTGTTCTGTTTTCTTTGGTAATGTACTCCCTTCTCCCACCTCATCACTGCCTTTGAACAGTTCTTCTCATTTAGATTTCCCTGCCAAGCTGGACCTTCCATTCTTTGGCCTTTGCATACAGTCTGCCTCCCCCAGAGAGCTGAAATTGTCACTCTCCAGTCTGCATTTTGAGTGCCTCTGGACTTAGGTCATTTACCTTGTCCGTTTTTCCCCAGTACCTCCTATCTGTTGCTTGCTTCTGTTTATCTTTCCCTTTTCCTGTAGTTGCTACTTGTTTCCTTTGCATTTAATCTTACATTTTTGACAGTTTCATGCTGTCCATTTCACTCTTCCATAATAAATTGCTGTTAAACCTAAGACTGGCATTTCTATAATTATTTCTTTTTTCTCTTTCTTCATTTTTCATTCAAATATACCACACCACTTTTAGATGAAAATTTAAATATTGTAAAATTCAGTGTGTGTGTGTGTGTATGTATATATATATATATATATATATATATATCAATAAAACAGCAATCTGCCTACGTGTACCACCTCCCTTTGACCATTGTGCTTCTCTTCCTGCTGGACCACAGTGCATTAAAAAAGGCTTACCTCTGAATAGTGCCCCATGTTCACAGGTCCCAGTAGGATCACAGGATCATAGGAAGTTACTAGGCTATTGGCCTTGAGGCCCTTACAAGCCTAGCCAAGAATTTAGCCCATGTTCAGACAAGTCAGCACGCAATGCCCCTGTCCAGCAAGGACACAGGTGGAATCCCAGGAGTGTATTTTTTGTTTCCCATCCAGTTATCCAGGTTGCGCTTAAAAAGGGTTAATGAGGTACTTTGCTTGACATGGAAAAGGAGTCTGTTCCACAGAAGGGGGAGTCTCTGGGGCACAAATCTATCCTGCCAACAAAGTCCTATTGATGTCACAGACCAGGTTGAGTTCACACGTGGGGGTTACTCGAGTTGAGCTTGACTTGTGGATATGCAGCAGTCCCTTCAAGGCGGGGTCTGAGATTGCTTTGTATGCCAGACAGAGATCACCTCTGAGGAGTCTGTATGAGACTGAGTAAAGGAAAACGGCTTTTAGCCTATCTTTGTAGGGTAGATGATTGAGGCCCTGATTTCTCCTGATGAGGAACCTCTGTGGTCTCTCAAGCTGCTGCATGTGCTTTGTGAGATACATGCCAAAAGGGTCTTGTAAGGGAAAAATATAGGGATATTATGACCTCCTTATCCATGGATACTCTTACTAATAAGGTGGGCCATGTAGAAAGCTTTCTGTACAATGGAGGCAATATGGTGGTGAAAATTCAGTTTGCTGTCAACCTGGGTTCTCATGTCCCTCATGACTGATTGTGTGCTTAGGACCTTGTTATTAATATGATAATTTGTGGAGACATCACTCTCCCTAAAGGGAGTGATGGTGATGCATTTTTTGGCATTCAGTTCGAGGCCATGTTTCTGGCACCTGTCATTTGTTTGGGTGAGACCCGCTTGGAGGATGTCCATATCACTAGGGGAATTGATGACAGCATTCAGCTTGCATTCATCTGCAAACTTGGTCAATGATAGCCCACTGGTTTTGGACTGCACCTCAGAAAAGTGTATCCCAAACAACAGAGGCCCCAAGACCGATCCCTTCTAACCTACTTAGTTTACTACTGAAAAACACCTATTTTACAGTAGTTAAAGAACATAACATCCTAACAATTTCTACTGTATCTCTAAACATATATCTCTCTTTCTAGTAACTGTACATATTCAGTTTCTCTACATATAATGTTTGACATTTCAACTGTAGATCCTAATCTTTATATTCAGTTTTAATGTAAATACATACCTGATTCACATGTAAAATGCCACAGTGTTTTAATTTATTTATGAAGAATGAATATCTTCTGTATTTTGTATGAGTAAAAACTATACAGCTTTTCTCCTTGTATAATGTAAAACTTCTTCTATCTTATATTATATATACATATGTGAACATACATAATTTGAGTCTGTAGTAGCTGTGGAGATTTTGTCCGTGTTTCTCCACTGAAAAAGAGATAAACCTCAGTTGGACTTTCCCAGTAAACATAGATAAATAAATAAATGACTTGGTTAGACACACACACAGTAGACAATTGAAGGCTGATAGAATCCAGCACTGCACTACTGGAGGCAACTCATTAGCAATTCATAGCCATACTTGTTTGCATTAGTGCTAGACAAACTGTTGTAGTCCAACACAAAGTATTTCACACATATAATACTCTGTATGGTTGTTGTTATACTCCTTATGAGCCTGCGTCTAAAATCCTACAGTCTCCTTAATCCATGCACTTCCTGCCTGTTTCAGTGTCATTTCGTTCTACTTAGATTTATAATTTTCTGCTTGTGTAATGCATATGAGCCTTAATTGTATAGGTGTAATGTATCGCTTCAAATTTGGTAGTCGTAAGCCACCTTGTTCTGTGGGAAGGAACAACTTATCCTACTTAACTTTTGCCCTCTTTCACTCCCAGACAAATCTCTTCAATTCTGTATTAATTATGGTCCATAGCTTCTCCTCTGATTGATAAATATGCCTGAGCTGTATATATTATTAAAGGGAATGGGAACATTTTCATTGCATGTACCACTGTGAAGGCTACCAGCCTAGTCAGATAGAACTGTGCAGATAATTCTATCATTTGTAAATATGAATGTTGAATTACAGACTTGTTTTCTTAATTGAAAGAAAATACTGTGAAATGTTGAACGTAAAACAATGTAGCAACATTGCTCTCTGCTGTAAAGAAAGCTAAGCCAAGCATTTCTTGTCTGTCCTTTGAAGTTGAAATTATTTCATGTGTGTCCCTTTGATGTTAGAATTTGGAGTCAATGAGTCTGGAGTGAAGCGTCCTGCTTATTGTTTTAACTTAAGGAATAATTACTAGAGTTTACATGTGGGATGTCTTTTATTGATGTAGTTTCCTGCAGATGCAAGATAACAATTATGCAGTATCTGTCAGCTTGGGAACCCCAGGAAAGTGTGAAATGATGTAATGGGAATCAGGACTGAAAACAGCAATTTAAACTGAGAAAATCAGAAGGCATTAAGCATTTTTGTCTTGACCATCCAACTCACAGCACTGTCTTGCTCATATGTAAGTTATCTTAAACTTGTGTTTTCTTTTAGAAATAACTAGGAACTAGAAATATTAGACTAAGTGTTTTCTGTAATATCAGAACTGTACTACTGAATTATTTTAAGTATTTCTGTGTGATCTCTGAACTCTTGACTATCACGGTGTAGTAGAAAGTATTGTCTTGTGGTTTTATTATTTATTATTAAATATTTTAAAACCTTTAAACTGTGGTTGTTTTGTGTAGAGATAAGTTAAGCTCTAAGAGTACATTGCATGCTTATATTGATCCTGTACCAAGTCACTCTAATAAGCCTTGACTGTTTAGTCACAACTACCAATTGGATAATAATATTGCACAGTAATAATTGAACACCCTTTTAAGGGCCTTTGAGTAGCTGATAAGTATTAGTGGGTGGTGGCAAGTGGAACTACCGTATAGTCTGGGAGAAAGGGGCACAGCTGGAGAAACTGTGCCAGCCTTCTCCAGGAGTGTCTGTGTGTGTGTGTGTGTGTGTGTGTGTGTGTGTGTGTGTGTGTGTGTGTGTGTGTCAGCTACTTGGGCAGGGACACGAAGCACTGGTTAGACAAAGAGGGTGCTAGAGGTGTTATTTTGCCCACTAAACTGAGATCTGGACCCTATAGCTGTGTCAGTGGAGAGTCTTATTGGGGACCTGGAGAGCAAGGGAGCGACCAGCCCCGGACTGACTGTGATCTCTGTGGGCTCTTAAGGGAAATTTCACTTTACTGTGTGTATTTGTTATCCTTTCCTCATATATGAGATGACCTCTCTGGTGTTAGTGGTGAGGATTGAGGCTCCTTGATTGCTGTGCTAGGACACGGGCGTGACATTTGTGTTTGACAGCGGTGGGATATCCACATCTGATATTAATTATTTGGCAAATACTAATTGGCTTGTAGTGGTGTGGGTAGAGTGAATCCTGTAACTTGTGTACAGTGAGCTGTGAAGGTGTTTTTGTACTCTAAAACAGCCATGCAGTGAATACTCAGAGTACAGATCACAATTGTTTTATTTCTTTTGTTAGCTTAGTTAGTCAGGGTATGCAGGCAGCATGTCAGCAGAGGAGTATGGAAAGCTGACAAGGAGCCAGCTGGCTGAGATGTGCCAGACTAGGGAACTGGTGCATGGAAACCTGACTAAGGCAGACCTAATTGCAGCCTTGGTTACAGCTGCATCAGAAAACAGCAACCAGGAGGACAATCAGATAGGCAGTGGAGATATAATAGCCTCGGAGAATGGACAGCTCACCTTTTCTGCATTGGACTTAAAAATCCAGCTGGAGCTAAAGAGACTTGATTTGGAGGCCAAGCGTGTGGAATTAGAAGCACTTGAGATACTGAGGCGTCTAGAGAGTGAGGAGAATGAGAAACTGCTACACCTGAAAGCCCAAGAAAAGGTAGAGGCAGCATGAGAAGGAGATGCTGACTCTTTGCCAGAGTCATGGAGGTAATGGGGAAGTGAGTAACTGGACTCCAGAAGCACAAAAGGTCGGTAGATTTCTTCCGCAGTTTAAAGAGGGGGATAATTTTGATAGTGTCATTCATATGTTTGAGAGGGTATGTAAACAGCATGAAGTTGATCAAGGGCTCTGGGTGCGGTTCCTGACCCCACCTTACTCCATGGTAAATCTGTAACTGTATTATCTAAAATGTCTGACATTGCATGTTTTGATTATACTGCCATAAAAAGTTGTCTATTAGAGTTTTTTAAGCTATCACCTGAAACATATAAGAAAAAGTTTTGTGAGCATAGACGCAAGGCAGATGAAAGTGTGTGTGAATATGTTGCTGAACTGAGCACTTATTTCCATAGGTGGGTGAGTGGATGTCAGGTCACCACTTGTGAAGGGCTGGCAGACCTTTTGGTGAGGGAACAAGCCCTTAGCACTCTGCCTGAGGACATGAGGATCTGCTTAGCTGATAGACAATATGATACTTCAGATGAGTTGGGGAAGAAGGGAGACCTATACTTGGCAAAATGCCAATAGTAGGTTGCCTTAGGAGAACAAGGGTACTAAACTACCATCCTGCAGATGTCCTGAGAGGGAAGGATTTGGATGAGGCAGTACCATGTGCTTATGCAGTTACACGCAGTGAGGCTAGGAGACAAGCATGTGAGTCTGGTAGCTTGGAGGAGACCCAGACAGACTGCATACGTGCAGCCAGGACTGCTGAGGTGGTTACTTCAGGGAGTGAGCTACGCTGTAGTAGTGAGACTGAAGGTGAGCCACAGCTGCTTGTGGGTACAGATGGTCCCTTGGACAGAGTGACTGCAAAGGTAGAGGTGAGTAGTAGTACCCAGGCTGACAGTGAGGCAACACTGTCAGGGGAGCTGGGAAGGGTTACAAGGAGAGAGTTGAGACAGGCTCAACTCTGAGACCCTACATTGCAAGGCCTGAGGCAGGTAGCTAGGGAGGCACCTGATTCTCAAGGAAAGTGGGAATCTGTATACTGGGACAAAGGGTTACTATACATAGAGTGGACCCCTGAGGGAGGGCTGGAAGGTGAGAGAGCACAGCAGTTGGTAGTGCCTAGAGCTGACCATCTGGTGCTTCTAGCCATAGCCCATGATATTCCCTTTGCAGGTCATATGGGCATAAAACGTACAAAGAGGCATATTATGCAGAACTTCTGTTGGCCCGGAATTTCCAGGGATGCTACAGGGTACTGCAGGACCTGTGAGCAGTACCAAAAGATAGGCAAGGCAGGAGACAAGGTGAGAGCTCCTTTGATGTTTTGCCTGTGATTGAGAAGCCTTTTCAGAGGGTAGCTATAGATATTGTGGGTCTTCTGAGTACCCCAAGTTCCACAGGGAAAAAGTATATCCTAGTGGTAGTGGATTATGCTACACAATACCCTGAGGCAGTGGCTTTGTCCTCCACTGAGGCAGAGAAGGTGGCAAATGCTTTGTTAGAGATTTTCAGCAGGGTAGGTTTCCCAAAAAAATACTGACTGACAGAGGTGCCAATTTCATGTCAGACCTGCTGGCTTGTCTGTGGAAGTCCTGTAGGGTGAAGCACATGAAGACCACCTCCTACCATCCTCAGACTAATGGTCTTGTTGAGAGGTTAAACTCTACAATCAAGTCCATGCTAAAGGCATTTGCAGATCAGTTTAACAGGGAGTAGGACAAATATTTCCCCCATCTGTTGTTTGCTTACAGAGTGGTTTCCCAGGAATCCACAGGTTTTTTACCCTTTGAGTTGCTGTATGGGAATAGGGTGAAGGGACCTCTAGATTTAATTTGAGATGAATGGGAAGGTGAGTGCGAGTTTCACAAGGAGTCTGTTGTGGTATACGTCCTAAACCTCAGGACAAGGCACAGGGAACTCATGGGCTTGGCCCAGGAGAACCTGACAGAAGCCCAACAACAGAAAAAGGTGTGGTTTGACAGGAATGCTCGAGCTAGAGAGTATGCTGTGGTGCAGCAGGTAATGGTTCCCATTCCTGTCAGATACAGCAAGCTGCAAGCAGCTTGGGAGGGTCCGTACAAGGTTGTAAAAAAGGTAAGTCATGTTAACTACATGGTGGAACTGCTAGGCAGAAGGCAGGGGCACAAGTTGTACCATGTTAACATGATGAAACCTTACCATGATAGGAAGTCCCTTGTGCCGAGCATTTGCAGTGGATTGCAGGAGGAGTCTGGGGAAATCTGGGGACTGATCTCCTCAATGAGGCTCGGGGTGACACCTCAGTGGATGGTGTAGCAATGTCCCAGCAGCTATCTCCTACCCAGTTTCGAAAAATCCAGGTACTGTTGCAGGAATTTGGGGACATGTTCACTGGGAAACCAGGGTGCATCTACCTGGTGCAGCACCAGGTGGATACAGGACCCCAAAGGCCTATTAGGCAGGCCGGTTATAGAATGCCTGAGAGAGTGAAACACACTCTGATGGAGGAGGTACAGGAGATGTTGGAACTAGGGGTGATTCAAGAGTCCAACAGTCCCTGGGCCTCCCCAGTGGTGCTGGTACCAAAGAAGGATGGCAGCACCAGGTTCTGTGTGGACTACAGGAAATTAAATAGTCACACAGAGACAGATGCTGCCTAGGACAGATTAAGCCGTAGAGCAGCTGGATGGGGCTAAGCATCTTACAACCATTGATCTTACCAAGGGTTGCTGGCAGGTGCCCTTAACTCCCAGTGCTAGAGAGAAATCAGCCTTTGTGACTCCATTTGGCTTGTATAAGTTCACAAAGATGCCTTTTGGGATGAAGAATGCCCCAGCGACTTTCCAGAGGCTGGTAGATCATGTCCTTGCAGGAGCAGGAGGGTTTGCCCTTGCTTACCTAGATGATATTGCCATCTATAGCCATTCCTGGTCAGAGCACCTTCAGCATGGCAGGCAGGTGCTGGGCAGACTACAGAGGGCAGGGTTAACCATTAAGCCGAGCAAATGTCAGGTAAGTATGGCAGAGGTCTCCTACCTAGGACATAGAGTGGTGAGTGGTAAGATAAGGCCAGAACCTGCCAAAGTGGAAGCCATTCAGGTATGGCCTGCACCTGTTACTAAAAAGCAGGTGAGGGCATTATTAGGGACATCAGGGTACTAGAGAAAGTTTGTCCCCATTTATAGTACCATAGCTGCTCCCCTCACAGATCTGACAAGGAAGAACAGGCCAGATAAGGTAGTGTGGACCCCAGCATGTGAGCAGGCATTCCAGAAGCTTAAAGAAGCTTTGGGAGGACCCCCTGTGTTAGTTCAGATTACAGCAAAGAATTAGTTGTGCAGGTGGATGCTTCAAACCATGGGGTGGGGGCTGTACTTAGTCAGATTTCTTCAGAGGGGGAAGAGCACCCAGTGGTTTAGAAAAGGAATGTCTAGCCATAGTATGGGGATTGCAGAAACTTCAGCCTTATCTGTATAGAAGGAAATTCACTGTTATGACAGATCACAATCCCCTAACATCGTTAAACAGAGCCAGCCAGCAAAATGCCAAGTTGCTAAGATGGAGCCTAGGGTTGCAAGCATATGATATGTCAGTGCAGCACCGCACTGGGAGTAGCAGTGCCAATGCAGATGGGCTCTCAAGACAGGGAATAGGGTAGGCATACTCAGATAAACCTGACCCTCTGAAGCAGCATTTCTTAAGGGTCATTTGAAAAACTAGCTTGAGTTGTCCAGGAGGGTGGGAGAGAAATGTGAAGGCTGCCAGCCTAGCCAGATAGAATTGTGCAGATAATTCTTTCATTTGTAAATATGAATGTTGAATTACAGACTTGTTTTCTTAATGGAAAGAAAATACTTTGAAATGAACTTAAAACAATGTAGCAGCATTGTCCTCTGATGTAAAGAAAGCTAAGCCAAGCATTTCTTGTCTGTCCTTTGAAGTTGAAATTATTTCATGTGTGTCCCTTTGAAGTTAGAATTTGGATTCAATGAGTCTGGAATGAAGCATCCTGCCTATTGTTTTAACTTAAGGAATAATTACTAGAGTTTACATGTGGAATGTCTTTTATTGATGTCGTTTCCTGCAGATGCAAGATAACAATTATGTAGTATCTGTCAGCCTGGGAACCCCAGGAAAGTGTGAAATGATGTAATGGGAATCAGGACTGAAAACAGCAATTTAAACAGAGAGCATCAGAAGGCATCAAGCATTTTTGTCTTGACCATCCAACTCACAGCACTGTCTTGCTCATATGTAAGTTATCTTAAACTTGTGTTTTCTTTTAGAAATAACTAGGAACTAGAAATATTAGACTAAGTGTTTTTCTGTAATGTCAGAACTGTACTACTGAATTATTTTAAGTATTTCTGTGTGATCTCTGAACTCTTGGCTAGCACAGTCTAGTAGAAAGTATTGTCTTGTGGTTTTAATTATTTATTATTAAATATTTTAAAACCTTTCAACTGTGGCTGTTTTATGTAGAGATAAATTAAGCTTTAAGAGTACTTTGCATGCTTATATTGATCCTGTACCAAGTCACTCTAATAAGCCTTGACTGTTTAGTCACAACTGCCAATTGGTTAATAATATTGCACAGTAATAATTGGACATCCTTTTGCTGTGGTGGTGGTGCTGCGGTAGCGTTGTCGCCTCACAGTTAGACGTTGCCCGTTCGATTCTCAGTTAGAGCGTCTTCTGTGTGGCGACATGCGTGAATGGGCATTCCTTCGTTGAAGGTTGTGCGTTAGGTCCGGCAAACCAGCACGTAAAAATCTACTGCCAATCATTAGCGGACCGGTGTTCCGCTGTGGCGACCCCTAACCGGGAAAAGCCGAAAGACACAACAACAACAACAACAATAATTGGACACCCTTTTAAGGACCTTTGAGTAGCTGATAAGTATTAGTGGGTGGTGGCAAGTGGAACTACCGTATAGTCTAGGAGAAAGGGACGCAGCTGAAGAAACTGTGCCAGCCTTCCCCAGGAGTGTCTGTGTGGTTGTATAAACTCTTCTCAAAGTGCATGTGTGTGTGTGTGTGTGTGTGTGTGTGTGTGTGTGTGTGTGTGTGTGTGTGTGTGTGTGCGTGTGTGCGTGTGTGTCAGCTACCTGGGCAGGGACATGAAGCACTGGTTAGACAGAGAGGGTGCTAGAGGTTTTAGCTTGCCCACTAAGCTGAGATCTGGACCCTATAGTTGTGCCAGTGGAGAGTCTTATTGGGGACCTGGAGAGCAAGGGAGCGACCAGCCCTGGACTGACTGTGATCTCTGTGTGCTCTTAAGGGAAATTTCCCTTTACTGTGTGTATTTGTTATCCTTTCCTCATATATGAGATGCCCTCTTTAGTGTTAGTGGTGAGGATTGAGGCTCCTTGATTGCTGGGCCAGGGCACGGGCGTCACAACAAATATCAATATTTTGAGAAAAAATGAAACTGCCTCAAAATATTTCACAACAGTGAGACATCCTTTTCTGGATTGATCAAGTACAAAATAACAAAATCTCCATTTTTTTTTCTTGGGCTCAAAGCAGTTATATCTTTGAATCTGTGAGTCCTTTAAGTCCCTTATTTTATTTGCTAATGACCCCTAAGTGTAATGAACTAAGAAAAGGGAAATGTAACACACTTGCCTGGTTCCTCTAGTCAAACAAAGCTTATCAGAGATGAACCCTCCCACCTAGAATCTTACGCCTGAGCCTTCTTATATCTCCTTAATTAACCCCATTATTCTATCACGAAATGGACATGATGCCATTGCCCTACTCATAAAATCCCAGCTAACCTGTAACAAATGCCCCCGTCAGCAATAGTGGCATCGTCTTACAATCTACTTTTGTTTGCATAATCATCATATTAATAATATCAAATGTTTATGTCTCCTACATAAAAGCACCTTGATCCGTGTCTTTCACTTTTGGCAACACCCTAAGCATTCTTTTAGATAGTATAGGTACAAACACTTTATAATCATAGTTCAAAATTCAAATGGGTCTATATGAAGTTGAGTTTACAGAATCTTTGCCATCTGTAGAAAGTGCAGTCACCACAGCTGTCTTCTATGATGTCGGTATTATCCCTCCTTTTAGAATACTGCTAAAGAAAACCTTCTCGATCTTTATCACATTCTTCCCTCCTAACTTCCAGTCTTTCACAGGAATGCTATCTGTTCCTGTTGTTTAATTAGACACCATTATTTTTATCTCATCCCATCCCATTGTAGCTCTTAATTATTAACCTTCATTTTCTTCTGACCTTGGCATATTAAGTCTTCCATAAATATTTCCAAAATATCCTTAATATCTCTATAAGGTCTTTGGCATTTTTTGTAGTAATAGGCCGCCTAAGTTTGACAACACTTTTTTCTGTTTTCTGTTTCCTAAGGTATTATCCTAATAGATTTTGTGCTGTGCGGTTTTTGTCAAAATGTACTTGCTTAATTAATGCATATTATCTGTATACCCCCTTATTTCCCTTAAGCACTCAGCAATTGCTCATATTCTTGTCCTGTAAGATTCCTCTTCATCTGCAATACTTTAACCTTTGATAATCCCTCAAAATAGTTCCTATTATTTCTTTCCCATATATATTCAGTTATGTCATAATTTTGAAATTCCATTTTCATTTTATCCCATTCCTCAACTATCACTTCTGAAGAAAGTTGTATCTTGAATTGTTTCTACTACCTATTCCTTAAATTCCACTAATTTTAATAGGTAAGTAGGAAAGCTCCAGTCTCTCGTTTTTCTTGATTACCCTGCATCTTTATTTTATTTAGTCTTCATTGCCACATGGTCCAACATGGTTACTGAATATGTTTCAGAACTTTCAGTTAAATACCCATGACTATGAAATGTAGTTTCTGTCAAGTCAGTTACTGTACTTTGACAAATAATATATAACTTCTGTCTGGTTTTATGCTAGTAAATTCACATCTTTCATTCCAAATATTCTTACATGTTTCTTCAGAAATCTACACTCTTTTATTATGTTTTCCTTCCAGGTCCCCTGTTACAGCTTCACTATTATAGATCCCTGCTGGAACTGAATTACCTCTCCCATAATTATCTTAATCTCCATAATTTAGATGCACAAAACGCTGTCTGGTAACAATAAAGGCTGTCCTCCACTTGTATAATGGCAATGAACGAGCAACACTGAACGAATAATAAAATAATTTAATGTAAAACTTTACAAAAAACAAATGTCACGAAACAGATTTAGCGCGCTTTCATTTCATACGCTGAAACTTCATCAGAATCATCTGTTTTTTCAAATGTACTTCCATATTTAAATAACCTTCCACTCTTTTCCTTTGGCTCTCATTGGCGCTCAATAGCGTAGTGAATGACATCACTACCAAAATAAGACCAAATATTGTGAATAATAGTAAACATATAAATATACTACCAAATAACATTAAACCACAACAATAATATATATGAATATGTTACATTAATAAATAAATTGGATATGGTATAGCATAAAGGTGTGGCCAAATAAAAATATAGTTGCAATAAAACATTGTATAAATAATACAAGTAAGTAAAATATAAAAAATATATGTGTGTTATAAAACCTTCTTATAACCCTGTAATTTATGGACTGTTATATGTTATAAAAACTAATTAATTAAACTGTTTAATCAAAAGTGCTCCAGTGCATAAAACTATGTGTAGAACACCATAATCACAAGACTTCATAAATAATTCATTCAATACCAGAAGTATGAATGTACATTAACACATAAAAACACATAAAATATATGTATATTAAAAACTAATTTAATATAATAATGTAATATTCAATATTGGGGATGTATCCACGTGTAAAAAATAAATGTATATATATATATATATATATATATATATATATATATTTATATATATATATATATATATATATATATATATATATATATAAAAAATCTCTAGAACATAAAACGTCACCCCATTATATAGTAAAATTATTGTGTTCTCTTGGGATTTAGTGACGATAGCTTCAGGGCTGGCTTAATGGAGATATGGTCGTTCATTCCCGGATGGGTACAGGAATCTAGTCTTATTTGCCATATCATTTCACGAAATTCAAGGAATTTCTTCCAGTCACCACCCCTGTCCTTCTGTTTGACCTCTTCCAATACCCAAAACTTGATGTTCATATTCGTGCATTTTAGAGTATGCCTATAAAGGGCATTATTCTCATTCGTTTTATTAATATCCCTAACATGTTCATATATACGATTTCTCAGATTCCTTTCGGTTTTCCCCATGTAGTATGCCATACATGTCTTACAATATGCCAGATATACAACTCCCTTGGTATAACAACTAGAGTAAGTATGACTCCTCAATTTAAACCCAATGTTGGGAATACTAAGTTCCTTCTCACCCGCTATAAATGGGCATTGCGCACACCTTCCGCACTTATGTGTACCTGTCTTCTCTTGTGCCCCCTCATTGTTTTCACCTTTCTTCCTCTCCAAAATATTTTTCAGATTCATATTTCTCCTGAAGCTGTATTTTAATGGTTGTTGAAAACACTGCACGCTTGTGGGCATTCTACTAAACATGTTCCAGATCCCATTGATACATCTCCTCATCCATCCCATATCAGAATAGTAGGTTAATACCTACCATGGTAATTCTACCCCAGGTTTACCACTATCATTTCCTGTATGGTTGGTTGTGATAATAGCTCCATCCATATTCATTTTATTTGGCCTACTATCAATATGTTGTATAGTATTAATATTAATCGTCCCTCCATTCAATGATAATAATGGTCCATACTCTGTATCTCGTTTCCTAATAATTTCTTTTTTGATATTCTCTATCATCCTTTTAGGATAACCTGAAGCTATTGTCACTAAATCCCAAGAGAACACAATAATTTTACTATATAATGGGGTGACGTTTTATGTTCTATATATTTTTTTTATATATATGCATTTTTTTTTTACACTTGGATACATCCCCAATATTGAATATTACGTTATTATATTATATTAGTTTTTAATATACATATATTTTATGTGTTTTTATGTGTTAATGTACATTCATACTTCTGGTATTGAATGAATTATTTATGAAGTCTTGTGATTATGGTGTTCTACACATAGTTTTATGCACTGGAGCACTTTTGATTAAACAGTTTAATTATTTTTATAATATATAACAGTCCATAAATTACAGGGTTATAAGAAGGTTTTATAACACACATATATTTTTTATATTTTACTTACTTGTGAGATGAGTTATTCCTTGTTATTATTTATACAATATTTTATTGCAACTATATTTTTATTTGGACACACCTTTATGCTATACCATATCCAATGTATTTATTAATGTAACATATTCATATATATTATTGTTGTGATTTAATGTTATTTGGTAGTATATTTATATGTTTACTATTATTCACAATATTTGATCTTATTTTGGTAGTGATGTCATTCACTAGGCTATTAAGCGCCAATGAGAGCCAATGGAAAAGAGTGGAAGGTTATTTAAATATGGAAGTACATTTGAAAAAACAGGTGATTCTGATGAAGTCTCAGTGTATGAGATGAAAGCGCGCTAAATCTGTTTCGTGACATTTGTTTTTTGTGAAGTTTTACATTAAATTATTTTATTATTCGTTCAGTGTTGCTCGTTCATTGTCATTATACAAGTGGAGGACAGCCTTTATTGTTACCAGACAGTGTTTTGTGCATCTAAAGTGTTGGTTGTCTACGGGTTGCTGCTATTTTTTGGGTAATCTCCATAATAGCAATTTTAGGTGGAAAATAAATACACACTAATGTAATCCTGCTTTCCCTGCAAATACCCTTTTATTACAACAACTCTGCCGATGTTGTCTTTCTTCTCTTATTCTATCACTGTCAGAGGCTGTCTCACAATCAGTATTATTACACTCATTTTCCTTTGCGGTGGTGGTGCTGCGGTAGTGTTGTCACCTCACAGCAAGACGTTGTGCCGTTCGATTCTCAGCTAGAGCGTCTTCTGTGTGGAGACATGCGTGAATGGGCGTACCTTCGTTGAAGGTTGTGCGTCAGGGCTGGCAAACTCGGCATGTAAAAAATCTACTGCCAATTGTTAGCGGACCGGAGTTCTGCTGTGGCGACCCCTAACCGGGAAAAGCCGAAAGACACAAACAAACAAACAAACACTCATTTTCCTTTGCTCTTGATAGTCTGCAGAATAACCACTCTGAAATTCTCTTTTGTCAAATTTACATGCTCATTCATGCTGAATTGTGTCTTCTGTAAATTTGCTATTTGTACACTTCACTTCTTAATATAATTCAGTACTCCTGGCTTCTTGCCCGTACCTGCAATGCCACTCACATTCCATGGTATGACTGATAAGGCAGTCATTTTGATAAGATGCTATACTCTCACTTTATTATACATGGGAGTTTTTTGAATAGATGCTCCCAGCTTGCAACTTACATGGATTAATGTCTGGCAGGCTGGTCTTATATGCAGTTGTGTCTTTTTGTCTCTGTTTGAACTCATGTCATGTTCCCCCAGATTTCTTATTTCAGTAAAAGCACTTTAATATTCAAACAAAAAATGCACTTTTTAACCTCTAGTCCCTATTAACTAACGTCATACCCACACACAGATACTCCTATATACACTTTCCAAAAAGGGAAAACCCCCCTCCATATGGAGGCAGTCACCCCAAATAGCCAGCTTTATCCACAGGCTTTACTCATTCTGAAATTAGGTTTAATCATACTAAAACTGTATGAAAGAGCCTGTGTTCCGTTGTGCACCCATACTATCCATTCTTATCCTATCTCAGCTTCATTCCCAGGTGTGAAAAACAACTAGCACACTCTCAGTTAACTGATTTTTGACCATAAGAAAGAGAGCTATGGCCGTCATTAACTAAATTAGACTATATTGTGCACTGTTTTAATTTATACTGACATGACTGATGCAACTAGGAATGCATCTGCTTGTATTCCCTTCATTGTACTAAACTTCTTTTATTTTCACTCAACAGCTTGTCACTTCACATTTAAGTACTTATTTTAGTGTTTATCATACAGATACTGCAGAGTTCATGGTTTATTCATTTTCTGATTAAATACCTATAGCTGCAGACAGTTCATCTACAGCTGCAGAACTTTGCTGGTAGAGAAAAAAGGAACCAGCTAATGGTTTTGTAATTGCATGACACAGCTCTTCTCAAATACTGGAAAACTATTATTTTACATAATTTTAGTGTACACTTTCAGCTGTTTGCATAGCACCAGGGGAACCACCATAATTTAATACACGCGTATGATCAATGCACTTACACATCTTCCTCCTAGCAGTCCAAAATCACAATATTATATTATTTATATTGAGCCTTTGTCTTATTACATTATAAACCTCTGACACATTACAGTGGAGAAAAAGTACTTTCTTATGTTAGTATCACTGGCGGTCACTGATATGACCCACCCCTTCCTCACATTTAAACTACCCCTGCTTACTGCATAAAAGTACTATATGGTGTAGCATGCATTTTACTTCAAGAAATTTATAGTACACATATTACCATGAAAAAGTCTCATCACTATCCTTATAAACATTAATGACAAAGTAAGAGTTATACTTTAGAGTCCTTCCATCAGTTTAATACAACCCATAAACTTCTAGTCTTTTTTATTTCCAGTTCTTGCAGAAGTACATTTCTCATGTTCAAACTGCATCTCATGATAATGACACTTTGTAGCTTTTCTGTTTGCTTCCTTCTTTCTCATTCATAATGGCCTTCTTTTTCAACATCTCAACCATCCAACAGAGGTCTCTAGTTCGAGTCCAAGTTGCTCCTGTTTTTATAGTCAACTCCTCTGCTTTTGTTCTGTCAACCAATCATTTTCCTTTGGAACACTGGAAAAGGTTTTACTTGCAAATTTTGCCTATGGTCTATGCCATTGTCAGAGGAATGAGAAGCAGAACCCCCTTCAACTTACTGGATCACTTTTATTTCCTCTTTTGCCTACTCAGCATCTAAAGATGCCTTTGGTCCTTCAGGAAAAAAAATATTCTGAAAACACCTGGATATAGCAACTTGAATTTTTATACCTACCTCTCAAAATCATCTGATTGCAGAGATAAACTGGTTTCTGCTTGGTGTACAGATACTGCACAGACTCCCATGTGTTCTCTGTGTGTTCTATCCTCTAGCTCTACTATTTGTTTAAGCATTTGTTCTTGAGAAGCTGATATTCAGCCAGTCTTTCCTTCATTTCAGCCTCTGATTTTTTGCAGTTTAATCAGCTAATCTGAATAGTTACTTAAAACTTCTTCTGTTCTATTTGGCCACTTGGTAATTGTCTGTATATATTCCTTTAGTGTCTCACTTATTTTAAACACATCTGAATGCATTTGGTGTATTTTTCCTCTATATTACTGGAAGCCATCTCCTATACTAAATCATGAGAACCACACTGCTTTTTGCTGAACAGCTATAAGGCTGTTCCCTAACAGTGTTTTTCCGCTTCTTTTCTAGTTAATGTTTTCTTACTTTTTTTCAAATTTATTCCATGCTGACATCCAGGCAGTGTAGTGACTATCCAGTAGTTGCATTTTACCCAAATAAATAGCTTTTGTTGACTGTTTTCAAAGTTTCTGTTTTCACACTGTGAGAGCTCTAATCATTCAGATGATCAGTCCACAGCCATCTTGGAACAGCAGTTCAAAGTAATTTAGAAAATACCATATTAGTGAGCTATGCTCTTTCATGTCCACAAAAACATCATGCCGAGGGAAGGTTGAAGGGGAGAGAGGAGTAAAGTTGGAGCTGAATTTATACCAAACCTCCTCGCTGATAAATTCAGCTGAAACTTTACTCCTCTCTCCCACTCAACCTTCCCTCAGGAAATATCATCAAATATAACTCTCCCTACTGTCACCAAGGAGCAGATCCTTAATGCTCTCTCTAAGACCAAGAACACTGCATCAATGGGCCCAGACAGTATCCCAGGATGCCTTCTAAATAGCATGAAACATAACCTATCAGGGCCTCGGGAATTACTATTTAAATGTAGCCTCCAAACAGGCTTCATGCCTCATGAATGGAGAAAGGCAACAGTCATCCCTCTGCACAAAGTGGGCCATCTACGGACCCTGGAAACTACAAACCCATAAGTCTCATTAGTCTTACATGTAAAGCCATGGAAAGAATTATCATGGAGATGATCAATAGAGATATAGTAAACCTCCAGACACTGGACCCAACCCAGTTTGGATTTGTCAAGGGCAGACCATGTCTACTCAACCTGGTGGACATCTTTGAGAAGGTCACCAAAGCAATGGATGAAGGCAGTATTGTTCACACTACCTACGTTGACTTGGCCATGGCATTTGGCACATTACCCAACTCGGGCATTGTTGACAAACTCAAGATGTTAGGTACAAAACGTATGTCACCCGGTGGATAACCAACTGGCTCACAGACAGGATCCAGGAAGTTAGAACTGTGGAGTCCACCTCTACAAAGAGGCCAGTCACAAGTGGAATCCCTCAGGGATCAGTCTTTGGACTGCTGCTTTTTGACATTTACTTCTCCGAAGTCAAGGCCAATGTCAGTGGTCTGTGGCTGACTAAATTTGCAGATGATTGCAAATTAGGAGCTGTCATTGACTCTCACACTGACAGAGATGTTCTATAGGAGGGGCTGACACAGGCAAACAACTGGTGTCAAAGCCATGGACTAAAACTAAATGCCAAGAAATGCATAATTGTATCCTGTGGGAAGTCATCCATCCCTGGCAACTATCATATTGACAACACACTTCTTAGAGTTGACCCAGTAGTCAGGGACTTAGGTACACACATAGGTAGTAATCTAGCCTTTGATCATCACGTGTCTACAGTGGTGAGGAAATCATTCTATGTTGTGCAACTTATAAAGAAAGATATGGCATCTAAGTCCAAGGAAGTCATTGTTCCACTGTATTCGGCATTCATTGGACCTATCAGTGAGTGCAATGGTCCCTTTGGTACCTAACCAGGCATATCCAACAATTGGAATGTCCACAGAGGTTCCTCACTAAAAGAATACAGGGTATAACTAATATGTCCTATGCAAATCGCCTAAAGGCCATATCCCTGTATTCTATCTTCTACAAGCTTTTGAGGGGAGATCTATGCCTGGCATACAGGGCATTGTCAGACCTCACTCTGATGGACCTCCTGCATATCTACAAAACAAACAGCACCAGAATCACTCATTCTAATGACTTAAACCTTGCCTGTGATATAAATAGGAGCTGCTAGAAAGATAGGTATGTATCCAAGAGACTACCCCATCTATGGAACAGGCCCACCATCCATGTGAAGCAGAGTTCCTCCCTAACCCAATTCAGTTGCAACTTGGATAATTGGGTGGGAAACCGGAAATTCATCCCTGGTTTGGCACCTATGTCTCTAATGGACACAGGTAAGCTGTAAATGGTACATCTCCCAGGCCCATGCTTACACTTATCAAGGGTAGCAGAACTTTTCAGAGATTTGGAATGCATGGCTAGGCTTAAAAAGGCACTTGTGGTCATTAGCCTAGTAAACACCTATGAACCTATGAACATATGCTGAGGTACCTCAAATGGGTTATAAATGATCATCTTCATCTGCTCTTCACTATGTTCATCAATAAAGTCAGCACAGACAGTCCCTGCCTTCTTGTAAGCATATGAATTTTTATTTTTTTTTTATTTTGTTGTCCAGGTTAGTCTTAGAGCCTATTTCCATGGCAAACACAAGGTTTTCATATTGATTTTGGAGAATTAGGCCAAGACACAAGGACAGTAGGACAATCCCTCTTCTCTTTGGCATGACATGTTGTTCATTTATTTCCCAATAAATGGAGGATGCAGGCAGCTGAAATCCATTTGATAGTGAGAGAAGATTGTTCTGTAGAGTTAGATACAATGGACTTGGAATGTTTTGAGCATTTGGGCTTGTGGCAAGCAAATACAGTTTGTTGCAATTATTGAGTAAACTGGAGCCCTAAGGCATATGGGTTGAGGTGCTTTTGAATGTGATGGTTGAAAATTAATTTGTTACAAGAGGAGCAGTGTTGTACTGAGAAAGTGATATGACATTTGTACATCACAATATGCTGTGGATGAATCATGTTCAAGTTCAGGTTTATTTAACTGAAAACAACTGGCTATAGCAGCTTGAATTTTATCCCTTCATCTCAAAGTCCTGTGATTGCAGAGATAAACTGGTTTCTCTTCTGTTTGGTGTACAGGTTACCATAATTATATTTATTTTTATTCATAAAAATTAATAAGTTTGAAACATAAAAATATTAAAACAAGAAATAAAAGCAGTATCTCAGGATTCCATTAGTATTAATTGACTAAAGATTTTTAGGAACATTGTGTCAGTTTCTGTTATATATATATATATATATATATATATATATATATATATATATATATATATATATATATATATAAACATTATGTGATTCTCTGACTTGTACTATTTTGAACAATATTTTATCAGTTTCTATGCATTAAACAAATGTCCTTTGATAAAAAGCTGTCTATTTGTCTGTCAGGGTCTCACACCAATGATTATCAACTGTTGTGTAAGTAAATATTGTGATACAAAAAAACACCAACATTTAAACTCAAACAAAACATTTCTAAAAATCCCACACTGAATGAAAAATGAAAATCTCTACACAAAAAACAAACAAACAAAAAAAAAAAAAAAACTTTTTTAATGACACCTTGGGCTAGAGTAGCGTGAGTATGACCTTGCATTCAGTGAGGCTAAAACTCAGGATAATCCTCATACACTAGTTCAAATAAATAAGTCTATTCAAAACACTAAGTGTTAGAGGTTCTCTCAGCCAGGCAAGTGCAATGCACTCTCCTTGGTAACCTGAAAAACAGTTCCCAAATGTTTCAAGCCACACCCTTGGAAGCACAATCAATATAAAGCTGGGTGAGTAATGGGCACAGGATGGCTGAAACCAGGCCAGTGCCTTCTGAACGTAGGGTGGACCCAATTTATCTAAGCCTAAATAGTGAAGGGCTAGACCATTTTAGATGCTATAAAGCATTAACCAAAGAAACTTAGAGCTGAAATAAAGACTTAAAACAGCACACTGCTTGTATGAAGCACACAGTACACAGAATATAACTTAAGCGCTTTCATTCCTTTAATACAGGGAACTTTCTCAGAATAGCCAAGAACATACAACCAGACACATTTATATAACAATAGTCAGTGATGTCACTTATTATAGCCAATTAGTTTCACCTTCTTACAATTAATATAAAGTCAAACCTACTGACTAAATAGTAAAATAATGTTACCCTTTCTGTTTACAAAACAATTTAAAATTAAACTGTCCAAAAAAATTAAACTTTTTTATACATTTTATCATTTAAATCTGGTGCACTATCAGCTCTCAGGAACATTTGCCATTTTAACTCCAAATATTCTAAATAAGAATTAAAGGACCTCACAAATTTATTTTTGTCCACTCTTTCTATTACTAAAAATTTTAACTTATTAAAATGCTCACAAGAATGTGAATGCCTTTCTAAGGTATTGCTGTTATCCTTTTGTAATGGCATAGATGTGTTCTCTTAAACTTTCTTTTGGTGTTACCAATATAAAAATGGTTGCAATTTGCACAGACAGCTAAATACACAAACCCTTCACTATAACACACATTTACTTTTAGCAAAAAAGGTGTAATTAATATGCTTAAAATGAAAACTATTGGCTGCCATAACATACCTACAAAAAGAGCATTGTTGAGATGTATATGTACCTGTTTTACAATCTTTATTCATTGTAGAAGCTGTATTACTTGATCTTTCTAGAATCTGTTTAAGATTTATACTTTTTCTATATGTAAATTTTGGTTTACTTCCTATGACTTGCACTAGTTCCTGATTACCTGTAATTATTTTCCAGTTATCAGCTATTATTCTACAAATCTGTGGACCTTCAACACTAATAGGAACAGGAAAAGTGCTACAACATTCTTTGTTCTTGGTTTTCATATATTGAGTTGTATTTCTAATATTGAACCCTTGTAAAATTGGTGGAAACTTAATCTGCCTTTGTTCAATAATTTGCTCGGAAATGGCTGTAAATGTATCACTAGGATATCATATTTGATGAAATATGTCAATTAAATAATTAACTTCTTTCAAAAAAAACTATCATTTTCACTTATTAACCTACTTAATCTAATTAATTGTCCTCTAAATATGTTTAAGTTCATATATTGTGGATGCTATCATAATGAAGATAATTAATCGCAAAAGTGTCTGTACAATAGATTTTGCTAGTAAAGCTTTCTGCACTAACATTCATACACTTCTAAAAAAATTACTTGTTTTCCTTTTGCACTAATAACACATTTTAACCATCTAACCCTTCTGTTGATTTGGTGAATAAATTCATGTAGTGCTGTGTGATCACCTACCCATATAAAAAATAAATCATCAATGTATCTTTTATAAAATTTAACATATTTAAAGTTTGGTATTTTAACTAAATATTCTTTTTTCCACTAGCATAAGACTAAGTTGGCAAAAACTGGAGCAACTTGGGCTCCCATTGCTACTCCACTTATATGGTGGAAAATAGTGTTATTAAACATAAAAAGATATTGCTTAACACCAATTCTAATAATTGGCAAATGATATTTACATCATATGTTGGTTGCTTCCCATATTTAGTCAAATATAGTCGTACAAACTCTAAACCTTCTTCTTGTTCTATGCAAGTATAAAGGGATATCACATCTATGGTACATAGTAGTTTCCTGTCCTGTAAACTTATAAATTTTAAGCAAATCCAAAAATACCCAGAACTCATTCAAGTAATATTCACTAAACTGTACTACTGGATTTAAAATTTCATCTAAAAACATTGACATTTTAACAGTTTTATTAAAAAGTCTGACACTATTGGCCTGAAAGGTGGATGCTGTGAATCTTTGTGTCTTTTTGGTATTCCAAAAAGAAAACCCAACTGTGGTTTGTCTATTAGTAGATATTTGTATAATTCCAAAGTTAAATAGCCTCACAGGTCTAGTAAACTTAACTCTACCCTTTGATAGCTCTTTATAACTATATCTTTAGTTACCAGCTTATAATTATTTTCACCTGAAAGTAATTGTAACATTCCTTCATTATAATCTTTTACTTCCATTATCACAATTCCATGTGCTTCATCTGGCCTCATATATCTTAATTCTGAATAACTGCTTAATTTATTAAGGGCCTCAAATTGTTTTTTTTGTTTAAATTATAACTACCATTCAACTTAATTTTCTTTTTGTTATTGTGATTATTATGAAAAAGTTCATATAATTCAGTCTCACATGCTGTTGCAAAAGCATGTAATGTTTTCACTAAAGGAGGGTTGATGTTAGCAGGTTTCTTAAACAGCAAATTGCTACTTGTAACATCATGTAAGATGTATTCTAAATTTAATTTTTTAACAAAACATTTAAAATCCAACAAAGTGTTAACTATAGCTGCCTTATTATTTGGTATAAAAGAAAAACTTTGTGATAAAATGTCAAGTTCTTCTGTCATAAAAGTCTTTTTAGTTAAATTGAAAACAAGAAAACCATTGTTTAATGTCCTTTGCTTTTCACTTTTTTCTTTACTGTAACATTCAGACCTTGTTGATTCGGTGGTAAACTCATTGTTTCAGTTGTTTGAGAGGAAAAAAGAAGGAGAAATAATGTCACTAGGGTCACTTGATACACTCACTGTGGCTTCTTTACTGCTAGGTGCTTTAGTAGGCTCTGATGCATTAAGATCAATGGTACTAGAAAAAGAATCCAGTCTATCCACATTTGTACCTGTATGCTTTCTTTTTTTGAGTATTGGCCATGTATTTGCAACAGATTGGCCTTCCTTTTTAAGTATAGCAACAGAATGGCCTTCCTTTTAAGTATAAAGACCTGCTTATGTTAATAGACATCAATATCTCTGGCTAACTTTTTTGTGTTTCTTAGTAATAATTCCATGTGCCTATCAATTTTTTCTGCTAAGTTGTGATAGAAGTACTGATAAGATATAAACATAGAATGCTGGCTTAGTTGTATATCTAGTGCTGTAATCTCTTCCTTTAATAGTACCATCAGCCTGCTAGTTCATTTACTTTCCATTTATTGTTAGCATACCTGGAAGGCTGTAGATTTGGTGCTGCTTCAAAAAACGGCTTGACATCGTCATTATTGAAAAATCTGGTGACTGTTTGCTTGTGTGTGAACATTTCTTCACCTATTGTAATTCCTTCATCCAAAGATGCCTCATCGGACTTTTTACCAGTATTCTGGTGGGGTCTGAAACTCCCAAAACTCCCGTATGACTGTTTCAGTACCATTTGAGCTCTGTCAGTGATGTCAGCATGGTTCCTGGTTAGAATCACTAAATCTTCCGGTGTAGGATGAATGCTAAGATCCAGGTTAGCATCTGGTTCCATCATAGATTGTAGATTACAGACTGCAAACTCAAATAGAATGCAGTCAAACTGTTCTCTGCTTCAAATAATCACTTCCTTTTTAAAAATTACTGAACCAACGGACTGTAAGTGTGCCTCTATACTTACTCAGGCTTGTAAAATATTCCAAAACCAAAGAAACGTAGAGCCAAATTAAGCACTTAAAAAAACACACTGCTTGTACAAAGCACACTGGACACAGAATATAACTTAAGCACTTACATTCCTTTAATACAGGGAACTTCCTAAGAATAACCAAAAACGTACAACCAAAGACATTTATATAAAAATAGTCAATGATGTCACTTATTATAGCCAATCAGTTTCACCTTTTTGCACTTATATAAAGTTAAACCTACTGACTAAATAGTAAAATACTGTTACCCTTTCTGTTTACAAGACACTTTAAAATTTAAAAGTCCACCAAGCCAGCAAACGACAACAGAACAACAGCACAAGTGAGCTGGTATCACCAAACGGATGCACAATAAATGAAAACCAAATTAAAAGTAAAGTAACAAACTTCTTTAATAGACCATGGAGTTGTTAAATAACATTAAGCGCTTTCATCCACAAAAGTGGACTTCTTCAGAATGCCATATTGACTAACAAACAATAAATTTAAAAACTTTTTGGCGCCAAACTCCACCTTCTTTACAATTGTGCTTTAAAGAAACATCACGTCAATACAATCACATACAATGTGTTCGCTACTTTATTACACATATAAAAGCTGCATGAAATCTGTCAACTGATCATATAAATAAATTATGTATCAATTACTATTACTCATAAATAATGCTGCTAAGAAAATATATAATGTTACTAAAAAAGTGTATATAATATTACTAAAAAATATATATATATATACCAATAACTATTTGACTCATAAACAATATTGCTAAAAAATGTAACAATGTTACTAAGAAATATTACTAAAAAATATATGCGTTTATTTTTACGTAAGGTTAATAAGGCATGGAATGTCGCTGTAAATGGTGGTACTGTACAACACTTATGATTATGTCAATGAAATGTACAAAATACTATACGATACAGGTAATTACGAAACCGTATCTATCAATGAGATTAATATTGGTTACAAGCATATTTATTTATGCTTGGAAGTACTTTTATTGGACAATCGTATTACCATTGACACATATGAATTTTTAAAAGTAGAGCATCCAACATTAGCGAGTATAGTAGGAATACCTAAGATTCATAAAAGTATAGAACATCCACCTTTTTGTCCCATTGTCTCGGGAAGGAGATCGAAGATATATCCCCTGGGAGTGGTAATAGATAGATGGCTAAAACCTATCTATGAAAAAAATCACACATTTAGTCAAGGACTCTTGGTCATTTTTAGACAAAGTGACAACTGACAAATGGAATGAAAATAGTTCATTCATAACTATTGACGTCATAGACTTGTTTTCCAGTATACCGAAAGATATAGGATTGTAATATTTATGTAACAGTTTATCTAAATATTCAGATGTAGAATGGGACAAAATTAATGTTATAATGGAACTAATGTCACTGGTTTTGGAGCACAATTATATACAATTTGAGGGAGAGAACTTTAAACAAACCAGGGGCGTAGCTATGGGAGTGGCATGCGCTCCCATCTACGCCAACCTGGTTATGTTAGAATGGGAAACTTCCCAGTTATTTACTAGTGAACATTATAAACAAGCGATTTATTATTCGCAATTTTTAGACGATATGTTTGTTCTATGGGGAGGTGACAAGAACAGTGTCTCCTCCTTTATTGATTTTTTGAACATATCTAGTTCATTTTTGAAATTTACATATACATGCAATGATGAAAGTATTGCATATTCGGACATATACATTTCCAAGAGTAACACTGGTTTCAAATCAAATGGATTTCGGAAAAAAATTTTTTCGAACAGTTATCTGGAATTCACAAGTTGCCATCCTAGAAGTATGATGAAAAACATTTACAAAGGTCAATGCATATGAGCAGCCCGGATGACTTCCGAATACACTGACGTTGTGAGAGAAATTAAATGTATTAGTGCTATGTTTAGATCTAGGGGATATCCCAGTGCTATGTTGGATAATACTTCTAGATATGTAGTAAGGGAATGGGGTAACAAATTTCCCCCTTTATTAGGTAGAGAACTTAACAAAAAGGGACATACCATAGAACCAACTGACACATCCAAATTTGGAAGGGCACGTATACTAGAATATTCACCATATGTAGAATATAATAAAAAATAGTGAGAAGAAACTGGAATATGTTGGTTGTGGATGAAGAACTTAGTACTGTTGTAGGTATGTCTCCAATTTTTGTATATAAAACTGGACCCAATTTAAAAAAGAAACTAGAACAAGGGCACCCTACTGGTTTTCATTGTAGCACTAATAGTCATATGAAGAAATGTGGTTCGTGTAACCAGTGTCATGCAATTTTGGAAGCAGATAGTGTGACTTTGGATAATGTTACTAGGACTATCATCAAATTTAAACAGGGTAATTGTTGTACTAAAAACATCATATATTTGATAAAATGCATGTCATGTTCTGGTTTTTACATAGGGAAAACGGAACACCAATTTAAAAGGCAGATATACGATCATTTATATTGTATAAAGACCAAGGACATGAACAATGCTTTAAGTAGACATACATCCGATAATGGAGAAAAACACATTTTCAAATTTGGTATTATTGATCAGTTGAAAATAGATTCAAAAGGGGGGAACTTCAAAGCTTTATTGAATAGAAAGGAGATAATATGGCAAATGTTCACGGATGCAGGAAGGAAACCAGGATTAAATTACTTCATTACTATCAAACGTATTTTAGAACTACGTTAGTATCACGTTTATAATGGTTCAAGATAGGAATTCACAAATATTGCAAAGCATATATGACAATAGATAGAAACAGAAATTAGTGTTAAGTAAACTGTATCTTCTTTTTTTCTTGTCACTTTCATTGGCAGCATACAACTTTAGGATGATTAGTGTGCTACTATAAGATATTTTATATTTTATATTTACAGCAACATTCCATGCCTTATTAACCTTACGTATACATATACGCATATATTTTTTTGTAATATTTTTTAGTAACGTTGTTACATTTTTTAGCAATATTGTTTATGAGTCAAATAGTTATTGATATATATATATTTTTTAGTAATATTATATACACTTTTTTAGTAACATTATACATTTTCTTAGTAGCATTATTTATGAGTAATAGTAATTGATACATAATTTATTTATATGATCAGTTGACAGATTTTATGCAGCTTTTATATGTGTAATAAAGTAATGAACACATTGTATGCGATTGTATTGACATGTGATGTTTCTTTAAAGCACAATTGTAAAGAAGGCAGAGTTTGGCGCCAAAAAGTTTTTAAATTATTGTTTGTTAGTCAATATGGCATTCTGAAGAAGTCCACTTTTGTGGATGAAATCGCTTAATGTTATTTAACAACTCCATGGTCTATTAAAGAAGTTTGTTACTTTACTTTTCATTCGGTTTTCATTTATTGTGCATCTGTTTGGTGATACCAGCGCACTTTAAAATTAAACAGTCCTAAAAAATTACACTTTTTTTAGTTTAAAAAAGAAAATCTTGAACAAAGGCCTGCAATTTAGTTACCTTTCTGGCTGTAGCTAGATAGCGTCGTAAGTATAGTGTAAAACAAGGGGTGAGCAAAACATAAATGAGGATGATTAGAGACAGAAAGAAAACAGTCCTTTTACAGAAGGTAAAGAAAATAACAGTGACTCACACAAATCCCATTATATGCCAATGGCATGGGAATTCAAAGTTACTTCCTTGTGTCTGGCATGAGTCATACAAAGCATTATGGGACAGAGAAAGGGTTGAGGAAGAACAAGATCATGTTGATTCATCAAGCCCCATTGGTAGTCATGTTGTAGAAAACAGGCTAAAATTACAAGTAAAGCACTTAGAGTGATTTTGAGGTGTTAAAATAGGTCAGGAAACAAAGATAGAGCGAAAAAAACAGATTTTTTTTTTAGTTCTAGGGTGGAGTTTTTCTTTAAGCTAATACAATGTACCACATCAGTGGCCAGCATTCTATGTTAATCTCAGCATTTACAGTTTTGATTTCTATACTTTTCAGCTTGAGTTTATAGTTGATGTTGATCTTGCTGATATTGAATCTCCCATCTTTGATAGCAGCATCAGGATCAGTGCTTGAGCCATCAGTACCTGCCCTATTGGAGCTGTTAGTGAACCAGAGTATCTGGTTTTATCATCCTGAGGCTGCCCTGAGCCCTAATGTTAGTCTCAGTATCAAGTCAAAAGCAATCTTTGCTTTGGTATTTTTGATGCTATCTCTTGCTACAATGCCAACTTCATCAACATCACACGAAAGACGTGTCACTGAACTAAAATCCCAGAAGCTTGTCATACATAACAGACAGACAGATCTAGAACCTTCTGCAGCAATGCAAGCCAATTTCAACCCAAAGTCATCAGTCCTTCTCATCTTTGAAGTCCTCTTTCAAAAGATTCCAGGAAGGTCATGTGCCAAGAAGAAGCATGTTGATTTATCTGATGAAACACTGAAACATCTGGTACTGATGATGAGGAGGATATTGATGCCCCCTGCATTCCACATTAATGACCCTCATTTAAGGAAATCTTAGAGGTGATGTTTAAGATGGGGGATGGCCTGACCCTATATCTTTCTCAATGTGAATGTGAATTTAACTCCAGAGCACATTTTCTAGCACAATGACTTAGGCAACAGAAGTCTGAAAGGATTGTCACTAAACCTAGGAAACCTATAACAAAAATATTGTGAGATCCAATATAGATTTTAGAGCTATTCTGGAAATTTTATGAAAGTTTGTATAAAACAGAGAAATATGGAAATCAAGAACGAGTACAAATGTAAATATTTATGGAAGACTTAATTATGCCAAGGTTAGAGGTAGATGAAACTTAACAACTAACACTGAAGATAGGGGGTGATAAGATAAAAACAGTGATGTATAATCAATCTTCAGGAAAGTGTCCAGAAACAGATGGCATTCCTGTGGAAGTTTGGAAATTAGTAGGGAAGAAAGTGATAAAGATCTGGAAGGTTTTATTTAACAGTATTTTAAAAGGAGGAGGAGAAGCACTAACATCTTGGAAGAAAGCTGAGGTGGTTGTGTTATTTAAAGGTGGCAAAGACATTTCAGACCCAGCTTCATACAGACCTATTTCAAATTGAAACCATGATTATAAAGTGTTTATGTCTATATTAGCTAAAAAGAATGGCAAAGGTGTGGCCAAAATTGATGAATATGGATCGGTGTGGTTTTGTGGAGGGGAAGTAAACATTTGACAACATTAATTTGAACAGTGATGATCCAGAGGGAAGCAGGATATAAGAAAATACCTTTATTGTTGGTGAGTCTTGATGCAGAGAAAGCATTTGACTGAGTAAGCTGGGATTTTACGAGTAGGGCAATTGGAAGCATTTGCATTTCCTGATACAACAATAAGGTTAGTTAGAAGGATATATGAAGGACTGGAGGCAAGAATTAAACTGGGTGGGTTTTGCTCAGAAAATCTGTGTTTAAACAGAGGAACCAGGTAGGGGTGGCCTCTTACACCTTTGTTATTTGCTTTATATTTAAAGCCATTGGCAGAGAAAATAAGGGACTCAGGATATAAGATATAAAATTAATAAAGGTAAAACAAAGGCTATAGCAGTACATTATCTACTCACACACAAATTGGTTCAGCAATAGCCGTGTTTAAGGGGACATGATAAGATGAAGTACTTAGGAGTATGGATTAAAAAGGCTTCTGCTATGGCAATTAAGGATATGTGGGAAGAGAATAAACAATAAATAATACAAAAATTGAGAGAACTGAATTGAAGGAATTTATCTGGGAGGGAAAGAGGGCAAGAATTAAGTGGGATAAGTGGATCCTTGCAGTAGAACAGTGAGGTTTAGGTTTAAAGCTACAGAGTTAAGGCTCATATACATAATACAAGCAGTAGGTTATAATTCAAAGTGGAAAGGGATGATGATGAAGCAAGGGGGGAGTTCAAGAAATAGAGAGAAGATTTTTATGTTGTTGTAGATCCTTAAGGAGAATAATAACAGTCATACAGAAAGTATTCTAAGAATTAAGCCGATATCAGAATGGAGAACGGAGATTTTGCCAATGTGATGACTGCATGTAGGGGTACAGAAAATAGGCAAGGGGGGCTGGACTTTACTGGAGAAACCTGATAAAGGAACCAACATATTGGGAGCAAATAACACATCAGGAAAGGTAATAGAGTGGTATGCGCACAAGAAGACATTTGGATTGCAGGCTAAATGCTGTTTTCCCTACCAGGGCTTGATCTCAGAGTACAGGCAAAGAGAAAGGAATAGGGGGATTTTACGTGAAAGACCTGAACTTGTAGAGTTTATAGTTGAATCTAGAACAGGAGAAACTGTTGAAAAATAATTAATTAGTAGGGCATATAAAATATTGCATGATAACTATAAGAAGAAATCAGAGGAGGTTAGAACAGATTGAGAAGAGATAGAAAAATCAATTTACAGGAAAACAATAGGAAGACATATGTGTGGCTCTCAAGTATGCAAACAAGCCTAGAAGGTCTTGGATCTTTGCTTGGAAGTGTTTGCATAGGTATTTTTATACCCCAAGCATACTTCAAAGCATTTTTCCTGAGGCAGATAGCAAATGCCGGAGCTGCGATGGAGAAGAGAGAGAGGTAACTGGGAACCTATGTTTTGGTAGTGCAGTGAATTGGTGGATTTTAAAAATTCCCTAGAGAGTACTCTATCAGAAATATTGGGTGTGCAAATGTAAGGAAATGATTCCTGTGCGCTGGGATACAGGATTGGAATTGCCTAGACATAGAAAGGCCTTATTAAGTTTAAAGTAAGTAAAACCAATTACTAGAAAATAGGAATCAAAGTCTACATCAACTGTATTTGTGGTATTGAATATTTTTAGAGAGATGAAAGAACTGGAAGAGGGATCTTTAGAAAAGGGAAGGAGCAAATTATATAGAAGTGAATGGAAATTGTGGGAATACATACATAATAATGTTCGGGAGGAGAAGGAGGAGGAGTGAGGTTTAAGGGAAGGCAAGAATCCAGTAATTTTTTTGTAATATTGGCCTGATGATGGTAGCAAAGGAAACATGTGATGTATATTGTATTTAAAGGGAAAAATGTTATAATAGTTTGTTTTCTTTTCTGTTAATGTATGCTTGCCTATGTCTGAAGTGATAATTTAATAAAGATGCTTAAAAAAGGTGAATATGAATTTAGCCTTCAGGTGTTCCCAACAATCCTTCTAGATGTTTCCTGAATTGGATAATAGTTTGAAAATTGCCACTGCTGTGGCATGGGAAAAATCCAGATGCAGTAGCTCTAGTACCAAAGAAATCTGACCGTGTCCTTCACTAATCCAGAGATGAGAGCTTTTGATGAGAGACTCATAAATCTGATATTTGGGTGTCAACAACTGCTGTCTGACCCCACAGACCGTAAAGGATCTCCCTCTCGATAAGGAGTCTGTATAAGTGGAGCAATTTCAGAAGCGTGTGTGTGTGTGTGTGTGTGTGTGTGTGTGTGTGTGTGTGTGTGTGGTGTGTGTGTGGTGTGTGTGTGTGTGTGTGTGTGTGTGTGTGTGTGTGTGTGTGTGGTGTGTGTGTGTGTGTGTGTGTGTGTGTGTGTGTGTGTGTGTGTGCCTTTCAGCTTCTCAGTGAGGAGGGTTCTCAATTACCTGGCGAAAAAGTGTCACCTTCAATGCAGTGAACCAGCATGCTTTCTATTTGCCAGCTGCAGCGATGAAACACAAATTGATGTCCCAGTCAAGCAGCACTTTTAATTTTGGCCAACCTTATAATGCACAGATCTGAAGTAGTTAACTTCATTTTATCTGCAACCTGTGGGTAATCAGATCCATATCGGATCCGAGCCAGCAACTTTTTTTCTAGCATCTGTTCCAAGCTCTGAGTTCCTCCCCTTACCCATAATGCACTACCATCTCCTACCTTCCCTCAGATCTCATTTGCCACACCAGTAGTGTGCATCGTGGTTTCCTTTGCTCTGAGCTCAGGGATAGTAAGTGTTATTAATACTTAGTCTCTTTGTGTGTCTGAGCTGATTATTTCCCTTCCTCCCCTTTTAGTGTATCGCTTGTTCGTCGGTTTAAAAAAAAAAAAAGTTTTCTTAAACTCGGTAGAGTAGTTGTTAGGCCTGCCCTTCCTCTACCTGTGTTTGTGTGTGGTGTTTTCTCGTAGGTAGTGTTTTTCTTTTTGGGTGAAGGACCATGGCTGATCAGCCAAAATCTGTGTTCAAGAAATGCACAGAGTGTGGCCATCAGCTCTCCCCGGCAGATGGTCACACTCTGTGTGTGATTTGTTTGGAAGTAGCACATTTGTCCACTCAATGTGCTATCTGCACCAGGTTCAGTCCTAGGGCCCTCAGGGATCGGAAGGCCAAATTAGTAGCCAAAGGCCTTCTCCCCACATCCATGCTGGAATCTGCCACGGCCTCGGTACCTAGTGCTCAACATCCCATCCAGACAGGGACTCAAACTCCCTCTTCTTCTGGTGCTGGGCCTAATAAAGACAAATCTACAATCAGCATGGCTGACAAGGCAAAGGACAGAGAAAGGCACAAAGAGGATAGGGACAAGAGAAAGGACAGACCTCGCAAGAGATGCCTAGACAGGGAGCTCTTTCTTAGTCCTCCTTCTAAGGCCATGAGGCCAGTTTCTCCATGGCTCCGGTTTCCTTGTTTCTCACCGGAGCCGTTTGAACATTCGGACTTCCTCCCCATCATTGCACAGACCAGCCAGATCCGAGTCAGTGGCCTCTTCGCGATCAACTCGGAGTTTATTGGACTTGGACATGGACAGGATGATGTGGAGATTCATTCAGACCCAGTTACAGATGGGAGTCTTGCCAGGCCCCTCTCCCTCTGGAGGGGAACCTCCATGCCCTTTTTCCTCCCCATCTCTCCTTCCCTGATCCATGCTTCGGCTTTGAGGCTTTTGGATCAGCGGATTTTCGGAGCTGGTAGCTCGACGCCGACAGTTCCTCCAACCTCTACTCCGGCTGTTACCTTGAGTTCCTTGGATCAGACTAGTTTGGATTCGAGTGACTCTCGGAGCTGCGGACAGGGAGTCAGACCCGAGGAATGGATTCTTGTTCTGCCCTTTTTGGATCCCACCCATTTCCTCAGATCTCAGGCTACCCTTGCTTCGGCTCCGGTCCCCGCTTTGGATCCTGGGAGGGCGTCTTCCTTGCTGGGTGCCAAGAGGTCCGCTCTCCCTTGGCCTTCGAAGTGGTGGAGAGGGTTCTCTCCCAGAGATTGAGACCCCAGCTCATCCTCTCGGATTCCACCCAGGCCCCCCTGGATTTGGCGACGACTCCCTTTATCCTGTCTCAGGGACAGCCTGTGCCAGAGGATCCCCAGGTTAATTTCCCTGAGGAACCCCCTGCGGCTCACGAATCCTCTTCTGAGAGTCCCACTGAAGAGTGTCACCATAAGCTCAGGTGCAAAAAGAGGCACTTGGACTCCCCCGAGTCCCTCACTATGGACACTGACTTAGATGAAGGAGAAGGTTCCCCCAGGTCACCTCCCGAAGACGTCTCCTTTGGACCACCACCAGAGGGGAGGTTGGTCAGCCCCAAAATCTTCTGGGGATGAGTCAGTGTTCCTGGAGGCCTTTGGCATGGGCCCATCTACTTCCTGGGTGTCCCCGCCAGTGCACCCCTTGGTGGACCTTATCACCATGCGGGCATGGAAGGAGCCTGACACCGTAGAGCCTATCCCCAAATGCCCTGACAAAAGTTTATCTCCCCCTTCCGACAGACAACCTTGGTCAAAAGGAGCCCCAGTTGATGCTATGTTGGTTGCAGTAGCAACCAGGAAGGAACTAGCTTAGGAGAGTTCCTCAGTCCACCCTCCAGACAAGGAGGCAAGGTTGGTGGATAGGTTTGGCAAGCACGTCTATTCCTCAGTGACCTTTTCAATCCGTGCGCTAAACTATTTGGCACATGTGATCCGGCTTCAGCGAGACCTTGCTTTGGAGTTCGCTGAGTCGCCCTCAGAGTTCTTATCGCCGCAGGACAAACAGTTGTTCTCTGTGAAAATGTCTACTCTGAAGTCAGTCTCAGACACGTCTATGCGGCTCCTTTCCCATGCCACGGAAGGAGCAGCTAGGGAGGCTGGGACAGGCATAACCATGAGGCATCATGCCTGGCTCAGGTTGTGTCAGTTTGCGGACCCTTTCAAGGCGTCATTTATCAATGCTACCTAAGACAGTTCTTCCCTTTTTGGGAAGACAGTACGTGACACACTAGTCCAGAGCGAAAAGGATGGGAAGACTTTGTCTGCTGTCGGGATCCACTTCTCTAACCCTCAGCAGTCCTTCTCTAGGAATCAAAGAGGGCAGAAGAAGATGTGGTTCCGAAAATCTCAGTTTTCCCAGGATTCTCAGGACAACTAATCCCCCAGAGGCAGAGGGGGACAGGATTGATGCCGACTCAGAGGTAGAGGGGGTCCCAGGAATTTTGGGTCTAGGGAACCCTTTTCTGATAGACCCGGTCAGCAGCCCTGAGGGGTTGCCCAGCTGTCCTGCTCTGGAGGCAGTCGGGGGAAGATTATCCTTACACCCAGTGGCATGGGTGTCCATTACGACAGATCGCTGGGTGTTACAGATCATATCCAGAGGTTACACTATCCCATTTGTTGCCCCTCCAAATATTCCAAAACACCTCCCAGATGTTCAACCCGCTCACAGGGAGGCCGCAGCTCTAGAGGTTTCAAAGCTGCTTCTCAAACGAGCCATCGAACAGGTCCCCCCCGATCAGTCCGGATCAGGCGTCTACTCAAGGTTCTTTTTAGTGCCGAAAAAGACAGGGGACCTCAGGCCCATTCTAGACCTGTCAACGTTGAACCTGTCTGTAGCCAAACAGAAATTCCGGATGGTCACCCTACAGTCCATTCTACCTTATCTCTGAGAGTGCGACTGGATGTGCTCGTTAGACCTCCAGGATGCTTACTACCACATCAAAATACACAGAAGCTCCAGGAGGTTTCTGCGCTTCTGGCTGGGAGCCAGTCATTTTCAGTTCAGAGCCCTACCCTTCGGTCTCACCACAGCCCCCAGGGTGTTCACCAATGTAATGGCAGTTGTAGCGGCTCACCTAAGGCTTCAGGGTATTCAGATGTTTCCTTACCTGGATGACTGGCTCTTCGCTGCACCCAACAAGCATCACCTGTGTCTGGCCCGAGATTACTTCATTTGGTTGGCAAATCTACTGGGAATTACAGTCAGTGTTCAGAAATCCCACTTGCAACCAGTACAAGTTCTAGACTTCATTGGGGCATGGCTAGACACTTTGCAGATGAAGTAGTCTTAACTCTAGACAGGATCTTACACCTCAGGTGCCACATAGCTCAGATAGCGAACTTCAAGTCTCCAAAGGCGAGCGAGGTTCTTTGGACACTGGGTTCCATGGCTGCCTCCATATCGAGTCTCCCTTGTACGTGCCTTCATATGCGGGTTCTTCAATGGACTCTGGCTGTTCAATGGTCTTGGCTAGACCTGCCCATGGAATTTCCGATCAGGATCAGTCACGTCTACAGGACGTCCCTTCTTTGGTGGTTAAGTTCACCGGAGATATCAGAAGGACGCCCCTTCGCGTCATCTCCAGTCCAAGCCACAGTGACCCCGGATGCCTCCCAACTCGGGTGGGGGGGACACTGTATGGGAAGGACAGTCAAGGGAACGTGGTCCCAGTTAGAGACCAAATTGCACATAAATGTTCTAGAGATGAGGGCAGTGCTTTTAGCGTTGGAAGCCTTTCACACTGTCCTTCCTCTCGGATTGATTGCAATTCAGTCAGACAACATGTCGGTTGTCTGGTATATTAACAAGCAGGAGGGAACCAGATCCTACCCCCTATGTCATGAGGCCATGAGAGTGTGGGAATGGGCGATCTCCACCGGTTGGTTTCTGATAGCAACGCACATCCTGGGGCGCTCCAACATTTTAGCGGATAGATTGAGTCAGGCTATTCTGATGCCGTACGAGTGGTCTCTGAAACAGTCAGTAGTGGAGGAGATCTTCTGTGCATGGGGTCAGCCTTGCTGCGATCTCTTCGCATCTCCATCCAACATAAAGTGCAGCGAGTTCTTTGCTCTGATTCCCTCACCAGGGGAAGTCCCCAGAGATGCTCTAGTCCATGCTTGGCCCCTCGGGCTTCTGTATGCTTAGCCACCATTGCCACTCATTACGAAGTTTCTTCAGAAAGCTTGCCGACTGTGGTGAAAAGTTATCCTCATTGTCCCATTCTGGCCTCGTCAGGTTTGGTTCCCATTCCTTTGGTCTCATCTCTTAGCTCCTCCGTGGGTTCTGGATCCCTGCCCGGATCTAATCTCCCATCCGTCGGGGGCCCGTCCGCCCGACCTGGGCTGCCTCAAACTGACAGCTTGGCTGCTCCAGTTCCGTTGATTGCCAGGACTCCCGGTCTTTCATCCTCGGTAAAATCCATTCTGGTGGCTTCTCTTAAAGATTCCACTAGGAAACTTTATTGCAACAAATGGAAGTGTTTTTCCATTTGGGCCTCACTGAGAAAACTAGATCCCTTTACAGCCCCTGTTCCAGCAGTAATGGATTTCTTGTCTGGCATTTTTCAGCAAGGAGCTAGTTCCTCCACAGTGAAAGTACAATTGGCAGCCATTTCTAATTTTCATGTTGGTGAAGACAACATTGCCTTAGCCTCCTTTTGGCTGTGTAAGGCTTTTCTTAAAGGTACTTTTCTGTTGCGTCCCCCTGCCAAGGATTCAGTGCCTCCTTGGGACATTACCTTTGTCTTACAGGCATTGGTGGCTCCTCCATTCGAACCTGCAGCTTCGGTGGATTTAAAATTTTTATCGTGGAAGACAGCTTTCCTAGTCGCCATTACATCTGCTAGGAGGGTTTCTGAGCTTCAAGCTCTGTCTGCTGTGCCTCCTTATTTGGTCTTCCATAAGGATAGGGTCTCTCTCCATACTAATTCTTCCTTCTTACCCAAAGTGGCATCTGAAGCAAACATAAACCAGTCCATTAATCTGCCTGTTTTCTTCCCTAACTTCCAAAATAAAGGTGAATACAAACTTCATCTGTTAGATGTTCATAGACAGCTTCATTTTTATCTTCATAGAACAAAATCATTCCGCAAGACTGACCAGTTGTTTGTTTCCTTTTCCAAAGCATTTCTGGGAAAAGCTATTTCTAAAGTTTTCTTGGCCAGATGGATCACTCTTTGCATTTCACATGCCTACAAAGCAAAAGTTTTATCTCCTCCTGGTATTGTTAAAGCTCACTCTACCAGGTCCATGACGACTTCTGCTGCCTTTTGGTCTAGGGTTCCTTTGGATGACATTTGTGCAGCAGCGACCTGGGCCAATTCACATACCTTCATTTCCCATTACAAATTAGATCTGATTTCTAGGGGTAGAGCATCCTTTGGCTCTGCGCTGCTCAGGAATATCCTTCCATAAGGGCCTCCCAGGATTGGAGTAGCTGGGAACTGTGTCCCACAGGTTGCAGATAAAATGAAGTTAACTACTTCAGATAAAGAAGTTATGTACTCACCAAAACGTTCCATCTGAGTAGTTATACTTCATTTTTCTGCAACATTCCCTCCCTCCGTCCCCTGGACCTTGCCCTGTCTATACAGGTTTGGTTCATTGAGCTGAGTTGCTTAGTTGCAGCAAACTCGATCTGAGGGAAGGTAGGAGTTGGTAGTGTATTATGGGTAAGGGGAGGAGCTCGGAGCTTGGAGCAGATGCTAGAAAAAAAGTTGACGGCTCGGATCCGATACGGATCCGAATACCCACAGGTTGCAGAAAAATTAAGTATAACTTCTCAAATGGAACGTTATGGTGAGTACATAACTTCCTTTTTTTGTAATGCAGGCAAGGTTTCAGCAAGGGCAATGGAATCCTTTGGAGCTATTTATTGGCATATGATGAAGCTATGTAGCTGAGGATAATGCAACATTTCTTAACTCCCATTCCAACTAGAGATTTTATTTTCATTGGAAGTAAAGGCACATCTGAGTATGAAAAAGGAATTGTAAAACTCTCATGGCTGTGATTATTAAGTTTCAACCACATCAATACCCCTTCTCAATGACAAAAAAGGATCCGTCACCTAATGTGGTTAAGGCACTGACAATAGCTACAAAACCAGCAGCAGTCTGAAAGTAACCCAAATTCTCAGGGTAGTTTATATAGTTCGTAGGACAAGAGGGAGGGCTTTTGGTACTCATCAGGGTGCTATGGGACCCTGATATGTGGTCAGTAGTAGCCCTGAGGCATTTTCCAACTCCACCCCAATGGAAACAGACAGGAGTCATCTTTCTTTCCATCTGTCTGCTTGTAAAACCACAACCAAGGGCAGATGGATAAAGAATGTCATATTCTGGGGCTAAAAAATCCATTTCACAAAAAACCTGTTCCCATATCCCATCTCTTGCTGAATAAAGGCCATATACAACTAGTTTTCATTCACTGATGTTCTATACCATTTTTTTCTGCTTTTCTAACCAAAAATAATGCTACAAATTTTTGAAAGCCATTTACTGGCAGAGAAGGATGTTCTAAACCTCTTAGTCAAAGCAGCCTTCCAAGTGTCTCACCAGAACATAAAGGATATGTGTGTCACTCCAAGTCATTTTAACTCTAAATGGCTTAAATGCCTTCATCCCATAGAAAATCTTTGCAAGGCTGTGGTGCAGTCACTTCTCCCTTGTCTAACAAAAGGCTACTGGATGTGGTTCTTGGACTTTCAGGTCACATACTTCCATGTGAAAATTGTTAAGGAGCTCAGGAAGTTTCTCTGCTGCTGAGTTACAGCCAGTCACTATTAGCTCTGGTCTTTTCTATTTGGCTTCACCTCAGTCCCCAAGGTGTTTATTAAATGCATATATGTGATAGCAGCTCAAAAGGGACTGCTGATTTTCCCGTACTTACATGCCTGACTTCTGGCTATGACATGGATTTAAGTTCAAGTGTTGATGAGGGAATGCCTAATGACATCATTCAATCTTCTGGGAATGACAGTGACTAGAATAATAACATAACTAGAACCATTGGCTGCAGCCTTGATGCCAAATCATGCAGAGAATGAGTCTTGGTTTGAAGAGAATCCATTCTCTTCAACCAAGATTTTGCCCCATCTAACATTAGCAAATGTTACTGGATCTTATGGTGGCAGCCATTTATGTGGGCTCACATTTTAGACCATATAGATCCAATGGTGGCATAATCTAGATCTTGTAGATTGTCAGATCTGCATATTTCAGGCTAGCAGACATCATTTACTATGCTGGAAGGATCTCAACAATTTCTCCACCACAAATCCATTTCATTGCCCACATTACTGGTGGCTGTCAGTAAAGCTATATGTCAGTCCTAAGGTACAAATAGTTTCAATGGGCAGACACTTATGGGTGCCTGAATGTAATCAGTGCCATTCCTTCACATCAACTTACCAGAGATGACTGCAATTCTTCTGCTCCTCTAGTCCTTTCAGGACTAGCTTTCCTTCAGGAAGTTATCATTATTCAGTCATAAAGCTTGGCTGTCATGTGGTACAGCAACAAGCAGCAGAGAATATAGCCTATATGCTGAGAAACTGAGAGACTCTATCAGTAAGTAGGCCATGTGCAGTAACCCCTTTCTGGCTGTGAATCATATATTTGGGAAGTTCACCTGTCTGGCTACAAACTGGTGCTGGCTTCCTCCATACCAGTGGTCACTCAGCTGTTTAGGAGCAGCTTGGAATTTTTTCTAGAGATGGATGAAACTGTGCTGCAACTGACCTGCATCCCTGATCAATAACAAGTGCAGCACTTTTTTTTTCTCACTCATTCCATAAGGGCCTAACCCAATGGTCTCGGTGATTCATGAGTGGCCCTCTGAATTCCTGTGCAGTTTTCTCCCATTTCCTCAGATGGGAGGAATCACTCAGAAGACAAACCTTCAAATATCAAAGGTCAATCCCATAGCCTTCCATTGACCCAGCAGATCTAGTTTCCTCTACTTCATTATGTTCTGCAAGGGCCTATTTTCTTGAAACCCACAAAACCTTTACTGATGCACCCACTGGGTGCAGAGTGCAGACATTTACTCCCAGCAGCCAACCATTTGGCTTCATCCGTTCCAATAGTGATCAAATCCATCTTTTTGTAGATGAGTGATTAAGAGTTGTATAATACCCACAGAAGTCATGTGCAAGAAGAGCATAGACAAATAAACATGTATATTTTTTGGCCACTGTGAAGGACTATTTTTAGCAGTTATTCCTGCAGTTTTAAATTACCTTGGTCATATTCAAGTGTGGACCTAAGCTGTTATTCTGTTAACATGCATTTAGCTACTATTTCCAAATTACATGAGGACTTCTTTCAAATTCTTCGCATTCAAATTCTTCAGCCTTAATAAAAGTATGCTAAACCTTTTTTAAACTCACCTTCTTACTGGAACCCTGCTATGAGATGCAGTACTTTCTCTGTATCTATAATATTTTCTAGAGACCTGACTTTTGGCCGTTTTAAACATGTATATTCAGAAGAGTTACTTTTTTTTTACTTGGAAAACACTTTTCCTTGTTGAATTACATAAGCTAGGAGGATTTTGGAATTGTAAGCTTAGGCTGTAGAGTCCACCTACTTGGTGTTCCATAAAGGAAGGGTATTTCTTTGCATTTACCTTGCTGGTGAGTCAAACTTACCAGCGATTTCCTGCATTTGTAAAATAGCGTGGAATATCTGCTGTATTGTGTTGATGAGCACAATTAATTGCAGTAATTTTTGACTAGTACAAACTCTACACATAAAGATAATCAGCTTTTTTTCTGCCTTTCTAACTAAAAATAAAAACCCAATGTATTGAAAACTCACTTACTAGATGGCTTTCAGAATGGATCAAAATTTGATTTTTGAAATATAACAGATCTCCTTCTAGCAGTTTCTATGGCTCAATCTAGTAGAATTTTAGATATTTCCACATTACTTCTTAAATAGCATTTTTCAACAATGCAGAACTTAAAGATAGTCGTGCATCAGCTTTAATACCTTTGCAAATGGCTATGTTAACTCTGGATCCAGGCTTTCATTTGAAGCTAACTTTATTAAGGGCATGTTTTCATGAGGGAGACTACCCAGTAGCACTATTTTGGACTCTGTCCTATCTGTTACTCAAGATGGACCTTCACCTACCAGATACAATAATTAAGCACTGACCATAACATTTGATCTGGAAGAGCAAGTAATGTACCCATCCACCATCCACATTCTCACAGAGTAAAGACTGTGTGTCTTTTGTTATTTTACTTTACTCATTTAACCTCAATTCTAGGCAGGCTAAGCACCCTAGTGCATAATGGGATGGTGGATGGTGCTTTACATGCTGGGAAAGTTCTATCTGCCTTATATTCTTAATCCTGTGAATTTAGTCCTGCCAATTACTGAGGATGGGCCTGCACTTCCAGATCTAATGTTCTGTTAGGTGCATAACTTTAATTAATTTTGGATCATCTTATTATTTGCTAGAAGAAGATGAGCATATATTTTCAGCAATTTGAGGAGTAGACTTGATCCCATTAAGAATGGTATCTTAGACAGTAAAGAAGGTGTAGGAAGGTTATGTTTAATCATGCAATTTTACATAATGCATGTTTAGTGTCTTATGTGGTGAAGAAGATGAGGAAGAGAAGAGTTGGAAGCCTGGATTTTGGTTAAGATTTATGATAAGGTGTAGAAGTAGAATAAAAAGGATAAAAAAAGAGATTCAAAAAGAAATTTGTTAGTTTTGAATATAAATGTTATAGGGTAGGGAAAATTCAAAAGAGTGGTAGTACTTAAGTGTATTATAGAAGATTTTGTTTAGAATGGAAGAGTGTGGAGGAAAGAATTTATAAAGCTATTTTGAGCTAAAAAGAGAGTTTTGTTTAAATCTAATATACTGGATTTAAGGGGAATCTGGCACATAAAAAAAAAACTTATGGTATTGGCAGAAAAGTATTTTAATTTTTTGAAGAGCTATTTTTGATGGAGGGATGTGGAGTGGAAGAATATTCCTTAGGGCACATTTTCTTTGAATGTGACATGGTTTGTGGCTTTGAGGCAGAAATGGACTGGGAACTAAAGTAATAAAGTAAGAAGAAAAAAAAGCAGTAGGGAAGTTAGTTATTTATAATGAGAAAGGAGCTCTAAGGACTTTGATAGACAGGTAGATCAGATAGCTGTGGTATGTATGTAGAAATATTGAACAGGCAAATCTGCCAGGGTATTAGATAACAAACAATAGATTGAGGCAAAAGCTATTAGCACATACATTGTGGTTATCTGTTGTTTAAGAAAACAAAGAGAAAATGAAATTTACACCTCAAAAAGTCAAGTAAAAAAACAAAACTACTAAAAAGCAAAATCTGTGTTATGAAAATCCACCGAAATAACTTGGTTAAATAAAATGATATATTTTCCATTAAGTGAGTACTGTCATCTACACTAATGCAAGATTGCTTCAGATTTCAGGAATAATCTCATCTTTATTTTTATTTAACATTTGTTGACCGGGAAAGTCCGACTAGGACACAGCCTATTTTCAGCAGAGGCCTGGGAAGAAATGCTCCAGACACATGTCTTTAGAGTGTGGGAGGAAACCAGAGTACCCGGAGGAAACCCACGCAAACGCAGGGAGAACATGCAAACTCTGTACAGAAGGCACTCCAGCCAAGAATTGAACAGGAGAACCTCTAGCTATGAGGCGACAACATTAACCGCTGCACCACTGCGCCTCCCAGCTTAAAATACAGACCAGTTTAAATATATCTTGTGTCTCATATAATAACTAGCCAATTAGTAAACAGAATTTAGATCCTAGTATGTAGAAAATAGCATGTAAGGTAGGGATGGGCGTGGTGCAAGTATATCTGCAACAGTTGGAAAGAAATTAGTATTTTAAATAATGTAACAGAGGTGGTTTGATTTGATGTAGTTTAAAAATATAAAATGATAGTCTATTGAGTCTAACACATAGAGGAGGAGTTAGAGGAAAGATTTAAGGTATGAATGTATCCCATATTAGGAAGGAGAACTTGTGAAGCCAGGGTACTAGATTTTAAGATAACTTGTATGGTTAGTAGACCTGTAGTTTCTACCTACATGAAAGCACAGTATGCATATGCCATGGCACAAAATCACTTTAGTTCCAAATCTAGGAAAAATAAATAAAAGTTAACAAACCTGTCAGTTATAAAAATACTAATTATTGATCTGGACAGTTTGTTATGTTGGTATTAACTCTTAATATTTTAGTTCGGATGTTTTCCAGTTTTTTATACATATACAGGAATACGCCTGGGAAAGTGTCAGATGGCAGCACTAATATATACAGGAAAATCCCAGCTGACAGCTCCAAGTCCAGTGGTAAACACAAGAGGTATTCAGCCTGTGAAGCCAAAGACATTGTTTTGTAGAAACAATTCGAACATAATCTCCAAAATACAAAAAATGACTAGTAACCAAGCTAACATATGCAGTGTAAATGCGATATCTATCTATCTATCTATCTATCTATCTATCTATCTATCTATCTAGTCAGTGTCAAGCCAGTAATTTATGGCAGAAGTTCAAGAAAGAGAGACATCTGATTGTCAAGGTAGTGTAAACCTGAAAAAAATAATGCAGTTGTGAAAAAAATAAGAGAATGAAGGAAATGGCATAATGTAGGAATTCATAAAATGCAGTACAGCCGTAGTAGGGTTTAGTGAATGGTGAAGAATGACACGCAGAGACAGGAGAGAGCTGCACCAAAAAAGGATTCCATATTGTAGGAGAGAAGGTGAAATAAATACTAAAGAGTTCATCCCAGGTGACTGCAAATGGGTTTAGTGCATTCCTAACAGGAACAGAGTACACAGATTTAGAGAGATGAAAGTCAGTGGAGGATTAGTTAACATGAGAGAACAAAGTTGGAAAGATGAGAAACACCGGTCTTTATAGTTATCCCTTGGCAGGTACATTTCCATAGACAATATACAGATTTGTGAATTCTGTTTTAGCATTGTGTAAGCCAAGAAGCCCCTTTTATTTAGGGCAAGGATATTACAGTGTCTATGTGCAGTCCCTTCCGTCCATTAGTCATAACAGTGTTTCAGTGTGCAGTAGCATCTGGCAAGCAAATATAAAACTACAATAAAAATAAATTTACATTTGATTTTCGCTTAGTACCTTTAATAGAAAATGAATGGTATGAATTAAAATTTTAATGCTTGAACTGAAGGAAAAATAAATAAAGCCTAAACACGAATGACATGTTTACACAAGTTTAAAAATATGTTGTTTTATTCCCTTCCAGTTATAAAAACATAAATCTTTATTACTTGTCAGTCACGTGTGATATTTTTTACATGCTCCAGCTGGATGTGGCATTTCTTGTTTTGCTGCATGATACATTAGTAAGCTGCCAAAAGCCACACCTCCCAAAGCCTACATCTGATTGAACACTTAAAGGAGGAGGGGAACGAAAGGCATGTCGTGTAGACATATTGGGAGGTTGTAAAATATGCAGCTTCACATGCGCCACTTCATGGTGAGTTTGCACACATACAATTAGGTCCTATCCATCTGTGTCAGTATCCTGAAAACATATACTTACTCAGTCAATTAAAAAATACTACTGCTTTCATTAGTTGCTGTTCTAAAATGCATATCTAATTTCTGCACTAAATTGCTTATGAGGAATCCCATTCTATAAACATGCCTAACAGACTTTTCAGCTGCAAAACAAAACCGTGCAGTTCTAAACCATATTCTAAACCATATTCATGTAGTCATTTTTCACTTATTTTAAGTGAAAATGAATAACACTGCTGTACAAAGCTAATGTCACAGTGCCTTTTGCAGCTGAACGTGGTTTTGTGGTGCACTATGCCTTTTAGTTGCATTCATTTTAAGTCTCTGCTTGGCTGTAAACAAAATAAGAGTCTAACTTCGTCATTTTTATTAATTAATCAATCGATCAATTAATTAATTAATTAATTAATTAATTAATTAATTAATTAATTAATTAAATTTATTTATTTATCATACATGTCACTGTGTATAAATGAGCAGCATTTCTACATTTGTGCCACATTTTCTGAGAAGGCATCTGACACAGAGCTAGTGTCACTAGTGTCTGCCTTCTATGTCTGACCAGTATAATCCATTTAGTTGTGCAACACAGTAGTGTAGTTAGCAGTGTTGCTGTTCAGTGCTTGGTTCACCAGTCTCACTTTTTTGCAGACTGCATTCCTCTATGTCTTCACTGATTTTCACAAGAGTGCTCTGGTTTCCTTTCACATCTTAAAAGACTTATGCTATAGATGAATTGTTGATCTGCCAAATTGCTTGTAGGTGTGAATGCTGCTGGGATGAGGGTGCTTATGTGTACCATGTGATAGACTGGCAGCCTGTCTGGGATTAGTTTCTTTGCCATGTGCCCATTTCTCTGCTTGTGCCATTTTATGAAAGATAGGTTTCTGCTCAAAGTGACACTGAACAGGAAAAAGCAGCTGATCAGAAAATGAACAAAGAAATTAACACAACATGTTTAGAGAACTGTACAAGAAGTTAATGAGAAAAACATATCATACAGGATTATTATTGGGTCTTCGACAATAAATATGACAGATGATTCTTTCCTTTCATGTTAAGAACACAGATGTCTATGATGAGTGGCACAATCATAATTCTTTTAGTGCATGGGGCTTTATCATTGCCATGCACAACCATTACAGAAAAAAAGTGTAGGAATGGGTAGATGTTTTACCAGCTTTCAAAGCCTTGGCACTGTCATAGAGACAGTAGGAAGAAACTAACTGTCCCTTTAGAAGCTGTTAAACACTTTATTCTGCCACACTTCTTGCTTCTGTGTGTGGCAGAGTATAATTCTAACAGCTTCTTAAAGGTGTTATTCCTTCTGCCCCTGTACTTTGCCAGTTGGCAATGCACTAGAGTGGGACCTGATCATAACAGTGCCTAGAGATGCTTAAACTTTTGTTAAGCACCCCTAAGCACCGTTATGATCAGGCCTTGTGCTAGAGAAGTGCTTAACATGTTTATCTTTTTCACACTATAAGAATGTAATCTCAGTACTCTTATGTATTACATGTTCTTTCATTTTTAATTACAGCACTGGAATTATTATCATAAATAAATAAATGTTTTTATTGTTAACTTCACCCAGTTTTTCCCATTTTTGAGCCAATACAGTTTTTCAACAAAATGAGACTAAGTGGGATTAGAGAGGAGAAAACTGGGATATGGAAGGGAATATAAGAGCCTCACTCAGGCATATATTTATCATTTACTACATACATTTTCTGCTTGGTATAAGAACATGACAAGGTAAAGCAAGACACTTCATGTAATACAAAATATTTATGGTACTAGAAGCATCTTAGCTGTAGAGCTAGCTTAAAATCATGTTTCCATGTAATCAGACAAAATAAGGCAGTGGGCGTTGTTGAAAAAGCTTTCTTATTTGTGACTAATTGTAGCACAACCATACAGTAACTCAGTAATAAAAGTTCCATCCTATTGAGATTAATATTCTTCTAAGCTCAAGTAATGGATTTCCTGTCCTGCAGCAGAAGGTCCCCCCTAGAAAGTCTAACTTGGGACATAGGTATTTGCTTTGGTAGATCAAGCAGTTAGACATCTACTTAGAATTTAGTCACTTTTCCCAAAATATTACATTGTGCCTCTGTTACCTCTTTCCAGAGCTCCTCCAGCTTAGGGCATGTGGCAGTAATATGTGACCAGTCACCCACATTCTTGGGTGTATATCACCACTAATCTAAAAGATCCAGATTACATAAGAGGTCTGCATCTTGGAGTCAAGAAAGACAAAAAAAGAGAGGAAGCATGGTGCATGAAATATAGTTTTAATACTCACAAGACTGTGACTACATATTTCATGTCATTAGGATCTATGCAATTAAAAAGTAAATGTGTGTACATCAAGTGTGAACACCAGTAATGCACTTACATTCATAAGAACACTGCTTTTCCCATGTCATAAGGAGCTTTGTTGTTTTTGGCTTGGTCTGAAATTTTCACAGCTGAGTAGCAGGACTTTAAGGTGTGCATGAGAGACAGAAAGAAAGCAAGCACGGTTATTGATAAAATAAGGGCAGATTACAAACCAAGGGTTGCCCATGGCTGTTAGCTCATTTCTCTGCTATTCTGTGATTAATGTTACATTGTGACTATTGTGGAGTGTGGCTGTGTACTGTGGCATACTGGTGTTTGTATGCATCTAACCATCCATCTTCCATTCTTCCAATGATGTTGAGTCACATCTGACTCCTACAGTGAATACTTACATCCATAGACTTTACAAGTAAGTAAAGAATAGAAGTAGATTGCCAAAGCTTTTTTCTGCATCACATTGACACACACACACATACATACACACACACACACACACACACACACACGCACATGCACACATGCATGCGTACACACACACACACACACACACACACACACACACACACACGCACGCACACACACACGCACACACGCACACACATACACACACGCACGCACATACACACACGCGCACGCACACACACACACACACACACACACACACACACACACACACACACACACACACACACACACGCACATACCACATGTATGTACGCAACCACTGTTGCACAGACACACACATACACACCTTGTTTTTAAACCTATGGATAGTTTAAATTTTTCTGTCTACTGACTGCATTTCCATGGGTTTCAGAAGGAGACCAAGGTACCCAGAGAAATCACACCAACACAGAAGGGATTTGGATAGTCTGCACAGAAGGCACCCCACTGGAGATCCAAACCATAGAACCTCAGTCATTGGGTAGCAGTGTTATTCACTGCACCACTACGGTCAGTGTGTACATTTCATATTGACATGCTTAGATTTTAGATTTGTATTTTCATTTTTACTTATACTCACATGGACATGTTAGTTTTACTAATTCCTTTCTTATATAAATATGGTTATCGTGTTTAATTATTACTTGTTTGGCTCCTTACACAGGTTGGGAACTGAAAGAGGGTGGAACAGAACATGATTGTTCTACTTTATAGAGGAAATAAATGACATCTTAATAGAATAAGTAAGTTACAGATTTACAGAGAAAACAAATGACAGCTTTATAGAGTAAATGAATAGCTTGCTGGAGTAACAGCTTGATAGAATAAATAAATGACAGCTTTACAAGTAAATAAATGACAGCTTGAAAGACTAAATAAATGACTGTTTTGGATTACATTATCTAAAGTATGTTTGCTGCATGCCCTAATTGCTCTACAATTAATACACTGTAACTATTTGCTTTATAGTGACTGTACTCAAAACAATTGGCTTTGACTATCTGTAGCTATTGCTACAGAGTTATTGCACCAGCATCCACTGAGTTAGACTGTCTGTAGCTCATTGCTGTTAATAGTTTGGTTGTTGTTGTTGCTGTTGTGTCTTTCAGCTTTTCCCGGTTAGGGGGTCGCCACAGCAGAACTCCGGTCCACTAATGATTGGTAGTTGATTTTTACGTGCCGAGTTACCAGCCCTGACGCACAACCTTCAACGAAGGTATGCCCATTCACGCATGTCTCCACGCAGAAGACGCTCTAACTGAGAATCAAACCGGACAGCGTCTTACTGTGAGGTGACAATGCTTTGGTAAAGACCAATTTAACCTATTATTTCAGCTGTTGCTTGCACTTGGTCTTATGTCTAATCATTGCTATTGTTGCATTGATATTGTACTCATTGTTCTTCTGTTACAGATATTGAAGCTATTGCTCTCAGTTACTGCACGTGAAACTACCGGATAACATGGGCTGATTTAAATTTGGTATCTATTACTGGTTACTTTACTGTTGCTACACTCTACTGTTACTTTTACATTATTTCCTCTTATGAATACTACCGCTATTACTTACTGTGCCCTGAATCTACTAGTTGTTGTATCCGGAGTCTACAGTAGTCACATGTCATATTTGGTATCCTTTAGCCACAGCCCAAATGATCACCATTTTCTAGTCCAATCCATTATACCTATCTGTTTTATACAAAAAGATAGGTTATTGAGCTATCCTGTTTTCTCATACCCCTTCATCCACACCTGGCATTAAGGAATCGTGCTCATGTCTTTCCCATTTTGTAGCTTGCCTGACAGATCACAAGGGTTTGGGGCAACCCACTGAACTTCACTTTTTTTGAAGTTAGTATTATTGAACACATAATCTCGAAATACGGACTTACCAAAGAATGTAAAAAAAAAGAAAGAAGACAAATGTTTTTGCAGAGGAGCAAGCCCTCCTGCACCCCCATGTGAAAGACTATGCCCCCTCACCTCCACTAACTTAAATTTACCATGTCCGAGATCACACATTTACCACTTCAGGGAAGTATGATTTTAGATCCCCAGAATGGTTTATTTGTTTATTTATTCATTTGTTAACCAAGTGAGCAGTTTGGTCTACTGACCCCTTTTCAGTCATGACCAAGGTTCCTTAGAGAGCATAAAAAGTTACAGTAATGCACATGTTAGCTGACAGGGCAGATGTTAATGCACATGTTAGCTGACAGGGCAGATGTTAATGCACATGTTAGCTGACAGGGCAGATGTTTTCACAAAAAAGGAGAAGAATAGCACAAATGTATATACAGTAACAAAAGTGGCGCAGGCGTTTTAGGCACTTGATGTTTCTTAGGATTATTTTATTATTATTTATTTTACATTTGTTGACCGGGTTAGTCCAACTGGGTATATGTCCATTTTCAGTACAGGCCCGGGTAGAAAAGCTCCATAAACACAGTATTATTTATATTATATGACAGTTTTTACAAATGCAGGTGCATTACAGATTTTAGCAATTCTTTACATTTCCTTACATTACTGCTTAAAGAATCTTTATACATGTCATATTTGGATAGTTATAAGAAAATATTTATAATGACATTAAATTAATATATAAAAGCACACTCTCTTTATGGTTAACAGAAAAGCAACTAGATTAGTAGAGGAATAGTGGTAAGTACCCAATGATAAGTGAGGAAGTTAGTCAGGGTTAGCACAAGGGCATAACCAATGTGTTTAAAAGTATAGTTTCAGTTTGTTTTTGAATAGTGTTCTTGAGGAAAGCGAGGTCAGGTCACTGGGGTGTGAGTTCCAGGTTTTGCCCACGGTATTAGAGAACAAAGAGTCACCAGCCATATTGTTGGTTTTATCTATTTTGTACAAGTAGTTTATTTGACGAGTGTAGGGTCTTAAGATTATTGTAGGTGGTGATAAGCTTGGTAAGTATTGGGGTATTAGTAGGTTGATACAGGATCTTGTGGGTGACTGTTAACTGGTTAAATGGTAGCAGGTTTGACAACTTTAGCCATCCTAGTTGCTCAAGATTATGACAATGATGGGTTCTGAAAGCAGAGCCAGTGGCAAATCTGTCAATATTGTTGTAGGAGATAGCCAGCTTGTTAAGGTTGTTTTTACACAGATTAGTATATATATAGACATGCTGTAGGTGGACTGGACACTCTAAATTGGCCCTAGGTGTGAGTGTGTGCTCCTTCTGTGGAAGGTTGGGTGCCGGGCTGGCAATTCGACACCGTAAAACTTCACTGCCAATCATGAGCGGACAGGTGATCCGCTGTGGCGACCCCTAACCGGGAAAAGCCGAAAGAAGAAGAAGAACAAGTATATATAGGGGAGGGGCATAGAGGAGAGTAGAGATTAAGTGGGTAAGGGCAATAGTAGCCCTGGCTAATGGAGTCAGAAAGGGTTTGATCCTATAAAGGGAGCCTAGTTTTTTTGTTGACTGTTTTTACAGTACTGTTAATATGAGTATGAGTATCAAAGTTAAGGTTCATAGGTTCATAGGTTGGTACTAGGCTATCGGCCCTAGGGCTTATACAAGCCTAGCCAAACAATTCCTCGGATATTTCTTCTCACAATATTTACTTCCCTGGACCCCTGTCTAGCAGGACAAATGACGTGATCTCCTGGGTGAATTTCTTATCTCCCATCCAATTGTCAAGGTTCCTTTTGAAGAGGGCCAAGGAGGCGCTCTGTTTCACATGTATGGGCAGTCTATTCCAGAGTATGGGGAGTCTCTGGGTCAGGAACCTATCCCTTCAGCATGTTTTGCTCATTGTGATGACAAGGTTTAGATCCCTGGAGCGTGTGGCTCTGAGGGATTGGGATTTCTTTAAGTGGAGCATGTCCAACAGGGTTTGACATGGCCTTGTATGTTAAGCAGAGATCGTCTCTGAGTAGACGATATGCTACAGAGTATAGCCGGAGTTTTTTTTAGACGATCAGCATATGGCATCTGCTTTAGGCCTGCGATTCTTTTAGTGAGGTATTTCTGTGGCCTTTCCAGCTGTTGCAGATGTCTTGTGAGGTACATACCAAATGGGGCATTATACTCTATAATGGGTCTAATGAGGGATGAGTACAGTGGGACAATGACTTCCTTTTTTCTGGATGAAAAGCCCTTAGTGATGAGGTGTGCCACATAGAAGGATTTCCTGACTGTTGTGGCAATGTGGTTAACGAAAGTGAGACCACTGTCCACCTGTGTCCCTAAGTCTCTCATCACACTTTCGATGTTTAGTGTCCTGCCACCTATGTGGTAATTCATGGGTACACATTTTTTTCCAAAGGGGATAACTATACATTTCTTGGCATTAAGCTTGAGCCCATGGCTCTGGCACCAGGCATCTGCTCTGTAAGGCCCTTTTGTAGAATATCCACATCATTTGGGGATTCAATAATGGCTCCCAGTTTGCAGTCATCTGCGAACTTTGTTAGCTAGAGTCCCTTAGCGTTGGCCTGTACTTCAGAGAAGTAGATGCCATACAAGAGTGGTCCCAGGACTGAACCCTGAGGTACTCCGCTTGTCACTTGTCTGGAGCTGGATTTGGAGTCGGCTGCTTTTACAGTCTGGGTTCTGTCAGTAAGCCAGTTGGCAACCCATCGAGTGACGTAGGGATTTATGCCCAGCTTAGTAAGTTTATCTATGATTCCAGAGTGGGGGATGGTGTCGAAGGCCTTGGCAAGGTCCAGACAGGCTGTGTGGACTGCCTTACCCTCGACCAAAGCACTGGAGACTGATTCGAAGAAGTCAGTCAGATTCAGGAGACAAGATCGGCCCTTCACAAACCCAAACTGGGTGGGGTCCAGTGTTTGAAGGTTGCCAATGTCTTTGTATATAAGTTCCATGATAATGCGTTCCATGCCCTTGTAGATCAGGCTTGTCAGACTGATGGGACGCTAGTTCCCAGGATCCAAGGTGGATCCTCCCTTGTGGAGCGGGATAACTGTAGCTGTGTGCCACTCAGTGGGCACGAAGCCTGAGGTGAAGCTATGATTAAACTTGACACTTAGGTGAGGTGCCAGTTCATTTTGTAGTTCATGTAGTACACAGCCTGGGATGTCATCTGGTCCCATGGATGCTGTATTCTTAGCTTTGGAGAGTGCGGTTTCTACCTGTGTGGCCGTGATTACCGGAATTTGGCAATCTTTTGGTATTGAGATGGGCCCTTTAGGGGGTGAGAGGGGGGTGAAGTTGGCACTAAATCGATCTGCCAGGATATTGCCAATATCCTTGGGATCAGTATATTTAATGCCATTCTGTTGTAGCTCAGAGCAGATCTGAGCATTGCCATTTAGATTCTTGACATAACTATAGAATGCCTTGTGGTTGTCTTTGGAATCTTTGGCAATTTTATTTTCGTAACTAGCTTTTGAGGATTTTATGAGGGATCTCAGCTTCTTACTGAGGCTGGTGAGGGTGTTTTTTGCATCCTGGTATTTTCTTCTTTTCTGCAAAAGTTTCTTCCTTCTATTGTATAGTTTGTTTATAGCAGGGGACCACCAGATTGGCTTCCTTTTTTTGGAGAAGAGCATCTTGGTTCTGTTTGGGATGGCATGATTCATGCAGAGTGGATGTGCTCCTACAGTGCCTTAGTGTAGTATTCTGCAATCGAAATTCCAGATCCTGTCTGCGTGGGTGTCATGAAGTTTGTCACTTCTGACTTCAGTAGCATGAAGTTGGCTTTGCAGAAGTTTTTTAAGGAGGTTTCCTTACTGGGTGGGATGGGGTGGGGGTGGGATGTGGATGTCAAGGGTGATTTGCTTATGGTCAGACCTGACCAATGAGGGGATGACCACTGGTGTGGAGCATCTATCTCCCATGTTGGTAATGACCAGGTCTAGGATATTGGAGCCCCTGGTGGGACAATGGATTAGTTGATCCAGAGCGTTGGAATTTATGAATTCCAAGAACCATTGGGAAAAGGAGTTGGTACCCGAGTAGCTTTCCCAGTTAATGGCAGGGTAGTTGAAATCACCCAGTATTAGGGTGTTTGGTTGTATCTTAATATTTTCCAGTATGTTTAGAAAGGTGTAGTGAGAATCTTAGGGCATGGTGGGGGATCTGTAGCAAGCTACAATTTGGATTGCAGTCTTACCTAGTGTTAGTTGCACCTGGAAAATTTCAGATGTATTGTGTTGGGCAACTTGCCTGGAGGTGTGAATATCCTTTGTGAATATGGACACTCCTCCACCTTTAGTGTTTCGGTCTTGGTTTTGTAGCCGAAAAGTGTGGTAAGAATTGTAGCCCGGTGCAGGGGTGGTGTCTGGAGCCTTGAACCAGGTCTCAGTTACTGCACAGATATCGATGTTCTCCATTTTTAGGAGTGCCTCGAGAGAGTGCATTTTGAGGTTTAGACTTATAGCATTGAGTAGCCTTTCCTTCAGATTTTGCATGCTTGTATCTGTTACGGTGGTGGTTTTATCCTTTGAACCTTGCCTAAAAAAGGCACTATAGGGGTGGCAAAGCCAGGTTGTTATCAATTAATACCCCTAGAAGTTTGGTAGTGGGATCAGGAGATATGATAGTACCATTATTGATATAACAGTAAAGTTAAGTGGGGAGGCCCTGCGGGTGGGAGTAAATAGTAATAGTTTTGTTTTTTTGGTGTTCAAGATGAGGCAACGGTGTAGAAGCCATTTTTCGACTGTATTAAACACATTTTTGGGTTAGGGTCTGTAGACAAAAGATTGCCAGCACCAAATTCAGTGTAGAGTATCAAAAAGCATCCAAAAAGCTGATAAGTAAAGTATATAAACTTTTATTAAATATAATAAACAACCCAGACCGGTTTCAGCCAACAGGCTTTCCTCAGTGGGAATAAAAGAATAGTAACTGTGAAGTGACACACACATATATATATATATATATATATATATATATATAGATAGATAGCATGAGTCATCCAATAGGATTCTTCCCAAAGTGATCTTCCCAACAGTCAAAATGTTTCCTATGTGAGAAACAAGGAGAAAATAAAAAGTTATACAATAAAACAACCACATAATCATTGTACATTGTAATTGGTAAAATTAAAATAAAACATATAACTTTATAAATGATCATTCAAGCTGGGTGAAAACAAAGCCCCCAGTTTAATGATCCAATACTTCTTTTTTTTAGTGAGAATGGAGTATAACATTCCACATATGTCTAATAACCAGTAGTCATCCTATTAGAAGGAACAAAAAAACAAAATAATGTCTCTGCTTTTCGAAAGAATATGATGTTATTACACCCAGTTTCATACAACAATGTCCCCCAAGTTCCTAGTTGCGTATCTGGAGTCCAACATAAACCACAGCTTCTGTCCGGTTTATGAAAATAATGAAATTATAACAAAAATGTCCAGAATTAGTTTAATTCCCGATGTGTGCATCCAGACAAACTAGCGCGAATGCTTCTCTACGGAAATTTATAGTTCCACAGTTATGTTATAGTAGAAAATGGATTCCGTATTTTTGTTCGACAAACCACACTGTTTTGTTATAATCACATTCAACCGAAAATCACTCGTTGACCAATATAATCACATATAACAATTCCTGCCATGAGATTGATTCCCTCAGCAAAACAAACCAGAGTGACCAAGAAAATTGCTGAAATGCTTCTTAGAATAAAGACATGTATAGTTGTATAGGTAAGCTGGCAAATAACTTTTGGATAGAGTTTTTATGGCCCAAAAAGTTGTAGAAACAATACCATATATCAACATAGCAACATGGTGTCCCCTTCCATTCCTGAAATGGTACGAATGCAATTGAAGCATAAAAATCCGGTTACAGCATGTAGAATGAAGTTTCCAATAGTCTGTTGTCACCAAAAACAATTCCGTTTTTGTATTCACTCCAAAACACACTGATTATTGTCAAAAAACAGCTATACATCCAAAACGACTAACCCTCGTTCACATATAGATGTTAACACCATACGGTTTATATTCCCGATGAACAAACCAAAACGAACCATGAAAAACAATACTGTTGCGCTTGTTAAGCTTGTTCAAATGCAAGCATACATAAATCCAAAGACCCAGTATGCACAAGCACATCAAAAAGATTTAAGTAGAGCGATATTAGCCCAGAGAATTAATGAAACAGTACCTTGCATTAGGGAATCAACATGGCGTCCATTTCAATCACAGTGTAAGCAATTATGTTGTTGTGGTTTTCAAGCCAAACCTTATTCAACTTGATTCGTAGAATAATATGGTAGATAGATCCAAAACTGTTAGAAACTCACTATAAATGCAAACAATCCATGGAAAACCTGGGATAGTCCTGGGTAGCAGAGAATATCTCCAGTACAGGCACCGATGTGCTAACACTGGAAAGTCCACAGGAGAGTGAATGAAATCGTGGCCAAGAAGAGATACTCTGCAAGTAAGACCCAGATGCAAGGCAGGAAGCAGTTTAAGTAGACAAAAGATTGCCAGCATCAAATTCAGGGTAGAGCATCAAAAAGTATCCAAAAAGCTGATAAGTAAAGTATATAAACTTATATTAAATATAATAAACAACCCAGACCGGTTTAAGCCAACAGGCTTTCCTCAGTGGGAATAAAAGAATAGTAACTGTGAAGTGACACACACACACACACACACATATATATATATATATATATATGTAGCATGAGTCATCCAGTAGGATTCTTCCCAAAGTGATCTTCCCAACATTCAAAATGTTGCCTACGTGAGAAACAAGGAGAAAATAAAAAGTTATACAATAAAACAACCACATAATCATTGTACATTGTAATTGGTAAAATTCAAATAAAACATATAACTTTATAAATGATCATTCAAGCCGGGTGAAAACTAAGCCCCCAGTTTAATGATCCAATACTTCTCTATTTTAGTGAGAATGGAGTGCCATCCTTGTTTGTTGGATCTATCACCAAGAATTCTGTCAATAATGATAAACTGGAATCTGGCTGAATTATGTTGTATGCTATGTCGGAATAGGGCATTGGTCTCCCTCCTGGTTCGTATGTCACTACGGTGTTCAGACATACGTAATCGAAGTGGTCGTGAAGTCTGTCCAACATAAAATGAGCCACATGTACACATTGCAAGATATACCACCCAATCGCTATTACAATTGCCAAAGAATTCCTATAAATATTCAATTCTTCATTTGAGGTCTGTTCAGACCCATTAATTTACAGCTTATTGTCATGGATCTAGAAACAATACTTCAAGGGCTTTGTGCCAACAAAAATGATATTGGTGTCTTTGGTATATCAAATGAGAATGGCAGTCCACAACTTATAGTTCCAGTCGACAGCTGCAACAATGCTTTTCAGAAACTTGGCAAAAGCATGAAAAGTTTGAGATCAAACATATGGCACTTGAGGTTTTTCAAAGCTTATTTGAACAAGGAAATAACCCCTAGGGGTTTGAGAATCAAAACTCAACCACTAGTAAGTAAAATTGATGAAACTCTGACCAATGAATGGTATCTAGCCCAACAACAGGCATCCATGAACTTTGTTCGAATATTGAGTTCATATTATGAACGAACTATTGAAACAAATATTAAAGAGGTTGGTGATCTGTGTGGTGAAGTCAAAGCTTATGAGGGACACTCACAATTTTCTATATGTCTTAATAAGCTGTCAAAAGATTTGCTGGTTTTTGAAAAACAGATAAAGGACAAAAAAAAAATCAAAAAATTTAATAGGGATCTAACCGACTATCAAAGAGGATGAACCTTTGATACTAACAAAAATGTTAGATTTATGGATACCAGACAGAATCCCGGTAGGAACTTCAGGAAAAGACCCAGATCCATATTGAAAGGGTCTCACATGTACAGCAGTACATCAGCAGATGATTCCTCCACTACAGACACTGAAGGGACTAACACTGGTGAATCCCTGGTTCCTAGAAAAGCTAAGAACCAAGCCCACCCTTTAAACATACCAGGAGGAGGGGTGGGAGAAAGCATAGAAGGTAAAAAAATAGACACAATCAAGGGTCTTATTCAAACACTTATGAGACAATAGATGGCAGTATTTTGAATATTTCTCAAACTGTTTTAACTGAGGACCAAAAGAAACTTTTAAATAAAGGTTTGAATTTTGTTCCTGGGTTTTTTGTTGGTGAGTTTGACATAGTGAATGACATTAATGATTTTTGCCGCAGGATCAACCTCAAGCTATTCTTTGGGTCCAGATCTGACTCTCAAAGATCTAACGAATTTAAGTTTCACAAATCGACTTTGTACCACCCATGAACCGAAATGTAGCAGTCTTTCAACAAGCTGTACTCAGAGACATACATTTCAAGTTGGATCAGTTTTCACCCTTGAAATATAATTTAACCAACACTGAACAACAGGCATTGCAGCAGCTTAGGGACAATAAAAATATTGTAATCACTCAGGCCGACAAGGGTGGCCAGTAGTTATCATGGACACGGATTATTGTCTGGGGGACGAAAATGGACAACTTTCCAACCCTTCCCATTACATGAAGATGCCTATTGATCCCACTCTTAACTTCAAGCAAGAAATTGACAACTTTTTGGATCTAGCTGTCTCTGAGGGTATTATATCTGATGTAGTGAAGGCACATCTTACAGTACAAGATCCACAGAAACAAACACTATACCTGTTACCCAAGATACATAAATGTCTCAACAAACCCCCTGGAAGACCAATTGTATCTGGTATGGGTTCATTAACAGAACCATTATCAGAATTCCTCACTTTATATCTCAAACCATTACTAGGCCTGATTCGTGCCAGAATACAGAATACTACACAATTTCTGCACATTATTGCTGACAACCAACTAGAACCTGACTGGCTACTCTGCAACCTGGATGTCAAGGCTCTATATACCAACATACCACATTGGGCTGAATTGGAAGCCCTAAAATTTTGGTTAGACAAAGCACAACTTTATCCTGTAGGTTTTAACACACTTTTGGTCTGCATGGCTGAATATGTTCTCAATAAAAATGTTTTCTATTTTCAGGGAGAATGTTACTGGCAGCTTAAGGGTACCGCCATGGGGGGCATCTTTTGCCCCCATATACGCAGACCTATTCATGGGATATGTTGAGGAACACCTCATTTATGACTCTACACATAATCTGTATCTTGAGGAACTTGATATTTGGCGCAGATATTTGGATGATTGCTGGTTGGTTTGGAGTTCTGATGAGGAATCTTTAGCTGAATTTGTTCTATATCTCAACCAGAACAAATGGGGTATTGAATTTTCATCCACCCATGATAAAAATGAGATCAATTTCCTGGATGTGGCTATAACCAGGAATCCAGATGACACTTTATGCAGTAAAACATTCCGCAAATACCCCCAGTACATCAGCTTACTACATGCAACCAGTATGCATCCCTACCACATTATCCGAAATATACCCAAGTCTCAGTTCCTCAGGATTCGCAGAATCTGTTCTTCAGATAACGATTATGATGAATCTCAGCATGATTTGTCTAACAGGTTCAGAGCTAGGGGCTATCAGGAACTTGACATCCAGGGTGCTCAACAAGTTGCTCTCAACTCTACCAGAACCTCCCTCCTCATATATTCTGACAAGACTCGGACTGAACAGGATGAATCTATACGGTTCATCACAACATTTGGACGTAACATTAACCTTATCAGGAATGTTATATCCAAGCATTGGAATATTCTCACTGCCAATGAGGAGCTTACACCTTGGATTGGTGATATATGTAAGTATGGATACAGAAATTAGGTTCATTTTTTTTCACATTTCAAGAGCGTCAGTTCGGCTGGAGCCATACATCACCAACTAACCATGACAGGCGACAAACTATGGGGCACATACCATTGTGGTCATTGCACATTATGTCCATTCATTTTCACATCAAAACACTTCACTAGCAAAAACACTGATAGGATTTTTGATATCAAATTCTTTGGCAATTGTAACAGTGATTGGGTGGTATATCTTGCAACGTGTACATTTGGCTCATTCTATGTTGGACAGACTTCACAACCACTTCTATTATGTATGTCTGAACACCGTAGTGACATACGAACCAGGAGGGAGACCGATGCCCTATTCCGACATAGCATACAACATAATTCAGCCAGATTCCAGTTTATCATTATTGACAGAATTCTTGGTGATAGATCCAACAAACAAGGATGGCACTCCATTCTCACTAAAATAGAGAAGTATTGGATCATTAAACTGGGGGCTTTGTTTTCACCCGGCTTGAATGATCATTTATAAAGTTATATGTTTTATTTGAATTTTACCAATTACAATGTACAATGATTATGTGGTTGTTTTATTGTATAACTTTTTATTTTCTCCTTGTTTCTCACGTAGGAAACATTTTGAATGTTGGGAAGATCACTTTGGGAAGAATCCTATTGGATGGCTCATGCTATATATATGTGTGTCACTTCACAGTCACTATTCTTGTATTCCCACTGAGGAAAGCCTGTTGGCTGAAACCGGTCTGGGTTGTTTATTATATTTAATAAAAGTGTATATACTTTGCTTATCAGCTTTTTGGATACTTTTTGATGCTCTACACTGAATTTGGTGCTGGCAATCTTTTGTCTACTTAAACTGCTTCCTGCCTTGCATCTGGGTCTTACTTGCAGAGTATCTCTTCTTGGTTAGGGTCTGTAGGTCAGATGGATAAGTGGCTGAACATATTAACGTGGAATTGTCTGCATATTGAATATAGGTAGCTTGAGGTATTACAGAATGCTGGTCATTAATAAAAATAGAAAGTTGGAGAGGGCCTAATATGGAAAGTTGAGGGACACCAAGGGCAATGGGGAGGTGGGTAGATAAATTGTTCTCCCATAGTACAGCCTGCTGTCTATTGTTTAGGTAGGATTGGAACCATTGTATAGCCAGTGTATCTAGTGAAAGGTTTTTGAGTATGTTTATGAGTAGCTGGTGGTTAACCATATCGAAGGCTTTAGAGAGATCAATAAAGAGAGCTCAGGAAAGAGTGTTATTATTGAGATTTTTGTTAATACAGTCAGAGAAGGATAAGAGGGCAGAGGTAGTGCTGTGAAGTGGCCTAAAACCATGTTGACAGTTAGCTAGTAAGTTGTTTTGGGTTAGGTAGTTTAACAGTTGTCTGTGAATACATTTCTCCTTGATTTTTGCCAGAGGAGATAATATAGCAATGATAATCCGTTGGAGTTACCACCTTTATGCAGGGGGATAATATGTGAAATTTTCCAGATAGATGGGATAGTTCCTTCAGTTATAGTTCTATTAATCAGGATGGAAATGGGATAGGCTATAGCTTTTGCAGCTTTTTGCAAATATTCTGCAGGTAGCAGATCAGTTGAGTGGTGGCTGGTTTAAGTTTTTGAATAAGGGTACAGACAGGGGATGTAGGAACAGGTTGAAGGTGAAATGAGGGGAGTGAGCTGGATATAGAAGTAGTTAGAGATGAGCTGTCAGGAGATAGTTGATTGGCAAGAGATTGAATGGTGTCTGTAAAGAAAGTGTTAAAGGTATTGGTAATTTGTTTGGGATTATCATGGTCAGTGTCTAATGGAGTTGATGTGACGGAACGATCTGGGTGTAAGAGTTTGTTAATGCCTGCCCAGAACTTTTGAGGTTTGTTTTGATGGGTTTGTTGGAGTTGAAAGTAAAAGTTTCTTTTATCCAACAGTATGGCTTTTTTGTGTCATTTCATAGCTGTCTAAATTTTAATTGATCTGCATGGCTTTTAGTAGTACGCCATTTGGCCCAGACTTTATTTCTAAGGAGGATTTTTTGTTTGGTTACTTTTGAGAGCCATGGGGCAGGTTTAATCCTAGTTCCAATTGTACGTGTTGGCGCATGGTAGTCCAAAATGGCTAAGAATTTAGTACTAATGTATTTTACTGCTTCCTCCAGAGGTAGGTGTTTCAGAGATGACCAATCACATGCCCTAAGTTTATTTTGGAAGATGTCAGGGTTAAAATTTTTGTTGCTCCTTATTGTCCTATAGGTGGTTGGGCTAGGAATGTCACTCTTGTATCTGATTATGAAGGTGAGTGAATGGTCACTTACATCTTCAGGGAGGGTCCCTACCTTGTAAGTTTGGTGATGACTATTTATGAGAATCCAGTCTAAGGTGCTTTCCTTGTTATTAAGTTTATTGGTCCTTGTGGAGGATGTAATGGTTTGAGTAAAACCATATAAGTTCAGTGGTACAGCTCCTCCAGTTGATATTAAAGTCACTGAGTACTATGGTTTCTTGGGGATATTTAGTGGATAACCAGCTAAGGATATCTTCAAGGGTGTTAGAGTTATTGCCTGGGGGAAGATAAACACAGATGATATAGATGGATTTATATTTATTGAGCTGAATCTTGGAAATAAGGATTTCAGCATTGCTAATTAGAAGTGGTTTAGAGTCTACAGAAGTCATAGGAGTTACAAGGCAACTGAGATGTGAATTCATGTTCACGTTGCCAGTACCCACCATTAGGCCTTGCCTCCCAGTTCAAGCAAGGCCGAATTTATGCACGTTGTACAGCCCCTGCTTTAAGGCAGACCATGTAAAGTTTGTTCCAGAGAAGGGGTAGGCACTGCATGACAAATCTATCCCTCTTCTTTGTCTTATTTATTTGACTTATTGGACTACTAGATCACTTATAGCCCTATAAGCAAGGCACAGATCTCCCCTAAAGAATCTATATGAAACTCAGTATGAGCATAAAGCCTCCAGTATTTCTTTGTATTCCAGATCTTTTAGACCCCCTTATCTTTTTAATTATAAACCTCTGGGATTTTTCTAGTTTCTTGATATGCTTAGTTAGGTACATCCCAAAAGAGGCGTTGTACTCAACGAAGGTTGTAACCACAGAAGAGAACAAGGAAGTGAGGACTTCTTTTGGTCTGGAAGAAATACCTTTTGCTATGAGCTGTGCATGGTAAATAGATTTTCCTAACCACAGTTGCAATCTGATGGTCAACTGTAAGACAGATGTCCACCTATATGGCCAGTATCTCATGAAATTTTCACTTTGAATTGGTCTGTTACCTATGCTATGAGCTGAAGTTGGGGGTGCTTACCAAGTGCTACGTTGCACTTCTTGACAATGAGCTTGAATCTATTTTTAGTACACCAGCTATTGACAACTAAGTTCTTCTTGAGGGCATATGTCTCAGAGGGGAATCGGACAATGACTAACAGCTTACAGTCATCCGCAAACTTTGTTAATCAAATATCCGTGCTTGATTGGTTGCAAAATGGTGTTACTTTTTTTTGTTTTGTTCATTAAAATGGTAGTGCTCCCTGTATGAACTAGGTGGGTTACCTTCTAATTTCAGTTCTAGTACAAAATAGTTCTAATTTCACTTCCAATAGAAAAGACTTAACTGTTTCATATATAGGCCATGCACCTGGTATTACAGATGTTTATTGTGCATTTTTTGTTCTGCCTTCCTCAGCACAAACACTGTGAGTATTAAGTATTAAACTTCTCGTCTGTTCTTTCATCATAAACTTTCTCTAAGACTTTCTTTTTCTTATGTCAAAAAACACTTAGTACATGGCCAGTTGTGCCATATTTGTGGCACTTTTCTTGCCTGAAGGTTATATTAGTGATTGCATGCTCTTTTCTGAGGTGTGGGTGGGGGAGTGGTAGGATAGTTAAGCAAAACATATTGTTGATTGGAGTTTGATTAATAACCACCCATACCAGGAACTATTCCCCCTAAAACCCCCTATTTTTGTAATCATTTCCAGGGCCACTGAAGCAGGGGGGTGATAAGAAGGCCTATTGGCAAAAATGATCATTTACACAATAAGCTATCAGGTTCATGACTTACTTTCTAGGTTTGTTGTCCTGCTTATGCTTGCTTGTTTGCCTTTTGCATTTCTGTACTTGTATACTACTGTGTGCCTTTGCAGTTTGTCTTACTTGTAATTTGTGTACTTTTAATTTCCACTTTTACTGCTAAGACAGGCTTTAAAACATTTTCAGATGTTAAATTAGTTTTTGACAACATTTAAATGCTGCCATTATTTGTTGCACACAGTCCAGTCCATCAGCATAGGCTGAGAAGTTTCATCATAATTACAGCCCTAGGCCAACTTTTTCAGCTCATACACAGACACAGATTCTGTAAGGAAAATCAAAGTTAAATCTTCATGTTGTGCAATTTTGTATACAATTAGAATTATTTTAATGTGTGTGTCTGTGTTTGTGTGTATATATATATATATATATATATATATATATATATATATATGGGTCTACCTCTGTTCTTCGAAAACACACTTTATCGAAAAACAGAAAGCCGAACCCACTTTAGTGAATGACAGTTTACGTAAGCATGGTACAGTGGGGATAAGGAAATGTACCCTTTTCCCCACTGTAGTGTGATCTCGGAGTTAGTATATTTAAGTAGTGGGGGTGTGGGAGGCACAGCCCCCCACCTGGGGGGTGCAGAGGGGCTTGCCCCCTGCAAAAATGTGTTTCTAGTATGTTTTGCTGTTTGTTTTTGTGCTTTGGTAAACTGTCATTTGCGGAAGTGCATTTTGGGTTTGGCTTTCTGTTCTTCGATAAAGTGTGTTTTTGAAGAACAGAAGTAGCCCATATATATATATATATATATATATATATATATATTTGTACTGGGTTATAT